>NC_072732.1:116391706-116705223 GCF_026930045.1 Uloborus diversus | reverse complement strand
AAAATATTTCCTACTAGAAAAGTGCCACAGTTAATTTGTATTCAGCTTTATTATAATTTTTTTTTCAACAGAGAAAAAATTGAATACCTCTTAGATTTGTACTTTTTCCTCATGCAGTTAGTGGATGTGATACCACATCTTCCCATGTCTGGCTAAGAAAAACAAAATTGTGCTGCATTTTTCAAATTAACTGGTATAAGGTTGAGCAGGCCATCATAACTTTCCTGAACTGAAGTGAGTCCTGAAGCTTTAGTCGAAGCTTTAGAGATGGAGATAGTTGCTCTGTATGGAAATGAGGCATCCCCCGATATCCTGCGACAGTATTCAGTTCCACCTGTTCCTCAAAGAAGCATGTAATGCAACTGTGAACCGTCTTTATTAGTCTTCAACCAAAAGAGTAGCTTCATTCCATTCGTATCACAAGTACCGACAAGTAAACAAAATGGTCGGCAGGGGAGAAGGATGCCTCAGAGTAGAGTTGGTCGAAGACCAACATACATTTTGAGATTGGTTCGTCACCAATTACTAAATTAAACGATCCAGTTTCGCCCGTCCTTTTCAGATTTCTCTCATTTTAGTGCAAGACGGGATGTATGAGAGTACGCTGTTGTTGCAGAACTGATCTTAGCTGCTCAGCTTTGTGCAGTCTGCCATTTGAAAAGACTGACCACAACAACTTTGCCATTCTAATTGACAAAAATGAAAAAAAAAAGAAATGTAATAAAATGGAAAACAAATTGACCTATCACTCACTACCTTCTTTTTTCAGTTCGGGAGTATGATCATATTCATCAAATACACCATAAAAACTAGGACATTAAGTGTAGTTAATTTCTAAGATAAAACCAACATATAAATACAGTTTCACTCATTTGAAATCATTCTGTTTTTTTTTGTCCATATCTCTCTTATTCTAATGGGAAATGTTTTGCACTAAAAGTCTTTTGTTCAAAAATATTATCAATTCAAAACAAACTCGGTTGATAACTTTTCAGTCGAAAAATAACATACGGCCAAAAATTCATCAATGTTAAAGGCATAGATATGCAGGGGAAAGAATGTTTGCGTTACTTGCATGGGGCTGTTAATCATTGACCCATATTGAAGTTTTCTATAAATGCCGTGTTTTGTCAGCACACATAAATTACATAAACACACATTAGAGTCGTATTATATCATTTTAAGCTCATTTTTTTAGAATAGGATCTTCCATACATCTTTGAGAAGTGTTTTGTCCGATTTCATCAAAAATCGAATTTTCCGATTATTTGTCTGTTTTGCAATTGTGAAAGAAAAATTAAAACTAAAGGCTTCATTTTTGGCTTAAAGGAAAGCCAATGAAATGTACTGTTACAGTATGCCCAGTTTTTTTCAATTAGAGTAGGAATTCATGTCCATATTTGGCATAGAATGTGATGAAGCATAATTTTCTTATTTTTTGCCAAAAATGGCCAATTTTTGAGGTACTATATCTCCTAAACTATTGGTCGTATAGAACGTCACTTGAGCTTAAATTGTTCAAAATTTAATGTGCTTTAAAGTGTGTATTCACATTTAACATCAAAAGTTGGATAGTTTAAGAGTTATGAAGGAAAAACTAAAAAAAGTCTGAAAATTTCGCAGATTTTTGCGAATTACGTAGCGAGCACAGGTTTTTGAAAACTGCAAACTTAGATTTACACTACCCTAACTGACCCAAACAGCATATTAAAAAATCAGAACAACATCGCACTTCACAGTTTTGATGTCTAATATGACTGGGCTAATTAACTCAGAGTCACAAAATTTCGCACAGCAATTAGAGCTAGGGAGTCAAATTTTTCCGTACTAAGGCTAAATGCTCTGCAGAATTTCAATTTTTTCAGCCTACTCTAATGCTGCAGCTGGAAAAATTTAATAACTTAATTTTTTGACATGCTGAAATGGAACTTGCGGTTTTTGGAATGGAATGGAAAACATATCTTACCATTGGGCAACTGAGAAATATCTTATAAAATGAACTATAATTGCTTAATACATCAAAACCTGAATAAAGATTTTTGATTCATTTTTCATAAACATATCCTCTTATCTTTCCTTTAATGAATAATACTGATCTAATGAAACATATCAAATGCACATGAGTATGTCATGCAGAGAGATCACCTGCAACTTTTTAAAATGAACGAAGTCCTTCAAATAAACAAATTAAATGAACGGATCAAAAGAATGAACGATCCTTGATGATTGGATCATTAAAAAGAATGGCATTGCCCACCTCTAATATATATGTATGAAGCCATAATTACCTTTGGTATTAAATTTACTATGGCATAACTTGAATCTGATGAAATTAACACAGTTTTGCAATCCTTCATTAAATATGTAATTTCTTCAAAAGCACTGTTATACTCACTAACCTGAAAAAGGATAAAAGTTAAAAACCTTTTCAGGGAAAAAGTTAAAAAAATAAATTGCATTAAAAAAGATTAAAGTAAAAATATTTAGGTTTAAACTACTAGTTCTAGATCTAGCAGGGTATTTTGGCATTGTTTGGAAGAAGGAAAATTTCCACTTTGGAGAAAACAAATGTGCAATTTTGGAGCAGGAAAGTTAGCATTTCAACAAACAGGTATGTTTGCGAAGTTGTATGAATATTTCTGTGACTTCTACACATAGATACAGTTTGCTAATACATGGATACATATTTGATAGTAATACTGATGATTATTTCAGATGGATTTTTCCTCTGGAACTGGTTTTTACTGAAAAATCTAATTTGAAGGCTCATGCTCAATCGGCATTAATGTTTCTTATTTTGAGGCTGAAACTGACGCAAATAAACATAACCATCTTTTAAGTTTTACTTCCTGTCCCAAAAAGGCAGTCTTCCTTGTTGACTCACAGTTAAAAATTATTTTCCTTTGCTCTTTTTAAGATGGTTAGATCAATAAATTTGCACCTTAAAAAAAAGTGGAAAATTTGCACTTTTTGTTCTTATGGAGCGAAATGAAAAAATATATTTCTAATGAAATATTTTCTATTTGATTATAAAAATAGGTTCAATCAAGTAAGAGAGTGAATAAAAGAATGAATGAACCAATGCATAAATAATGAAACAATAAAAGAAGAAATAAATAAGTTTATATGTGAGAAAAATAATTGAGTGAGAGATAGATCAATAGAGAATGAACAAGAAAATAAGGGAATGAATGAATAAATAAGTGAATTACTAAATAAAGAAATGCATATGAATTAATTAATAAATGAACACATAAGTGATTTAATAAATGATTGAATAAGTAAATGAAAATGAACTATTTCACTTTGCCCCAGGTGCATTTGATTAGTTGTATAAAACATTTAAAATAAAAATAAGCTTAATATGATATAAATAAATACTGCACAGAATATCAGAAGTTTTTCATTAACATTTAAAATGTTAATAACAAGAACTTTACCCTTTAATAAAAACAAAAATAATTTTTTATTTCATCAAAATATTACAATATGAGTGTTAATTTTTAAAAATTGCATATACTATCATATGCTTCAGTCTTCACAGGTAACATAGTTAAAATATTACCCGATAGGTGATGCTAAAAGCAGAGTAACTATGTCACTATTTCACTTTGTCCCACATTCCCCTAAAAGTTTTCGTAAAAACTTACCATAATACATTCAGAACTATTATATGCATTTGGACATAAATATTTTTCTACCTCAGAAGTTAATTTCAGACGTTTTATAAACAATCTGGAAAAAAAAAATAATTTTTTTAATGAGGATAAAAAATGTATAAGCAGCTGGTTTTTACAGTATATGAACTATAATTGATTAAATTCTATTAAAAACTATACATTAGATATAGAAGACAGTAACAATAGATTAAAAGAAATATTTACTTTAGCCAGTTTTTAGAAATGAAAGCATAGCTTTTGAAAATTGGAGTATAGGTTTCATCACTGCTGCGTAAATTAAACAACCCTATAAAATATCGAAAACAATCAATTTATATGATTTAAAAGCATTATTTAAAGAACTTTTAAAAACTATTTTAAATCAACCCATATCACTACAAAATAGAGCCTTTTGAAGCAAATTAATAAAAGCAAAAAATGATTGGACAGTGATTCAGAGCACTGAAATTACTAGGAGAATGTTAAACATATCTGAAATAAGTATTGCATGGAAATGAAAAAAAAAAAAAAAAAAAAGGAAAAAGCTGAAGGATTTTACCTATTCACTTTAGAAACTAAATAAATATCACTTTAACGTTTTGCAACAATAATGTTTTACATGAAATACACCCCCAGCTCAGTCAATTCCAGCCGAGGACTGCAGTTTCGTGCTTATTAGCACTCATCAGCCCGGCATAGGACTAACTGAGCTGGAGGTGGAAAACCTCTTAAGGAAGCCAAGAGTGCCAAACAAACTGGTAGCTAACATAGAATTAGCACTGACCAGACGAGTGACCGAAACAATGGTTCGGTTCAACTTGAATATTGCAGGCAAGGCAGGTATATTCAGTAAGTTACCGCCCTATAGCCAGGGCTAAGGCAGAAATACGTGAAATACACTGCCAGCTCAGTCAATTCCAGCCGAGGACTGCTGTTTCGTGCTTATTAGCACTCATCAGCCCGGCATAGGACTAACTGTGCTGGAGGTGGAAAACCTCTTAAGGAAGCCAAGAGTGCCAAACAAACTGGTAGCTAACATAGAATTAGCACTGACCAGATGAGTGACCAGGGGCGGCAAATAGGGGGGTCAAGAGGGGGCGGTTGCACCCCCAAATTTTATGAGCAGAATGATAGAAAATGGGTGAATTCAATCGGAAATCAATGTTCATTTTAAAAAATCTCGCTGGTTTCCAGTAACTATTTGATGAAACTCGACGCATTCCCAGACTAGAAAAAGTGTTTTTCGTTATTTGGATGATGACTTAAATTCATGAAGTATTTTCCGGCCTTTTCAGAACATAGAAAACTGATAGAGAACCATGGTTAATTTTAACTAAAAAAGACATTTCCTCATTTAGGCTAAATATTTCATACTTGTGTGCCCAGTGTAACGATGGTATGTCCAATATGAGAGGCTCGTGCAAAGTGCTGTGGCTGTATGGTTTTCACAAGAACATTCCTTGATATTTTACAATCACTTTTACGCTCATTTTTTAAGTGTATATTTATTTGATGAGTGTTTATCGCTTTATTCTGCTAGAAACACGTTTCAGCTGCTCAATGCATTACAGTGAAACCTGTGTAAGTTGACCACTTGCGGTGCACTACTTTAGTGGTCAACTTAAATAGGTGGTCAACTTACATGAGGTTGAATTACATGATATAGATCTAATTCTGTGCCTGAAAATAGCGGTCAACTTAGGCAGGTGGTCAACTTACAAAGGTGGTCAACTTTACAGGTTTTACTGTATATGCTTTCATAGAAACTTCTTAAAAATGCATGTGATTATTGAATTTAAAAAAAAAACATATCAACAAATACCTTTTATGGGGCTCTAAAATTATGTGATTTTGGCGTGACAGAAGATGGTCTTCAAGAGTTAAAACCATAAAATTATTTCTCTATAACTTCAAAGCAGTGATTTGACGACTGTAAGAATTATTGCAAAACGATTCTTTCAATGGTGACCCCTTTCCATGTATGACTTTGTTTGAATTTTTATTAAATTTGTATTGAGGAAAGTTTTTGAAAAATGCTTTACTCTATCAAAACATCTTCAATCCGCTACCCTTAGTTTTCGGAATATTCAAGCCACAGTTCAGTCTACAATTGATCTGTGCAGCATACTACAATAGTTCAATCTACAATTGAAACTGAAACTAGATTTTATATAGATGAATATTTCAATCAATCGTGAAACCTTTCAAAAAAATTCTTCCTCCGAGCCAATTTTTAAAAAGCGAAAAAAAAAAAAGTAACGAAAACCCACATGATATAAAGTCAAACATTGTTTTTTTTAATATTTTGTATGATGTAATCAACTCAGTTTCGAACGAAATTAACACAAGATTTAATAATTATTTTTCTGTATGGTTGGCTCTATATTATCTGGATTGGATGTTGAAGACGAAAAATAAAATGTTTCAGTTATGAGAAATTTTTAGCATGAGGCAAGAAAAATTACATGCAATATACCAACAGACCGGTTATCATATCCAGAGACTGCAGTTTCGTCCTTGTTATGGACTCATCAGTCTGGAATAGTGAATAACAGAGCTGGATGCAGATGCCATCTCATTGAAGATGAGAACGCCGACGAGACTAGATTATTCAATGATGAAAACTTAAGCCCCTCACAATTTTTGAAGTTGCCTGGGTGATTTTGAAGAGCATGATATGAAAAGTGTTTTCATACATAACTTTGTTACTTCAATTTTTTTTAACTATTCTAATCAGCTCAGCTAGTAGAGAAAGATTTTTTTGTCTCAGGAGGTTAGAGAATTATTTTCGAAACACAATGGGCGAAAAAAAAAAATCTATTTAGTTGTACTTGCAAAACAGCACGACACTAGGCACTGACAGATTAGTACTAACACGATTTCCTGCTCTTCCTAATCCCAAAAATCATGCATTAAAACTTTTCCAAGAGGGATAAAATCTTTAGTATCGAGATGTTTTGCATGATAACTTATTAGAAAATGGACCAAAATTTTAATAGTTTCCAAACACAAATTTTTATTCATAGTCAACCGATTTTATGACCACTCCCTGTTAGCTAATGTGTGTTTTGTACCGCACTGTAGTAATACATATTTAAGAAACTCGACCCCCCAAATGAAATGCTGAAATGCCGCCCCTGCGAGTGACCGAAACAATGGTTCGGTTCAACTCGAATATTGCAGGCAAGGCAGGTATAAAATGCAGGCAATAATAGCCTGCAATAATATTGCAGGCAATGCCTTGCCTGCAATATTCGAGTAAAATTACTACATTAAAATCGCCCTTATACCTACACACCCTTGTGACAAAGTTAAGTTGTCAACCGAAGTATTTCAAGCTACTGTCATAGAGGAAGATAGTGTCTTGAACTAAGAAAGAAGGAGTTTTGAAGGAGTTCAAACCAAAATGAAGGAGTTTGAAGGGCCCTTCAAAAAAATTTCCTAAATGAAGGAGTATTGGATGAGTTTTGAAGGAGCGTACAAACCCTGTATAAGTTAGAAACGGTTAATTGGTAGTAGTAACACATTTTCCCAAAAGCAACAGATTAGCAATACAAACTTCATTAGTTTGGACAGGTATTTAAAATCAACCTTATGCAGCTATATTCCAAGAACATACAGGTGGGGGGAGGGAGAGAAAATTAAATATAAATAGAAGTGAAGGATATGGAGAGGAGCCACAAAAAGGTCATTTTGTAACAGGCACATTGCTCATACCAAAAAGAACTTACAAAAGATATTTTCTTGCAGCAAAGCTATTTTATCATAGTTGTTTAAAAATTAATAAAAAACTTACATGCTACTTCATCTAATGCAGTTACAATAATAGCATCAGCTTGCTTTTCCTGCAACAAATTCCTTAGTTCTTGAACTTTTTGTTCCCAAGATTTACCTATAAAAATGAGTGAAATATTACTGTGGATGCATGTTTTATTGTTTTATTTAAGTCAACTGATATACATATATGACTATTCATTTTTGCAGCAGATGCAATTGTAAGACGTTGTGTATTAAGAACCAAAATGGATATAACACTTGAGTATGTGAAGAGCAGCTGAACAAAAATGGTATTGAAAGCCCACAAAATGAACAAGCATTTTAAAAGAAAATGTATATGTAAAAAAAATCTTATGATTAAATCAAATAAATAAATAAAAATGCTAAATCTTTTACCCCTTAAAACATTTTTTTTCTGGAAAAACTGCCAAAAATGATCAGATATTTGTTTGACAAAAAATAAATTTAAAGTAAAAGTGGGAAGTATTTTTTACCATTTCAGTTCTGTAATGAGGATGACTGGGGAGAGGGGAGAGAGGAAGGGAAGAGAAACTCACAAAAGTATAATACAAACAAACTAAAGGATTTGATTAGATGTTTCTTTTGCATTTTACAATATTAAAATCAAATTTTCAGACACACAAGCATAAGAATTGCTAAAAATTTAGTCAGGCAATAAAAATTCATATATTTTACTGTTTCCACACCGAAGAACTAAACCAAACCCTGTGACAGAGCAGCCTGTGAGCAGGGGCGTGCACAGAAATTTTGAGGCCCGTCACAAATGACTTTTATGGGCCCCCTCCATATTGTTTACCCCTACTTCCCTACATGTATTTCCTTCATTTCAAAAATTATGGGCCTCCTTCGGGCACGGGCCAACAGGTGTCGCTTCTGCCCCGTGTGCATGCCCCTGCCCATGAGGGAGAAGACCTACTGTACTCAACTCAATTTTCCTGACCAGGGGTTCCGGGGAGCACAGCAGATGTTCCGTTTAGGCGGTCAGCTTAAGGCGAAATCCCCAGTATTTGGTTCCCAAGTACACTTGGTACTCATTTTATCGACCCATTGAAGGGATAAACAGCTGAGTCAACCTTGCCCAACCCGGGAATAGAACCCGGGCCTGTTGCATGGGAACTCAAAGTGCTACCACTGAGCCACTGGGCTTCACACCAAAGAACTATGTTACACACAAAAAAAAGTGGTTTAATCAAGAAAAATGGTACATATTTGTGCCATCTATGTTAAAAAAGTTCAATAATAATCTAGCCTAGCTATTTTTACTAGAACAGAACTCAAACAGGAATTAGAAATCAACTAACATGAGATACAAAAATGCCTGTGTCAGACTGGGCATGTACAAATTTGCCAGAAATGTCCGACCGAGTCAGGCACCACGGTTAAAGCATTAAGTGGTTAACCTGCTAGTTTCCAAATTTTATTCAAGACATAAGTAGACAGATGTTATGATCATTTGATCACTTAAAAGGCTTTTGTAATCACTAGTAATCCCATGCAGAGCCGCGCCATCCCTATGTGTGAGGTTGTGCTGAGCACAACGGTGCCAGAGTTAAAAAGGCGCCAAGCTCTGCCAATCAAAACTGCTCCAAATGGGGGGATTCTCTGCAACCAAAAAAGAAGAAAAATAAATAAAAATGAACTTTTCAATATATCCAAATTTGGTTACCCTCTCACAAGAAAATTTGCATGTTTTTCATGTGGGTTTTCCAAAACGGGAAGAAATAAAGAAATGTACCCAATTTTGGTGCCCTTAAAATTGTGGTGCCCATTCCATGGACCTGTCAGACCGTGCGTTCATCAGGTTCTGATTATATCCAATGGTGGTGGTGAAATTACACTGCTCATTGAAACAAGCAGTATTCTCGTTGCCTATCCGAAGGAAAAATTACTGCCTTTTTGTGTCTAAATATGCTACTCAAAAGTGTAATTTTTTACACTGAAAACACGTGATGCTAATTAATGCATACATTAGCATTTTTCTTCCTAATGTGGAGCCATTATTGCTATTTCGGTATGTCGATAGTACACAAGTCTGAGTATATGAGGCGCAAAAAATTTTCTATTCCCTATTTTGGATCTTGAGGTGAATATGTAGTATTGTAATTAGTGTAATACAGTAAAACCCGTAAAGTGAATCACCCTTGTTAGTTGACCACCTGTCTAAGGTGACAGCTATTTTCAGGCACAGAATTAGATCTTATCATATAATTCAACCTCTATAAGTTGACCTCTCTAAAGTTACCCACTAAAGTAGTGCACTGCAAGTGGTCAAATTGCAGGGTTTCAAATTACACAGGTTTCACTGTATATGTCTTTTTGGGATTTGTAATCATTGTTCGTAATTCCACTATTTCATGTTATCATAATTAAAAACTACAGAAAGTCCATTTGCATATATTTTACTTGTGCGTAATGTTTGCACATTATAGACAAGAATTTTGGTTAGCTTTTTTGTTCCAAAAAGAAACAATTTAACCATAACTACTCAAGCCTCCTCCTTCTTCTTTAACTATTTGTGTGTCAAAAAAGAGCCTTGGACAATGTATTTGTTTTAGATATCATATTCAATGCCTTAAATATTTTAGAATTGTTGGTTTTATTGTAAGGGACTTCAGTTTCAGATTTTAAGGCGGGACATCCTCTATACTTCAATTTAGAAGAATAATGAGTACCCTGTTGTTATGTTTTAACACTCCTGAAAGCTAGATTAATCAATTAGTGACTTGAGAGATATTTAGAGTGGCGAGGCGTTAACTTTGATATATAAAATATTTTCTTTTTCTAAAATGCTTTGGCTAGCAGAGGAGCTACTGAAATCGAAATAACTTTGAGATATGAAGTAAAAACTTACACTGTAATCCACAATTAAATACACATTTTTACACAGTTTTTTATTAAATTAAATGCCAAATGCATTATTTTCTACGTCATATGTGCCTCATTCCAGGTGCTAACAATATTTTTGCCGGACGCCACTGCATAAAGCACTCAAAAAACATTTGCATGACTGCGCCAGTCAGGCTTGGCGGGGGCCTGATCCCATGCATTTAAATTCAACCCAATAAAGATAAAAAGGGGTTTATTATCTTATTCTTAAATAAATAAAAAATAAAATTTAAATATTTTTTTTCTAAACTATTTTAATTTCCACTTTCCTCAGAAAGATAATCAAAACAGCAAAATAATCTGAATTTAAAATTTCGCCACAACTTTATTTCTAAATTAGTAAGCCAACACATTGCAATGCATTAAAGCATTTTCTAAGATTCTTTTTTTAATGACTTTTTCTGCCGTATTACATAACTAGCGTATAATTGAATCAGAAGTGTTTTGTGCTCAGAAGTCAGGGATTAAAATCTTATTGCTGGCTACTTTGAAACAAGAATTTCTCTCAAATTCATACTATACACAACACAATTCCTTGCATTGATCAAATGTAAAAATTTTTGCTTGCTTCAGAGGACAAAACACTTCTGCTACATACTGCACTGCTCTAGCAAAGTAAGTGAAAACAAAAAAGTTGAACCAGAAGTTGCGTAAAAAATTCAGTGATAAGAAGCATTACTTTTGAAAATTCTACCTAGTACTGTAGCTTGGGGGAATGCCGCCCTGCGAATTTTTTTTTTTTTTTAGTACTGTAAATTTAATGTTAATTAGTTTGAAACCACTTTTCAAGAAAATTTATGTCCATTTTTGAATTGAAGGTGGTGTAAGTAATTTAAACTAAGTGTTTTTGGACTGACAAAAATTCATCAACCATGACACCTATTCCAATGAAGTGGTGCATCCCACATTTTTTTTTTTCGAACTACAACACTGACTTTAGACTTTACTGCATTCATTTTCCAAAAAACAAAAAGAAAACTTCCATCAATGTAAAAAGTGCTGATGGATTTTTTTTTTTTTTTTTTAAGCAGCAAGTGTATCATGAGGAACAGAGGTACAAAATGTTAAACAAAACTATAACTTACTTCACAATTGTTATTTAATCACATTAACAATTATGAAGTTAATTCTTGTTTGGTTAAAACGTAGAAGTTATGTCTACTTTCTTAGAATATCTACAGATAACAAAACAAATTAAATATATATATATATATATATATATATATATATATATATATATATATATATATATATATATATATATATATATATATATATAAATTTTAACTTTCCTAGATTTAAAAAAAAAAACTTATAAAGTACATCTGTACAGTGATCTTGATAAAAATAACAACAAGAACTCAGGTTGAGATTAAAAAAGAAAACTGATAGAACAGTTACTGTCATGAACTCTTAAGGAAATATTTAAATACAATAAACATTAGGAGATAATTGTTGTTTACCTGCGTATTTTACATCATGTATGAAAATATGGGAAACAGATTCTGGTACACGCCCTTGAGGTATGCTCCAAATATCATCCACGAGGTTACTTTGGTCTGCCATAAGAGTTATATTACCTTGTTCCATTTTTTCTTTCAGAAACAGCCACTAGAGCATTAAAATATGAGAAACAACCTCTAAATGAGCATAAAAGATATGAGAAACAACCACTAAACGAGCATAAAAGATATAAGAAACAGTTACCTTGACTTTTAACATTTTCTTGAAACGGAACTTAGATTTTTTAGGAAAAAGGAAAATATACTGGTAATTTTTATAAAAAAAACTTCACATAATAATAAATTCTTTAATAAGTACTGCAATAATTTATCAATGCAAAATTCTTTTTAATGATTCACTCTGTTTTTGATATTTAAGCTTGCATCAGCTATACTTTTATTCATACTACAAATAATAGTTTTAAGAACTTAACACCATCATATCGCACCCGGCAAGGGAAATGACACAGTTCAAAAAAATTAGCATTGTAGAAAATCAAATTTTTACGCGATTTAGTCTCAAATATTATAATATGCTTGAATACATAATGGTGTAATGTTTATTCGTTTGTTTTCATCATCTAAATTAATTATGCATATTTAGAGTTTGAAGACTTGGTTTCTAAATTATGAAATTTTAGTTTAGTGTCACTATTGATTATATTGTTTTAACGACATTGTGCACCAGTTACGTAAGCTAACTTTGTGCGAGTTTTATAGCAAGAAAGAGCATTAAATTTAGATTTAAAATCCATAGTTAGTACGCTTTTCCCAAATGCCGAGTTCTGTTGCTTTCCCTGCTGGGTTGCAATATATCACCGAAATTATTCTTATTTCTTTGAAAAGGTACTAAAAAACTTATTTAATTAATGTTTAAATCATAAAGCATACCTCTCTATATGGAATTAATTTAGAATCTGCTCCAACTTTGGATCCCACATCCAGTGAAGTAAGTAACCAATCATAAAGAGTAGGAAAGCCTTCTGTATTTTTTTTCATCAAAATCCAATTGCAGTCTAATTCTTTTTCAGCTTGCAAGAAATAGCGTCCATCAGTCCACAATGCTGCAGCATCCAAAAGAACTACAGCTGTACCTGGAATGAAAAATATAATTCTGTTAAATCAAATGCATGCCAATCTATTTATGACAAATTATTAAGAATAAAATGAAGGTTTTTGCTTACACCACTACATAAAACTCAGCAACTTACATGAATTTCCTTCATGGGATACTTCCCAGGCCACCACTTTAAATGGAACTACACATATTCTTTCAACATAACTTGATAATAAAAGCATTAAAATAAATGGTTTAGGTCATCATGATTTAGTCATATTATTTTCTAAAGTAAAATAAATCAACAAAGGTGAAAAAATATTAAAATGAAGAGCAGACAGTTCTGATAGTTAAACTGCAGTTTAAAAATTTACAAGTATTATAAATACTATCCCCACCTCCTACCTACTAACAAGTGCCCCCCTCCCCTCAAAAAAAAACTTACTTTTGTTTGAATAACTAGGGGGTTCTGCCCCCTGTTTGCTAACGCTCACCAACCGCAATCTTATTTGATTTGCAAAGATTAAAATTGTCAGTTAAAAAGAAACAGATTAAAAACGCATTATGAGTTCCCTTTGGATCAAAAAGCACCCCTTCCCTGGGTTTCAAAATAACTTGTATCAACTTGTAGAGGCGTAAGGGCTAAGGGGCTCCTGAGCATTGAAAAACTGCCGTTTTGTATATTCATGGTCTCAGTAAGATATTATGCTCTTTAGCTTGGGGCTTGAATTGAGTTGAGCCTAAGATTTTCCGTTAAAATTGAAACACTTAAAGTTTGTGCATAAGGGAAAGAAGAAACATACGAATCCAAGAGATGTAACTATGGCAACGGAAAATAAAACATCAATAATTTTAATGGAGATGAGGATTATTCCAAATTGATTTTTAACGGCTTGTAACTTTTTTTCCTCTGGGGATAGAAGCTCAGTTTTTTGACCATAGGTCGAGTTAGATCTGGAGTAAAAAAAAGCAGCTCTTTTCAGTGGTGTCAAAAATAAAACTGTAGGACAATTATTTCCCTTTTTAATGATAGATTTAATGAAGAAAGTAGTGCCTAAATTTTAGCGAAGCCTAAAAAAGTTAGAGCTAAAAACGCAAATAACTCCCACCGTTTATAAGTTACAGCATTGAAACAAATTGTAGAACGTGGAAAATTCTACCCTTTCAACTACATATAATATTAATATGTGCAAGTAATTTTTCACCCCTTTAATAGGCAATTTATGCAAAATTTGAGCTTAAAAATTAACTACAAAAAAAAAAAAAAAAAACTAATTCGAATTTAAAAAAAAAAAAAACCCAGGTGCACACCCTCAGGGCTCGGAGTAATTTTGTACAGAATTTCAGGGCTGTAGGTGTTATGGGGTCTCCTGGACGCACGTCCGCCACTGACTTCCTTCCAGAATTTCTTTGAAACCTTATTTTTATTTACTATAAAGAGTTAACAAATCAATAAAAAGTAACACATACCAGCTGAGCCAGTGAATCCAGTAATAAACTCTCGTCGTTTGTCATAGTCGGCAATGAATTCAGACTGAAAGGAATTATTTTTAATTAAAAATAAAAGACTGAAAACAATAACGAAAATTAATTTACACTCAACTTTCTACTATTCACAGCATCAAAAACTACAAGCAAAATATATATAAAATAAATTTGAAGTATTATACAAACAATAACACAGTTAATAAATTTAATTACAATAAAAGTTATTTCAACTATCTTGGCAGTAGGATCAAAACTTTTTAGTGCTGCTGAACATCAAAAGCTCATAACTTTTCTGCATTGAAAAATGGGGTTACACCAAAAGACATACCTCAGGGGTCTGGCCAGAGGAAATTTGGGTCCGTTAACGGACCCTTCACAAAAATCTGATCAACCAAAACGGACCTTTCACAAAATCCCGACCAACCAAAACGGACCCTTCACAAAATTCTGACAAACAAAAACGGATCTTTCACAAATTGTTTATTGGAAGAGCAAATCTCAAATCAAAATAACACAGCATATTTCCAACGATAATGTTTGGAACCTTTTTTAAAGTTTAATTAGAGATATTAACTTATACAAAATCTGCTAATTTTGCAAAAGAAAAAAAAAAGGCGCTCTTATGAGGCACCTGCAAGCGATAAATAACTACTAAGGCCAAATAAATATAATGCTTGTTGTTGATTTCTATGAAAGAAATTAACAGCTGAAAGTCAGTTTGGTTTATAATTTTGCTTGTTTGTTTTATGCAGCGGTGTTGTTGCAAACTTTTCTGAAAAAGTTAATTGTAAGCACTTTTCTCCCCACTGCTCATGATTTAATAAACAATAATATACAGGGAAATAAACTTAGAACTGCAAAGGATAGTTGGGGGGGGGGGGGGGAATGTGATCGCTTCAGATAGGATTACCAACTTTAAACTTATCACCACTTAGCGTCTGGCGGGATGATGTTTAATTGATATTTTGGAAGAAAGTTATATGGGTTTGAATTTTCGATGCTAAAAAGGATAATTAATTTTAAATGGACTCTTTTTCATTGTTTTTTTCTTTAGATGTTTACATTTTGAAAAGCGCAATCTTTTTAGATTCGATATGAGAATCCTACTTTATTCTTTTTTCAAGCTAACTTCGCTTTATTAGGATGCAAATAAATGAAAAGTCTCTTTATTTTTGTAACAATGCTCATTTTAAGTTTTTAAAGCGGAATTCCATTTTCTTTTATGAGTCAAAAATTTAAATGCTAAATCGATGGTTTATTTTTTATTTATTTATTTTGATTCAACTGTGTCCAGACATTAATAAAATGTTTATCATAGGACTCTAAAGTGCAATTCTAAAATAATTTTATGAGAAATATTCATTTTACAAGCCGTTTTTGTACTTTTGATGTTTTTACTTTGAGGATTGCGATCTGTTTGCATCCGCTATGGGAATCTGATTTTTCAAATTTTCGATGTTTAGTACGCTTTGTTAAGAGGTAAACAATTAAAATATTTGTTTATTTTTGTTAAAATCATGGAGTTTATAAATTTTAAACGAAATTTTGTCTTTTTTAACAACGTTTTGGTTCAAAAAGTTAAATGCTGAACCCCTGCCTGAATTTCTTTAGTACAATTCTTTTAAATACTATACATATAACATTTCTAGTATAATTTAACATAACGTAGAATGGTAAATAAATATTGATACTTGAGAGATACCCATCTCCCAAAGAGCGATGCCGCCCTCCCATACTCGAAAAACACTCAAGAATGATATTCCCAACAGAAAAGAGGGAAAACACTTAACATTAAGTGTCAATGATGCAGTTTGCGCCAGGCGCGGATCCACAGGAGGGGAACTGGGGGAACGTTCCCCCTCCAAAATCCCAAGTGTACCTAAAATTTTTCAGAATAGAATACTGGAAAATTCCTCCGTTTTTTAAAACTTGAACTTGAAGAAAGGCACCAGGAAAAGCGAGGAGAGAACTATAAAAGCAGATCCAAAGAGGGGATGACTGCGGGAAGTTTTCCTCCCTGCCTTAAAAAAAATTACAAGAGTACCTAAAGCTGTTCAGAAAACAGAGTACAGGAAAAATTTTCCGTTTTTTAGAATGTGAACTAAGGAACCAGGAAAAGCAATTAGACAACAGCAGAAACGGATCCGCAGGAGGGAACAGGGGGAATGCTCCCCCCCCCCCCGAAATCTCAGAGATACCTAAAAAATTTCACAACAGAGTGCAGGAAAATTCTTCTGTTTTATAGAACTTGAACTTGAAGAAAGGCTCTAGGAAAAGCGATTAGAAAATAGCAGAAGCGGGCCTGCGGAAGGAAACTTGAGGAATGTTCCCCTCCCCCCAAAATCTCATGTGTACCTAAAAATTTTCACAATAGGGTACAGCAAAATTCTTCTGTTTTTTAGAACTTGAACTTGAAGAAAGGCACAAGGAAAAGGGAAGAGAGAGTTGCAAAAGCGGATCCCAGGAGGGAAACTGGGGAATGTTCCCCTTTTCCCACAAAAAAAAAAAAAAAAAAAAAAAAAAACAGAGTGCAGGAAAATTTTTCATCTGTTTACACTAATCTTTTAAAATAAGTCTTTTTGAACAGAAACCTGTTTAAACTGTCTTTTGTATTTATTTGGCGTAGAGTATCATTATATGTAAAGCTTCCACAATTTAGTGGCACAACCAGAGGGGGGGGGGGGGGGGGGGTACCGCCCCAGAAAGCAGATTAGAATGTTTTTAAAAGCATGTATTGTAATTAAAGAGAAGAATAAAACGTACCTGGGGAAAACGAAGTTATTTAAATAAGAGGGGGGAAATGTCACGAAAAATATCTAAATTTCTATTGAAAAGAACCTTGAAAATTTTCAATCGTGGCGGATTATTGATCAGTTAATTACATCCTGCATCTCCTATTTCTTTTATCCGCCTTCCTTTTATTATTTTTTTCCCTTTTTCTTATTCGGTTTAAAAGTAAGAAAGTCTTCATAATGCTACGCTTTGGAAGCATCCTTTCCTCCACCCAAAACCATTCAAGAGTTCCTCAAATCTCGTTTTCAGGCCTTCAATTTCGAAAAATTTGCAGTGGAGAACTACTTAACACCTCGCATTCAAAAACATCGAGAATCGTTTAATATTGCTTTTTTGGAGCTTCAAATTTGAAAAATAGCCAAACCCCTAACGTTACCGAATATGGTCTACAGTCACGTTTTTAAGACGACAATTACGAAAATTTCCGTACAAGGGCCCGAATGCTCTCGTAGGAAATTTAAAAATGAAAAAAATTACAATTTCGAAAAATCTAAGGGGTAGGAAAGCGTTTAAATCCATCGTCACTAATATCGCTTAAAAACTTCGTTTTCTACGACTTCAGTTTCGAAATATTTTTTGGGAAGAGCCCCAGAACTCCACTGCTCGTAACATCATCAAAGTTTGTCTGTAACTGCGTTTTTGGAACTTCAATTTCAAAATATCGGGCGGAGGGGTGATCGATTTAGATCTATTCTACAAAAAAAAAAAAAAAATCTATCGGGGTAACCCCCAAAAAGTCCCATTTCTTACCTTACCGTTAACAATTATCGCTTTTTAAAATTTCAATTTCTAAAAATTTGCATCGAAGAACCCCCCACCCCCCCGAACCTTTCCTTCCCGTATAACCTCATCAGAGACCGTCTAGAACTGCTCTTAGGACTACAATTTCAAAAATTTTCCGGGAGAGAACCTCTGGACCCCCTACCAGTTGGTGAACATTTTAAGATTAAAATATAAAACAACAATACAAATACAGAATTGAGCAAAACGGTTATTAAAATAATTTTTTTAGAATTGTACTTGCAGAATTTGTAATGCACAATTTTTTTTATAAGAAGCGTTAAGACGCAGAGGATAAGTTGTATAGCTCAATTTTCATGGTTATTTTTTTTAATTAGTAATATCATATAACCCCCCCCCCCCCCTTGAACATAAATTGCTGAAAAAGTTCCCCTCCCAAATCCATAGTCTGGATCCGCCACTGGTTTGCGCCATCTCAAAATTCAAAAATTTCGTTTTTACAAAAAAAAAAAATTGCAAAATTTGATTTTTTACAAAATTAATTGATTTTTCACAAAAATAAATGATTTTTCACAAAAAACGGACCCTGTGAAAAATCCTGGACAGACCCCTGTACCTATTATTTCTGTAAGTTTGTGCTTTAAAAACTTTTGAGTTAATTTATGTAGTTAATATTCTTAAATTGTCACATCCTCCTAAAAAGGAATGGTTTCAAAGCTGTTATTGTAAAAACGAAAATTTGTAAGATCATTAGTAAACACACAGTGCTATAGTTGGGGAATAGTAGGGGGGGGGTGCCTCCCCCTAAACATTTGGTTTTTATTGTAAAAACAATGCAAGTGTAGTTTGCTCATCCACAGTTACTGTGTTACACTATTCAGTGGATCAGTGGATAATTGGGAAATTACTGTATTCAGAAAAATGCTAGAACCATCGAAACATTAAAATCATTCAAAGACAAAGAAAAAAAAGGAGTTACCTGGTGTTCATCCATTGATGGAATTATATATGCATCATAATTACTAGCTTTCATTCTTAATCTTAAACGGCGAAGCCTGTCAGTAGTATTAACTCTGTTTCTTTGAATACCCTAAAAGATAAGCAACTGGCTATATTTAGAAATAAAATTTTAGTACATACGGTGAAACTTGATTACGAAGTTTCAAATATACTTACCATATGAGCAAAAGGAAATATTTTGATCAATTTGTATTATAGAACTATTAATTTGATCTGTGCATTAATTTTGATCTGGAATTTCCATAAAAAAAATAACTTCAAATTTTTGTTTTGTCTTGATTTATTGAACTGCATTTGGTTTTCCAGGGATAAAAATATGGAATACCTGCCTCTTTCAACTTAAGTTACTGGAAACAACCACCCCATATGCAAGGCTGTGGAGTGATGTGTGGACAAATTTTTGGGCAAAGGAGTCGGGAGTCAAAGGTTTGCAATTTCAGGAATCTGTATGGATCATTTTCTCTCAAAGTCCGCAGCTCTGTCAGTACTAGCGGTTTAAGAGTCACTGTTTTAAGGAAAAGAGTCTGAGGCTCTAAAATTCCTGGAGTCAAAGTCGGTCATTTTTCTTCCGACTCTGCAATCCTGCCCATATGTGTTTATTCTGATAAGTTGCTATCCTCCAAATCTCTAAAGGACTCAAAGGAATTATAAAGACTAAATAGTACTCTTTCTGCTGTATCATGTTAGGAGAGAGCAGGATGATATGACCCGCTCAAAAAAATTTGAAATTCCTTTTCCTTCCTATTCTGACTTTCTTTCAAAAATCATTTTTTCTTTTAGTCTACAGGTTTTCTTTCCCTTAGGCTAGTTACACTGTGAGTTTCTCTGAAAAATGTGCTACATTCAGAGTTATCCTATTTTGTCCATACCCCCTCCCAAAAAAAATGCTGGAAAAAACCGTCCCGGACAAAATGTCATTTCGTTCACTTTATCAGTAAACTGAAAGTTTTGAGTTAAAAATTTGAAGTTTGAAAATAATAAATAATTATATCGATTTTTCCTATTCAAGTAATATTTTAATATAAAAATAGCATACATAAGTCTGTATATAAACAATTGATGGTAAAATATTTTAAAGTGAAAATAAAAAAAAAAGTAAGAACAGTTGAAGTTTATGTAAGTGTGTTAATAAATCAAATGAGTTAAAATGCATGTAATAGCATTTATAAAATAAGCACATCAGCTGTAAATTTTATGATGTTTATCTGTGATGTGGAGGTTCATTGCACATAATAAGTGCATTCATAAAATTACAAAGTAGAAATAAAAAGTTTTTAAAGGTTGGAATTTCGAAACATTAAAAATCATATTAAAAAAAAAAAAAAAAAAGAAAAGAAAAACTGTGATATTAATAAAAGAAATGTTGGCATGAAGTAAAATCTGTTCTTGAAATACAAATGTGATGATCAGCAACAGGTAGTAGGGAAAGTGTTTTATAATGGACAATTCAACATACACATATAAGACAGAGGAGAAAAGATAAAAGGTAACACCATAAGATATTTCAAAATACATATAACATTTCCCCGGGATGACAACAAAATATTTTTAAACCTAATCCATCCATTATCAAAACCTATTTTAAAAACAATTGCTGATCAGAGATTGCAATTTTTATTGAAGAACTTAAGTTTATTCATCTAAAAATTCTATTTCTTCATCTGTACTGTCACTACTATCACCAATAAAACAATCTTCAGTTGAAATACCTAAAGTTAGTTTTCTCTGACTAGCAATTGCAGCAATTGAAGCTGCAAAACTCATTCCATTTATATTTTGTTTGGAATCAGTATAATTTAATTGAGTTTCTTCAAGATCTTTTTCACACAGAGTTAAGGCATGTTTAGTAACGTCACTATTTTTAATTACATCATCAACAACAGTTGAAGATTTTGTATTTTCCTGGATTTTCTCACAAGGTGATTCTGAACAGGAAACTTTTAGAGCTAATGCTTTTTCTTCTCGAAGTCGATGTTCATCTGCTTTAACAACTAAAACATTCTTCAACTCGTGCATTAAGGATGATGCCATTTCAGTATTCTTTTTAATTTCAAAATCAATGTTTTCTTTACATTCACCATCTTCAACGTGATACTGTGTCACAATATCCTCAAACACTTCATCTTTCAGTTCTTGTTCTATATCACATTTAACAACAGCCTTAACTGCAATAGTTTGTTGACAATGTTCTGTTTGGGGCAGCACAATGTTAGGAGTTTCACGCTTACCACCTAATAAGAGCATGTCCAATTCTGCAGAGTAAGATTGAAAACTTTCATTAAATGCTTTAGTTTCACCATTCACTTGGTCAATCAAGTTTTTAAGATGCTTCAAAGAAACATCAGAAGATATTATATCCAATGAATTTTTGGTGCTTAAAAATTCCTCAGCCTCTAGCAATCTTATTAATGCTGCTTTCAGATGTAAACTCATGTTGTGCAAATTAATTTCTAGAGCAAAGTGATGCGTATTTTCAGATTTAGAAACAGGATGAGGTACGGAAGATGCTTCTAAACATCTGTAATACTTGTATGATTCTGAAATTTTAGGCAATATGGAATAATTTTTGCACAATATTAAATTTCTCAGTAGCTGGAATAAAATTACTTGATAGTTTCTTTTGGAATACTGTCTGCTTGGTTTAGCAAAAGTTAAAGTTAAGTACAAGTATTTGAAATATTCTGAAACTTGCAATTCCATAAGAGAAAACATAGTTCTTAGCGATGAAATACTAAAATTATCAGTGACTTTCAATAATTTTTCCAAATCTTCATTCGATTTTAAATCAAATTGCATTAAATTTCCAAATTCCTCAAGATCTAACATGGCAAGAGAATGAGAGGAAAAATCAAAATCAGGACCCAATTGCAATGTTTGTAGAAGTTGTAAAGTGGAATATCTGAAATTTAAAAATAATTCTTTTGCCCACATAAAAATGGATTTGCGAAGTGCAGGATAATGACGGTGGGATGAAATGATGGGTAAATTTGAAGAAATCTCTATTCTTTCAGCGATTGAAGAGTGTGAAGTGGAAGTAAATCCCCTTGATGTTAGTTCAGCCTCCTGTATCAGCCTAATATTTTTTTTAAGCAAAACAACTATTTGCTTTGTTGTACTTAAAATACTTTGCAATTGAAAACACAGCAAGGTTAAGCTTACTATTTTTATAGAATTCAAGGAAATAAAGATAATTATAATTGTTAATGTCAAAAAATATAAAAATTCAAAAACGGGCGAACAATTTTTAAGCATGTTAGAAAGATGTAATGGTAAACAGAATGTCAAATCCCACAGAACAATATCACACATATGGCACCACATGAAACAAAAAATCGTCACAAGAGCACTTAAGAAAAGAAAATTTACACGACGTAAAGTTATTGCATTTGTGGTGAGATTAGTATCATCGAAAACCCAATTGTCTAAAAATGTTATGTCTTCATCAACTAAATTTCCGCTACGTTTTATATGCACTAAGATCCGATTTGACAGAAAGTTGTCTACTGCTGAAAAGAATAACGTGAAATAATCATACAAGTAGTTTAAATATGTTTTAAGCTTTTCGCAATTGTAAGTTTTGACAGCCGCGTGAGATGAAATTTTCGGGGAATAATCATTCAAAAGACCTTTGTCTTCCAAAGAACTGTCTAAAATGTTCATTCCGTTTTCAATTTTCAGTTCTTGTATGTAAGCACTTAGAGGTGTGTTGGGAAGAATGACATCTTCTTCATCTACTTCAAAATCTTCCGAGGCTAAAGCACATTGTTTACCATCCATCTTGCTTCTATTTTTGTTATGCTGCGGGTTACAGTTAAAAAGCTCAGCAGACGATGATTAAATAAATTCGCCCTGTAAGGAAAAAATGTAATAAATTGTAGCATAAAATCAAAAGCATGAAGCAAAAAACAACTTACAGAAAATGATAAGCATGATTCTCGAATTTGGTGAACTGATCTTATATGATGCTTTGAATTTATGCTTCTAAAACTTTCTTGGTTGTTTAGACCAGTGGGATCAGTGGAAATTACAGACAGCATCGCTGACACTGAAAAAAAGTTCACAAAGGAATTATTTTTTAATTTTTGCTCCTCAGTGGGGAGAAAATAATGCCATTCATTGAAAAATGCATATGTATTTATTTTTTAACGTCAGATGACGAGTGAGTGAAATTTGTGGTGCTGCCATCTGTTACATCAAAAGGCAACAATTCTGACACTTAAAATAAACAGCCAGTCATTTCGAAATTTTCCGGGGCGGGGGGGGGGATCAATTGATCACCCTGATTGTCCAAATAACGTGCCTGCACTAGAGATGATGCACAAATTTTCAAAGAAAATTTGACCCCCCCTCGTCTTGTGTCACAAAATGTTACACTTCGCACCCATTCTCACATATCACGACGTTTTCCATAGGCTTATTGTTATGAAAAACAATGCGTGATGTCACACATCTTGTTCACAAAATTTCTAATTTTTCCGAGGGGGTGGGGACTAAGGCAATGTACTCAATGCAAATTTTATCGGAAGGCAGGAAAAAGAAAAAAAAAAAAAGAAATTAATTTGAATTTTGTCATTTTGAATTCAAATTATGTTTTTCGCAATCACGAGTGTTTGTATATATGTAGGCGTGTGTGTTTGTGTGTAGGGGGTATGTGTATGTGGGTAGGGGGTATGTGTATGTGTGTAGGCATGTGTGTTTGTGTCTGTGTGCAAGCATGAGTGTGTGGGTAGTTGTGTGTGTGTGGGGGGTATGTGTATGTGTGTGTAGGCATATGTGTTTGTGTCTGTGTGAAAGCATGAGTGTGTGGGTAGTTGTGTGTATGTGAGTGTGTAGGCGTGTGTGTGTGTATGTGTTTGTGTATGTGTGTGTATGTATGTGTGTAGGTGTATGAATGTGTGTAGGTGTATGAATGTGTGAGTAGGTGTATGAATGTGTGTGTAGGTGTATGTATGTATGTGTGTAGGTGCGTGCATGTATGCGTGTAAGTGTAGGACATTGACGAAACCTGGAGACGGTTTTCGCTAGAGGTGCAGCATCGTGAGGACCCGGTCGACGATGATGCTGCGGAGGGTGCTGGTATGAAAATAAAATCATAGGAACGCCAAACACAGTCAAGTGAGAACAATAAGCAATCGTGATTGCTCAAAAGAAAAAAAAAACGAAAATGCTTTTGAATGGCTAATTTTCCTCAGTTGAATGCTGATCCAAATTTCTATGAACATGAACATAAATTCTTTACTTTATGGGGCAAGATTCTGAACCACAGCTGTGTTATTGCAGGTTTTTTCAAAAGAATTTTTTTCTCAATTGCTAACAATTAAACCAATTATTTTTTTAATGCTGAGAAGCGGAATATAACGCTCAGCGAAAAATAAACAACAAAGTCACACTTTGACTGCTATTTTAAAAAAAAATCACAAAAAAAAAAACACGGTTTTTTGGGGTTTTGGGTTTTGGAACTCCTTCTGCAGAGCGCGAATGCTTCGCATGGATCGGCTAGTTAAATTTTAATGAAATCACGACATAGAAATGCCTTAATTCCAACAACACTTGGAATTTAGAATAACAATCGAACGACAGAAATATCTTTTCTTAAATGTGAAACGAATAATTTGCATACATAGCATTTATTCCTTTTATTAATTAACACGGTTTTATCAGTTTCACCTGTATGTATCTTGTAACGGAATCTTGCAGCTCAAATTTCGCCCACTTCCTGCGATCGGATTCTTTTGAAATTTGGCACGCGACCTCAGACCCGATGCCAATGCAATATTCTATAATCAAATTAATTAATTAACTCTTTTAATTGATAATTTCCTCCAATTTTAATCAATATTTTGGCCTAAATCCAACAATAAAAAAGGAAAAAATTAAAAAAAAAACATTAAAAAATGATTGCAAAAATTACTTAAAACCTTTAATTTTTCTGCATCAGATAAAATTTGTTCCAATGTTACAAGGTAATTAGAAATGAAATACAATTATTTTTAACTAATTTCATGCCAAAATTTAGGTGAGCCTTCAATTAGAAATTCATTGCTGATCAGACCATTGTTGAACAAAACTTATATTCAAATGCATCTCAAATTTTCAAAGTAATACTAGCTGCGTGCCCGGCGTTGCACGGGCTACCTAAAAAATGTAAGAGCAGTCCAGTTGATGCATTTGTAGTACACTGACACTAGTTTCTAACGCGTTAAGGAATAAATAAATGCGCGTAAAGCAAGGTTTGCAAAACACCAGTCAAACATATTTTTGCCAAAACACCTCATCAACATTAATAATCGTTATCAATGATACAAGTTATGAGTACATTTTCAGTCAGAACAAAAGGGGAAAATATATGCATTATCAACTATAATCTTTACTCACGTTAAACTGAATTACATCTGATAGACTATATCGGAAATATTTATGCACAATAACAATCCGCTTTTTACATAAAATAGTCTACTACCCGGCGTTGCCCGGGTGTTTATTAATGCAACATACCACTCAGATAAATATTTGGATGAATTCTATCCACATGGTCGTACAAGAATTACATCAATCCGTTTTCCAGGTACAAACCCTCAAAGAACTCAAATAACTTGTAAATCACTCATTTACTTTACGACGTGCACGGTCCTCCTCGAAAATGAAAGTTATGTCATGTGACGCGTATTTAACAATCAGGCTTGAACAAAAAAAAAAAAAAAAAACAACAAAATTTTGCTGCAGATTACGGCAAAATAATCGAAAAGTAAACAACTTAAACACCCTGATTACAGGAAAAGCCTCAAAACAAAAACAAGAATTTTACCTGAGCATATTCGAGAAAAAAAATGGCAACAGATCTTTCATCTCAATGATTTTCTTCACGCTCACATACATTTTAATAAAAGCATTGTTGCGGAAAGTTGAGATGAAGCACTGAATAATAATTTAAATGGAGGAAAGCCTTCGAAAAATAGGGATTTGATTTTGAAATCTAAGAGTCTTAATTAATAGTTTTTAATTGAAATCTCCGCTAATTATTATCGGAGGATTATGTTAAATAGCCAAACATGAAGACGGGAGGATTACGAATCCATCGATACCTGGTTCGATGGTCAGTTCACTGTCGTTCGGGAGAAGAAGCTTGGACATAGATAGATAGATAGATAGATACTCAGATTTTATATGTATAAGATAAATATGATTTCCGCAGACATACATGTATGACTCACAATAGCTTCCCATTGGGGAGCCCTTGTTTTAACTTTAAGATATTACCTCGCACTCGTTTCATAAATAATTTCGTCAAGTCCCAATCGGATTCAAATTTTCATATGCCGCAAAAAAAAAAAAAAAAAAAAAAAAAAAAAGAGAGAGAGAGAGAGAGAGAAATTAATTTAAATTTTGACATCTTAAATTCAAATTATGTTTCCCGCAACCACGAGTGTGTGTGTGTGTATGTAGGCGTGTGTGGGGGGGGGGGGTATGTGTGTTTGGTGTGTAGGGGATATGTGTATGTGTGTAGGCATGTGTGTTTGTGTCTGCGTGCAGGCATGAGTGTGTGGGTAGTTGTGTGTATGAGTGTTTGTATGCGTGGGGGTGGGGTATGTGTATGTGTGTGTAGGCATATGTATTTGTGTCTGTGTGCAGGCATGAATGTGTATGTAGTTGTGTGTATGTGTGTGTATGTATTTGTGTGTGTATATGTGTAGGTGTCTGTATGTATGCATGAGTCCATGTGTGTATGTGTTTGTGTGTGTATATGTGTAGGTGTCTGTATGTATGCATGTGTGTATGTGTGTAGGTGTATGTGTGTATGTGTTTGCGTGTGTATGTGTATGTGTGTGTATGTGTGTGTGTGTGTAGTTGTGTATGTATGCACGTGTGTGTAGGATATGGATACAACCTGGAGACGGTTTTTGCTATAGAAGCAGCAACGTGAGGAGCCGGTTGACGGTGATGGTGCAGAGGGTGCTGGTGGGAAAATAAAATCATAGCACATCAAAACAGTCAAATGAAAGCAATAAGCAATCGTGATTGCTCAAAAAAAAAAAAAAAAAAACTTTGCCTGATAATTCTCCAACATAAGACTAAAAAACAGAAAAATAAAATAATAGTTTAAATAAAGTATATATTAATTTGAATTTTTGGCATCTTGAATTCAAATTATGTTTTTCGCAATCACGAGCGTGTGTGTGTATGAATGCGCTTGTGTGTTTGTGTAGGCGCATGTATGTGGGTGCGTGTATATATTTGTGCATGTATGCATGTGTGTGCGTGTTGTGTATGCAGTGCTGTTTGTGTACGTGCGCGTGTATGTAGGAGTTCGTGTGTGTGTATGCAGGCATATGTGTTTGTGTCTGTGTGCAGGCATGAGTGTGTGTGTGTGTGTGTGTGTGTGTGTAGGAGTGTGTGTTTGTGTCTGTGCGCAGGCATGAGTTTGTAGGCGTGTGTGTGTAGGATATGGACGCAACCTGGAGATGGTTTTCGCAAGAGGTGCAGCATCGTGAGGCCGGTCGACGCGACGGTGGTGCTAACAGAGGGTGCTGGTGGAAAAATGAAATCAACGTAATATCAAAAACAGTCAGGTGAGAACAATAAGCAATCGTGATTGCTCAAAAACTAAAAAAAACACGCTTTCGTAGCAAAATGAACTAAAAAGTGAAAAAAAATCTTTGGATTATAGTAGTTGACCAATCGCTTAATTTTAATGTAATACAAAAAAACGTGGGGGGCTTCTCATCAGTTGTCTTGAATTTCTTCCATTTGTTGTCGAAGCAAAAACGTAAATAGACAGCACCCCACGCTTTTTTGTATTACATTAAAATTAAATGATTGGTCAACTACTATCATCCAAAGATTATTCTTCACTTTTTAGTTTATTTTGCTACGAAAGCGTGTTTTTTTAGTTTTTTAAACTATTATTTTATTTTTAAAGAATGTAAAACTTAAATACTCGAAAATAAAATGCAATAGTAACAAATGCATCAATGTTCTTAGCATGGGCGCTCAAATCAGAGAGCCGTAGCAATGACCTGTTAAGAATGAAACTCAGCGGCATAACAACCCATGGAGGGCCAAGACATACTTTTTCCATCTCAGTTTTCGTGAACGAGGGCTCTGAAGTGTCGTGCAAGAAGCAGATGTTCGGTTTAGGGGCCCAGTCGAACTAGGAGTCACTAGTGTTTAGTTCCCAAGCACGCTTGTTACTCAGTTTATACAGTGGCGGCTGTAGAGCGGACCACGGGGCCGAGAGCCAAGTAAGATTTCTTTCAAAAATGAGAGCTAAGGCTTTACTACTATTTGAAACTCAATCAACTGAATTACCAGTTTTACATAAAACCAACTTGTGCTTAAAAAAAGAGAAACAAAATCTTCACTCAGAAAATTGGTTTTACTTTATTTGATTTCAAAACTAATACTTCGTTACGTTTGAAAAAGTGCCGTAACCAGGGCCTGATTACCGCACAGGCCAGCTAGGCCTGGGCCTAAAGCCCCATCTTTCGAAGGGGCTCCAATTTTGTTTTAAACCCATGCATAGCATTAAAATATCATGTATTTTGTGAAAATAATAAAAATAATGATTTTTTAATTGAAAACATACCTCTTTTAAATATTGTCAAACATTATTTTAATATTATTTTGCGTTGACTTAAAGTGCTAGAATACAGATGGGGGGGGGGGGGGGGGGGCTCCAAATCATTGTGGGACTTGGGCCTCAATTTCAGTTTGTCGGGTTTTGGCCGTAACATAAAACAGCTGCACGGTGTGCTAACTCGCAAAGCGCAGCACAAATACTTCTTTCTTTCTTTGTTCCATAGATTTTCTTTGTTCAAAATGTAACTTTATTTCGTTTACGAACACTTTGCTTTATTCGGAGCGAGTTTTATTCCTTAGTGTCCGAGTAATACTAAAAGTGTATTAAGGGGTCTAAGGACCTTTAACCTTCAAAATTTTCGACTTTTTGGAAAAAATATATGTTATTCATAATTTAATTCTGAACAATTTGATACCTTTTTTATTACAATACGCAAAAAACATTTTAAATTATCGTAAAAATGCGTAAACTTTCCCCGTAGAGATTTATGTTATCAGCAGCTGTTTAAGATTCTTTTTCTCAGGTGCCGGTTTCTTGTTTTGCGTGCGTGATATCTCAGAAAGTTTCTTATATATTTCTGTAAAACCTTTCATACATGTTTGTCTGGTTTATTTTTATGATCTGAACCTAAATCTTAACTAAAAATGAAAGTTAATTATAAAATAAATGATATTTTCGCTCAAAATTTCGGAAAATTTTGATATCAACTTATAAAATTTCAAATAAATAAATAAATAAATAAATAATAAATAAATATATAAATAATAATTTTAAATAAATAGATAAATTTAGATCCAGATCGTAAAACTAAACCGGACAAACATGCATTAAAAGTTTTAAGTAAATATATAAGAAACCTTTTGAGATATCACGCACGTAAAACGAGAAACCAGCGAAACGGCACCCGAGGAAAAGAGGCTTAAACAGCAGCTGTTAACATAAATCTCTATGGGGAAAGGTTATACGCATTTTTACGATAACATGAAAAGTTTTTTGCATATGGTGATAAACAAGGCATCAAATTGTTCAGAATTAAATTATGCATAGCATATATTTTTTCTTGGAAGTCGAAAATTTTGAAGGTTAAAGGTCCTTAGACACCTTAAGAAATCGCATTGCATAGCTATAAATGAAATTAACATAAAAGAACTTTTGGAACCGTGTTCGTCTTGCAATTTATTAACGAAACTATTAAGAGATCAAGGAGTCTTGACATCTAAAACATGATAAAGTGAAACATGTATTGAAATAATACGTCCTTGAATTGCTTCTGAAATTAACTAGTAAGTTTGTTCAGGCACGACGAGAGGTAATGTCAGCTTAGTAGAAAACTAGGGGCCCGGGCCTTGGGGGCCCGGCGACACTGACGAAAAAAAAAAGGAAAGAAAGAAAAGAAGGAAAGAAGGAAAAAAAGAAAGGAAGGAAGAAAAAGGGGGGGGGGGACTCCGAATAAGAGAAAGTATAAAGATTAAGTAAAATTTATTCTTTTGGTATTTGCTGTTGTGGCACTTAAAATAGAGTTAATTGTTTTCTAGTAAACAGTTTTGAATCCCCTCCCCCCTCCCTTTTTCCTTCATTTTTCCCTTTTATTTTTTCCTCCCTTTTTTCATTTTTCTACTTTCCTCCCTTTCCTTTTCTTTTTTCTTTATTTTTTTCTTCTTTTTTTTGGGGGGGGGGGAGGGGGCGGGAAGGGCCCGGCGACATAACAGACAAGGGCAAGGGACCCGCCTTGGCTCTCTACGGCACTGGATTTGTTACCCTACAAGGCGCTTTGTTCCAGGCGATTTGCGATTTGGTGCTTTTTATTGATACCGAAGTAGTTAAAGAAATTTTTCGTATCCAAAACTCAATATTTTTCAGCATGACCTCCCGCCCCCCCTCAAAAAAAAACTTGTCTCTATACGCCCCTGATCAAACTGTCTCTCACAATTTCCCGAACTCCCTCCCTCCTCAAAGCACGACATCATTTGTGGACAGCCCCTAACGCATGCGAGAGGGGGAACTAGTCTTTTTTTTTTTCCATTTTTACTCTATATGCTTTGAAAACTGTGCCTTCAATGTCTGGAAAGCTTCTTGTCAATTTTTAGTGAATCAGAATGTTCGAAAATTCTTCGCATATCCTCTTCGAAAGCCATTAGAAATTCTGCCCATCTGCTATCGCTTCCGTCCTTCTCGCAAGTGCTGGTTTATTTTCAGAACTATTTTTAGTGTTTCGGACGCGGACGAAAACAGTTTTTTTTTGAAGGGGGGGGGGGGGGGAACTTGCGGCATTAAAACTAAGAATTTTCCCCCTTTCCGAATGATATGGTCTTTGCGAATTTCGGAATGGGGCGCAGGCACACTGCCCTTTATGACTGTTTGAGAGAAGGAATTATTTTTGGAGACATACGTAGATTGCTGCTTGTTTTTGTTGCGGTATTATAGACAAATAATAAGGACACGGCTTTCATAGATTTAGTTTTATTTGTTCGTTGCTAACAGGGGTGCGTATCGGGGGGGGGGGGGATGTTATAGTGCAGACTGCGCAGTTAACATTTTTACGGGGGTTATTTTATGGGTATTTTTTGTTTTTTTCTGTGCGGAGGTTTTCTTTCTTGGGGGCTCTGTACAGAGCCGGATCTTCAATGTTTTCGAACCGAGGACAGGGCCGGATTAGCCATAGAGCAGATGTAGCAAATGCTACGGGCCCCGCGCTCCTGGGGGCCCCGTGCCATGAGAAAAAATTCCAGAAAAAAAACTACTTTCCGCACTTAAATCCGTTAAAATTTATCTCTATCTTTCTCTTTTTATTTAGATCTAGCTTTTCTAAATGCTCATGTAAAGTAAAAATCTTATTTTTTCGTTGGATTGCTTTCCAGAAATTTCTCTCAAAATTGAAGTCTTAAAAACGCAATTTTAATTGATCTTTCTTAGTGGAAGGAGAAAAAGCTCTGTTGGTAACTTAAGTAACTTAAGGGAGTTAGGGTTCTAAAGTTTTTAGCTATTCAAGCCTTAAAAAAAGAAATTTAGGTTGTTTGATAAAAATAGAGGATAGGGGAAGGAGTTCGTTCCTGAAATTGTGTTCAAAACTGAAGTCAATTTCAGGCTATCTTTGGGAGGAAAAGGTTTGAGAGATTGTCCCATGGTATAGCTAAAAACAAAATTTCAAGCTATGTGGGAAGATTTAGTGCAGGCGCTGTATGGAGTTGAGTATGCAAAATATGAGGACCGCATTTTGTAAATTGTTTCGAACTCAGAAAAGCTTGCAGATTACGATTCTGGATGTTGCCAGGAGGCTTGTTCGTTCATTAATTTTTTATACCCCGCTCTCTTAGGTACTAAGTAAATGAATTGAGCAAACTCATCTGAACCATTTTAATGATTGTCCTAGTTCCAATGTCCTGTTGTTTCTTAAAATTTAAGATATTTAAAGCTAGGTAATTTAAAAATAAAACAAAGAAAAATTAAAGAATTATTTTTGTTGAAAAAAATTATTTAATACCAAAAATCAAATTTTTACATAGGTCTTTAAAAGCAAAATATAAAAAATCCATCTTTTTAATTTTGACAATCATTATTGATGCATTTACAAAGCAAAATAGAATTTAATTGTAATTTTTTACAAGGACGATCCTTTGTTTGACAATCGGATGAAAATTTATAGGGCTGAATCAACAATACCGGTAATGGTCGCTTCGTCAGTTGCCATGGGTACCATTTACGATTTCTTCTTCCGTCGCCAAATGAGGTATAATCAATAGGCTGTAGTAGTGTTTGGTCAGCATTTATCCAAACATATGTTAATGCTGAAGCTCTTAATAAATGTAAATGTAAAGCATCTGAAGTTCAAATTATTTTTAATAAATATAAATGGAAACCGATATTTTGCGTAGTTAGTTTATGCCGAAGCTCATCAGCAGTTTTTTTTTTTTCCCCCGAGAAAAGATAAGTGCAAACAGTTTCTAATTCAGTTAATTGTTCGACACTAAAATCTGTGTTTCCTAAATGTCGTAGAACTTTCTGTACAAACTCCAACGATGCAACTTTTAAACTTTTTTTTTTTTTTTGAACCCAATATGCTGGTTGAATCACAGCCACTTAGAGAGTGTAATGCTGTCAGAATATGACAAATGTTTTCGCCTAGTGATTGAGCTGCCAAATTACATCCTGAAATGAATACCTTGATTTATTTGTGCATATCTCGAAGCAGCAATACAGAGAAATTGATCGAGCTGTAACTCATTTTCAGTGCTGGAAAAGAAATTATTGCAATTGCTTGGGACTTTTGTATTATCATTTGAAATCATAACAATTTTAACTTTTTGACCCTTTCTCCGTAAAGCTGACTCTAAACATTTGATCGAAAGATCATCATACCTGTCAAATACTATGTCCACTCGTTTCACACTTGGCTGCAAGAAAAAATCGTGGATTCTTTTGAAGAATGCCTCAGGAAAGTTGCGAAAGGTATTGAAATTTTTTAATGGAATTCGGTGAACAAGTGCCATACCATCAACAATAAAAATTTTAAAATTTTGTAAATTGAAGTTCTCCATTCGCGTGCTTGCACCGCACTTATAATGACTTTCATTTTCAAGAGCGAGTTCCGATTTCGGAGATTTCCTATAAAATCCTTTTGCGTCAAAAAGGTACTTGCAGTAATCCAAAATTTCATGAGCTGCTAAACTTTGTGTCAAATCCTCGTTGATCAGACAACATGAATGGTTTTTGAAAAAGAATAATATCTGTTGTGTATTGTAACTTTTTATTACACGTAGTTTTTCCTCCTTTTTCGTAAGTAGTCATACAATTGTCAAATTTAATTTTTTTTAATAGGGTCGGATAACTTTTTTACTTTTTAGAACAAACCGCTCTTTTTCGTCCGTACTTAATGCAATCTCTCCATTTTCTACAATATTTAGGAAATAATTGAGAAGAAGATTCATCAGTAAGTTCACCGGTGTAAATATTTCGGAGCGCGCAATTTTCGCTATCATTAATAGGGATTGCAAGCAACAAAATATTTGACGATACTTTGAATATCTTTTTCGTCTTTATTGATCCTGGATTGCATTCATTCATTATGGTAATTTATGTCATTTGTAGAGTTTGTTTGTATTCCAATATATGAAGAAAAAGCCTCGTGTGTCGTGTATGCTGTTTTAAAACGGATAAAGAAGTAGCCATCTCTGCGTCGCATCTTCATTTTTTTGCAATACCAATCAAACCTCCAGTCACTGCCGAATATCGATTCTGAGACTGCTCTACTGCTAAATCGGGACTTACTGCATTAAATCTACCTTCCGTTCGTTTGACAGACAGCATTCTTCTCTTCATATTATTTACAACTTCTACAGGTAGTTTTATCATATCTTGTAAATAAAGAGTCGCTCTGCGAATGTAGTTTTTGTGATTCGTGGAGAAAAAGTAAGGTAACAGTTGTCTTTGTCAACAAATGCAGTTCAAAAATATTACTCCTATCAGCCATAGCTGAACCTAACAAAATTTCAACCATTTCACAATAGTTGTTCAAAGATTTAAATATTTCGTTTTCAGTGCTCTTGACGCGTAAAAAAATTAAAAAGCTCATCCAAATATCGGTAATTATTCTTTTATATTGATTATATTTTTCAATTAGGCCTGCATGATCTTTATCAACAGTATTGTCTCTTATTTCTTTGAGACAAGTATTTAGAAAATGCATCAATAATGATTGTCAAAACAAAAAAGATTGATTTTTATGTTTTGCTTTTGAAGACCTATATAAAAATTTGATTTTTATATTAGTACTGAATAATTTTTTCAACAAAAATTATTCTTTTAATTTTAATTTTTATTTATTTATTTATTTTTTATTTTGAATTACCTAGCTTTAAATATCTTAAAGTTTAAGAAACAACGGTACATTGAAACTAGGACAATCATTTAAATGGTTCAGATGAGTTTGCTCAATTCATTTACTTAGTAAATGAGGGAGCGGGGTATAAAAAATTAATGGACCAACAAGCCTCCTGGCAACATCCAGAATCGTAATCTGCAAGCTTTTCTGAGTTCAAAACAATTTACAGAATGCGGTCCTCATATTTTGCATACTCAACTCCATACAGCGCCCGCTCTAATTAGAGAGAGGGAATTCTCCCAAAAACAATTCTGACGCAGTTTTAGAGTATCACTGGAGACGTTATTGGGGGGGGGGGGATACGGATTTGCTTCGTAAAATATGTTAGAAACTGAAATATTTCAAGACGCAAGCTGTCTTTAGTTTTAGCTTTGGGTAAAGAGTGGTGGTTTGGAGCCTTTCCCTCTTGAGAAGCTAGGCAAGTAGATGGGCATTCTCCTTTGGAATTTTTTTGAAATTTTGAAATCGAGATGGTTCAAGGGCTTACTCCGGAATTTTTCGGAATTAGGGGTCTAAAAATTTAAGCAATTTCTTTTGACAGCCGGAGAAGGGGGATGCTGAAACTCTTAAAGCACAAATCTTAAAACCACATTTCAAAGCTCTCTTTGGCGATGTTTGACAAAAGATGGGAAAGGATTACCATCCAGAAATTGTTTGAGAGCAGCTTTCTTCTTAAAGCTTTCGAAATTGGAGTCCTGTAAAGGTAATTATAAGTCATCCTAAATCCACTTTGGTTACTTAATTTCATGTCAATTTGTCCACCCTCAAAATCCCCCCCCCCCCCGGCCTTCCCGCGGCACGAGCCCGTAGATCCAGCACTGTAAACAACAATGAGCAAAATTAAGAGATCATGATAGAAGAAAAGAAAAATATTCTGAGACTTCACACTTATGTTGAGCGAAATAAATAAATTAAAAGAATATTATTTTTTGATGAAATAAAATAATTATGTGTAGAAAAAAGACTTTAAATATTGTTTTTAATTTTTTCCTCTGTGTGGGAAGGAGCTAAAAAGCTGCCGCCCATGCCCCGAACCTAACCCATTTCTTTCGTATCACCAAAGGTAGCCAAAAACTTTTTTATTCGAACTTTAAATTCAGAAAAATTCAGGAAGAAAACTGTTTAACATAATCGAAAACCCGCTGAAACTGCTTTCTGGAACTGGATGTAATCCCGAGCTCGATCCCCTCCAATAACGTCGTCTAATAAGGTGGCCTACAAGTGCGTATTTTGGACTATAATTTCGAAAAATTTCTACGGGAGATTAAAACCTCTCCCCCTCCAACATTGTTAACGATGGTCCAAAATGTACTTTCTAGATTTCAACTTCGAAAATTTTCTGGGTTGCCTTGGAGAATGCCTTGAACCCCATCCCATACCAAAACGTAACTCGCGATGGCCTTCAATTTATCACGTTTTCACAACTTTATTTTCGAGAAATTTCCAGGGGATGGCTTTTTTGAACTCCGCCCCAAAATCACCAAATAAGGTTAAAAAAACTACCCTTTCAAAGTATATAAATTCGAGAATTTTTGCTTAAAATTGTGTTTTTAGATTAATAATAGGTAATAAACTCGAAAATTTTCCAAAGGGACCTCCTTGAACACCCCCTCTTCCCTCTCTTTGTAACATCATTAAAGATATAAGCTACAGTTTTATTTAAGGCATCAATTTTAAAAAACTGCCTGGAGAGAGTCGCTGTGAACCCAAATTTTTTCCTTTGATCTTACCTAAGATAGGATGCAATCGCGTTCTTTGACTTCAGTTTCTCCAAATGATGACCGCCGAATCTCCTCTTCCTAATATCACCAGGAGTCGTTAGAATGGAGTTTTTAGTATTGAAAAATCGAAATTTTCCGGAGGTAAGCCCCCGGACCCTTTATATCGTCCAAAAAAAAACGTTTTTGGAATTAAAAGTTGAAAACGTGTAGTAACGAGAAGACGAGGGGCAACATAAAAGGGTCCTAACCGTCATAAAGCTCTAACATTATATCCACATTTATGTATTCATACGTGTTATAAGTGCACCTCCCATCTCCACGAAGAAAAGCTCTATTGTTTACTATATCATGCAAAAACGAGGGCCCCCTTGGAAACATTTGCTACGGGCCCCGCGCTGGGGCTTCCCCTGACCGGGGAAAGTGTAAAAAGGCCGTCCTCACCACTTTCAAGCTTTTATATCGAGTTTCAATGAAACAAACAAAAAATAGATTAAATTTTCCACCCCCAAGAAGTTGCTTTCCACGTCAAGGGCCCCAATTTGCTTCCCTTTAAATTTGGCACTGACTTTGTAAAATTTTGGGGGAAAGGGGTGATGCACTATCTCTCTTGGTCGCACTCCTAGTTGCTATTGCGTACAATTAATAATGCATTAAAGAAGTGGGAAGAGGGAGTGCTATGGGACTTTTGTCCCTTTTTAAGGTAACTCACATTTAAACATTTTCTCTATGTATTAAGAAAAAAGGAACATCAAAGAAATTGTGAAAGAAAGTTGTGGCGGGTCTGCGTCCAGGAGACCCCATAGCACCTACAGCCTTGAAATTTGGTGTCGTTCGAAAGGGATTTTTTTTTTCTGAATCAAATAAAGCTTGTTACAACTTTTTCAATTAATTAGAACAGCAGATATAAGGGTTTCTATTTTAACGAAAAACCCTAGACTCAACTCAATTCAAATCCTTAGCTAAAGAGCAAAATATTTTTTTCTAGAGACCACGAATTTGAATGCGACTTTTCAAGCATACAAAACTGACGTTTTGCAATACTCAGGAGCCCTTAGCGCCTATAGCTCTACAACTAAGTACAGGTTAGTTGAAAACCCGTGAAAGGGGTGTTTTTTGTTCCAAACGAACTCGTAACGCGTTTTTTCTCTGATATTTTCTGATTAATGACTTAAATCTTTGTGAATCGAATAAGATTGCGAAGCAAACTTCAGGGGTCGGTGAGCGCTAGCGAGTAGGGGGCAAAGCCCCCTAGTTTTTTTTTTTTTTTTTTTAAATAATCGCAACGTGTGTTTGCCTTTGATCTGAATGGCTCCTTTTCTTTCTTTTTTTTTTCATTTTTTAAATTGGGAACAGTGCTTTTTGACGTGACAGCGTTAAATATTTCCCCCTTCCGTGGTCATGCCATTCGCACTTTATGTTTTGACACACTCTAAAACATTTCACGGCTAAACCTTTTAATTATGGTTTCATTAAACTACACTGTAACGAATTTCGGAAACGTTTCTGGATATATCGGAAACGTTTCCGAAATAATAAGAATCCTTCATCCAATAGCGAACTCTTCATTATTCAGAAAGCTTTTTGTTATTTCAAAAAATCTAGAAGCGGAAGTGAGGCGCAATGCTTCGAAACGTATTTTATCCTTCCAACACTGGCGCCAGTGAGTCGGAAATAACAAGAGCTTATTTTTTCCTTATTGGTACAGCAAAATTAGGCCAAAAAATGGCCAAACCCAAACATCCAAAAAAAAAAAAAAAGACGAAACCTGTTGCAAATTACTTCTGACCCTTCCAGCAAGAAGGGGTAAAAAGTCCCAGCACTTTGCGCGTCGGGTTTTGGGGGGAAAGGGGGGGAGGATGAAATAATCTTCTATTTAAATAAAAATAATTTCTATTACTTAAAAAAAATTCTCAAACTTCGCAGAAACCACTCTATAATAGTAAAATAATAAACTCTCACAGAAAAATTCTAATTAGCAGGGGTGGACAGGCGGAGGGGGGGATTGGGGGGGGGTCCATGGAGCAGCTTTGCGTCATTTGAATTTTTAAGGCAGTTTTTTCAAGGATTATTTCTTTCTTTTTTGAGGGCTTTTATTCTGGATGGGTACTCCGTCACACTTAAGGGGTGCGCCATCGCTATTTTTTTGGGGGGGGGGAGGGGGGAGGATCCTGAATTTACATTCTAAAATCAACTATTGCAGTGAAGTTCACGAAAAAATTTCCCTGATTTAAAATTTTCCGAAGTACAAAATGTCACACAATGATATGGTAATATCAGACTAATAATTCTAAAAGATCTAAGCGAGCTCAGTAACCAAATTATTTGTGACTGGAGTTATTAAACTATTTAGAGCGCTGGAAAACCAAATTCCTGTGCAGCATAAAAAAAGTCCAAATTTACCAAAGTTTCCCTACTTCTTCTTGATTAACTTACTTCAACTTTTCTACAATCTTTTGCCATCACCGTAAGGGGGGACAAACCGAAATTGCGAATAGTGAGATGGGCAATGCTGCAATTCTGCACCCTCTAAGTCGGTGGGGCTTCTCATTTGCAAACACCGAGCTACCTCTCTTTTACGCAGCTGGTTATGCGAATTATGCTAAATCTGCGAACATATACTTGCAACACTATCTGAAACTTTTGAGTACATTATGCGATAAAATTTGATCACATTAAACATCAGCTAAAACATCAGCTATCCAGCGATCTAACGCAGTGACAAATTCAGGTGGTCTAGAACCTGTAGTGATTCAACGATGGAACAAGTCTTGCTAAGAGCAATGAGCAATGCAACAATAGAATGCTGAATATTTACACCTTTTTGTCTCTCAATTTGGAAATTACAATCTGTTTCTAAAGCCCACAGAAGTTTCTTCCCTCTCAAGTTGGTAGTAGTATTGCTCGCTGATGATAAAGTGAGTTGCTATTAGACCTTTAACGTTCGTGTAGTAACATCAAAGGATATTGATGGCAAACAATTTTGTGGCATTTCTTTGTAAAGGAGGTAAGCAGCTACGTCTTCAGCTTCTGTTATGAGAGTAGTTATTATCTGTAAAGATGTGTAAGCCCAAACCATCTTTTACACCTAATGGTATGAACAGTAAAGATGGAATAACAAATTGCTAAAAACTTCTGGTACGAGTTATGCGCTGATCCTCCATCAGTATTCGATGAATCTGGTTTCAGAAGGAAAGAAATACTGTATCGTTAAAGTGCTATTATCTGAAGCAAAAGGTTCATCTACCATCACAGAACGAACAGCTGGTGTCATGTATGAGGCAGTGAGAAGCAAAGGGATGTAAGTGAACATTTTCAAGTTTTGAATAAAACATGTTTAAAGATAACATCCTAGGTAGGTTTTCATTGATTTTCTGTTCTAAATCATGCTGTATAGAAGCAACTACCACGTCTACTAGTACCATCTCTTGCCCCAAGATAGAGGAGAGGTTCACTAACCATTTGTACTGGTTATCTCCAAATTTTTAATTTTGCCACTGACATCCCTTTGCTTCTCACTACATCGTATGTAATAGATGGAAGATACCTGCTTGATCATATTTTTGGTTCTGTAAGCTTCAAGGAAATATGCCAGTAATGCAGTGTATAGGTCACTTGTAAGTATGGGAAAGCTAGTGTCATTTTCGATGGGTGCAAAGAAAGCACCACAGAAATATAATCTGCGTCTTATTACAACAGTCAAGCTCTAGAAGACTTTCTGCGCCTCAAATCTTGTGCTTGCTCTGAGGGGTTCATTGGATATAGTGAGTGTTTGAAAAGTCTGAAAGTGGACTGAAGTGTGCAACTATATGCACAAACTGTGCTAGACATAGCTGCAACAATAACGATTTTGCTGAGAATCTAGATTCCAAAAAACATTTTGATAACGAAGACCTTTTGTTACAAGCTTAGGAGAAATCATTTGAAAGCAAAAAACAGTTCAGCGTAATTTTTCTGGCCATTGAATCAAATGTGCACCATCAGAGGGGGTGGGGGGGGGGGAAGGATAATATTTTAGTATATAATTTCGTTTTGGGAGGTGAGCTACTGTTCTTATGGGGTGGACAGTCCTGATTTAATGCATTTTAGATTTGCCTGAAATAATACTTCTACTTGAAAAAAAAGGGGGGGGGGGGGGGGGTTGAGTTCATTTTATTTGGCGGAGGGGGGGGGGGGGTTTCTGTAGCTTTGAGAGGAGATGCACCATCGCTGTTGGAGGATGGACACACTTGATTTATAACTTTAACTTTGCATAAAATAATGTTTCCATATGAAATGAATAGAGGGGGGTTCGGGGGTACTGCTTCGTTTTACGGGGATAGGGGGGCTCTGTAGCATTGATGGGTTATGTCATCCTTCTTGGGGATCAAACACCTTTAATATTTCATGCTTTTAAATTTAGTATAACATAATATTCTCACTTTAAATTTACTCTAAAAATTCTGGAAAAAATGCCCAAAACAGCAATTTTTAGATGCCCCCCCCATTCCAAAACCGGATGCAGAATGGGGTGGGACTTTTTACCTGTTCTTATTGGGAGGGTAATAAACAATTTGCACCAGGTTTAGCTTTTTTTTTTTTGGATGTTTGGGTCCGACCCCTATTTTTACTGTACTATATCTATGGTTGCTGCAGTCAGCAACTGTTTAGCATTGGATTGCTTGTTATTTCATGTCTAGAGAGTAGTAAATTGTGTCGAAACTAATTTTACGCCTTTGCATTTTGGGCTGCCTTTGATTTTTTAGACGATGTACGCAGCTATTAAGTTAGTTAATAACGATTTGCTTCTTTACAATTTCGAGTGCGACCAAGATTACATATGTATTGTGTGTTCAAGCGTGAATAGTTTCAACACCCGTTTTTATACTTAATGAAACGAAATCCTTTGGATTACTTAGCCAGTTGTAATGGAGGTGTACTTAGATTTTCATCCGCTCATGTTCACTTGTAAGTATTAATGAATATTTTAAAACATGTTGTTATATACATTTATATTTTTGTTGATTTGCATTTGATGAGGCTTCAATTGTAACTGTTTTTGCGTTTATCGAATTAATTTAAAGTTATCCTACATACCTATGTGCGCAGTGTACTATTTGTTGCAACTAATCGAAACTGATTAATTACGCAAAAGAAATAAGATTTATATTTGAAAAGCAATGACAGAAAAGTTATTTCGAAATACCTGGATATACATACATTACTTCAAAAAAAAAAAAAAAAAAAAAAATCAATTGTTTAATTCATTAAAAATATGGTAATGCAAATGTTTTCTAGTATTGTAATATGCTTCACAAAAAATGTGCCAGTATTATTTATCTTTTTTTATTATAATTTATTCATTTATTTAAAAATATTTATACCATTAGAAAATGGCCCAGTTATCTATTAGTAAGCAACATAGTTATGCAATTAATTCATGTGCTTATTCATTTTGTTAAATGTGGTTGACAATAAAAAACTCCTTGACATTAGTTGTTCGGTAAATAACATTTCCTTCATGGATATACTAGTTTAAAATAGGACAGTCAGGAGGAATGGGTCAGTGGCAAAAATGGAACAGCTGCAGTTACAAGTCGAAATAAAAAGAAATATTATTTCATGTCATTGTTTTAAAAGTGATCATTTTTTAAATACTATGTTATTAATATACAATGTACATATGGGGAGAAGACGAGGGGCGTTCACCACGCAGATTGCCATTGACATTTTCAGGGATTGCTTTTTTTTAGGGGGAGGGGGCGCTTTATAGCATTTTATGGGTGCACCATCACTCTTATGGTGTAGGGGGGGGGGGGGAATCTCATATATATGAAATGGAATATTCATGCAATAGAATTCAATGTTTTAATAAATAAAATATATAATGCATTTTGCGCACATTGTAAAAATAAAATCAATAACCTATTTTGATTAAGTATTTATATTTGTGATGAACTGGAAAAGGGCAAGAACAGAAGAATCAACCCGAATGGCTCCAACAGGAGGACTTGGTGTCATATTTAAATTCACCAATTTCTCTGTTGGCACTTTTCGGTACACTTTGTTCGTCAGAGAAATATTCTTGAGGTGAACGAATTCCGGAACGCGAAGGGAAGGTAAGTTCTGTCAAATTTTATCCGAAAATAAAAGCTATCAAGTTTGATACAATATATGTTTTTAAGTTCTGCATTAAAAATACAATATGTTGATAATTTTGTCTTGAAAATATTGAGAGAAAAATTGAAGTTTAAGATTGTTTAACAAACAATCCCACTTTTGAGAAAGTACCCCCCTCCCCTCCCCTGACGATTTCGTGATTAAGAAGGAAACTACTATATTATTTCATAAATTTTCAAAAATTTATAACTGTGCATATGTTATGCTGTTAACCATGCTATTTGTCATTAGAAATTCAGAAAAAAAAAAAAAAAAAAAAAAACCACGAATGATTCTAAAATTGCTTATTTCATTGCTGTTAGATATGAAAGAACTGAAACTGATATGGTATGCAATACTATAATAAAAAATTATTTTTTAGAAAAAAATCACGGAAAAATGATTTCGAAATTCTCGGAAACGTTTTTGAAAATTGTTTGGAGAATTCCGAAATACCCGGAAACGTTTTCGAAACTTTCATGAACTACAGCTGCACAGAATACTCAGAAACATTTCTGGAAATTACGCAAAGAGGATTCCGAAATACTCACAAACGTTTCTGAAAGTTACAGAAAGAGTATTCCAAAATAGTCAGAAACATTGAAAGAGGATTCCGAAATACGCAGACACGTTTCTGGAAATTACAGAAAGAGAATTCCGAAATACTCAGAAACGTTTTTGAAAATTTCATGAACCGCAGCTGCACGATATACTCAGAAACGTTTCCGGATTTTTTTTTTACAGTGTATCGAATGTACTGTTTCTTCTTCACGACTTGGAAAGTTTTTAAATGCAATTTCAGAAGGCTAAGAAAGTACCTTCATTCATGACTATAAGCTTTGTAGGTGATAAAAATTTTTTATGACTACACCGTCCACCCTCGACCAAAATCCTAAATTTGCTATTGGTGATTATTTTTAATCATAGAGTGATGCCAAAATTGATTATTTACATTTTTTAAATAATTTGCAATTGAATAATATGTAAGTTTTACAGCTATTTGCTGCAGCAGGGATCACATTCAGTCAAAGATTTGGAGCAGTTTTTAGAGCAGGGGAAAATCAAGTTTTGGAGCATAAAAAAAGGACTTTTGTAGCAGAGAAAATGAAATCTTGGAGGAGAAAAAAAAACACTCCTGTACCATGGAAATAAAGTCTTAAATCAGCAAATAAATAAATAAAAAGAGAGAAAATTACTAGTTTTATATCTGACCCGCAAAACAAAACTGGTGAACTTATAATCTAAAATTTACACTTCTTTTCATACTTACGGTTTCTCAACGAACACGTGACATTCATCATTTTATACCAATTTAGTCCAAAAATGCATTAACACAGAAGAAATGAAATCAGCAAATAACTGGACGCTAGGAACCAAAACCTTAAAAGACGTAAAAAAAAGTTCCGAAGGAAATAACTTTCATATCAAGCTTTGAAATTATTTTTAATTTCCTTCATCATAATAGAAAAGTTTCTTAAAATTAAATTTGAAAACATAATACATACAAGCTTCATTAAATAGCTTCATGATTTAATATGAAACAAATTTTAACTATTTAATCGTTTCTAATAATAAAGCTGAAAGTCTATCTGTCCGAGTGTCTGTCTGTCAGGATCTCTGTGACGCGCATAGCGCTTAGACTGTTCGGCATTTTCATAAAATTTGGCACATAGTTAGTTTATAACATGGAAGAGTGCACCTCAAAGCGATTTCTCGAAAATTCGATTTTGTTCTTTTTCTATTCGAATTTTAAGAAAATTTTACGAAGCAAAGTATCACAACGTGACCGAGTAAATTACCAAATTATCATAACGTGGAACCGTAACATGGGCAAGCAAATGAACATAGCAAATTAGCGAAAAATTTGTCATCCATTATTTGTAAATATATAGGCGAACCAAATGACCTTTTAATTTTCAACTACGGGCAAAGCCGTGCGGGTACCACTAGTCAAAAATAAAAGAGAATAGTAGAACACAAAGAAAGGGACCGAAACTAATCGACCCGTGTGGAACTCCGCACTGTACTTCGAATCGTTTATGTGGCATTTCGCTCTTTAAAAATTTCAAAGAAAGAACATTATGAAGAAAAATCGAAAAAAGTTAACGCATTAAAGTAAACGGAAAAAAGTAAACGCAAAAAAGAAGGCATGTAATTTGAAGACATCAGCAACAAAACCTCCTTATATCCAACGTTGTGATAATGTGATCATTGCTCACCTTTTGGTTGTACGTATTTTCAATGTAAACATAAATATCATTAAAAGTGTGACTGAGTGACGCGTGAAAATAAGTAATTGCATGTGAAAAGACGGGTTGTGGGAAATACAGTCCACCCTATATGAGCATATGACGGAAAAAAAAGAAACATTAAAGAGATATTTATTGGCACGGATTCGAACTGGCGCCATTATGATTTACAGCACGACACCCCAACCAACCGAGCAGTTTTGCTTTCGTTTTCGAATGCTATTCATTGAAGCAATGTGTAATAAAAAATCGCAAAAAAAGTTTTTTGACAAAAAAAAAAAAAAAAAAACCATGCGTCTATGTTTTGTCATTAGCCAGCATGATACGCTGTAAAATTATTCGTAAAACATGGAAATTGATTAAGGAATGAGGAAGATCTCGCGTAGCAATAGAAACAAACATTCTAGAGAAATAATAAATTAGATTGAAAATAAGTGTTTTTATTTTCGAAAATTGATACAATTTCGCATAGCAGGCTGTTTTAAACTTTACGGCTTGAATGCCAGCACATGTCTTTCTTTTAATCGAAAAAATTCAAAACCAAAACCAGTTGAACTGAGTCCGTTTTTTAAGCATAATTTTTCGAACGTAGACAAAATGCACCCCCCCCCCCCTAAGCAGAGGAGTAGAAAATTATTTCTTACTAATGAAGTTGATATTAATTTTTATGTTTTACATCGTGGTCGCGAACACTACTATGGGAAAATTACATTTCAGCAATACATTTCAGCATACAATGAAAAAGTTTTTCTGCACAAAAAGATTACCTTGAGAACTGAATTTCTAAATCTAATACTTTTTTATTCTTACAATATGCTTAGTGGTCTGAACGGAATCAAAGCTTTAAAAAAAAGAAAGAACACCCTGCGATTAATAGTCAAAATATCTGAATATTAACTGCATCCTGCATAAAGAAGTCGAAGCGCCAAGTAGCATTCCCGTCGTATTTATTTTTTTCCTTACGTGTGTTATCTGTTGTATGTTATGAGTACATGTATTGCGTAATATTAATCTAAATTAGCTATAATGTCGGACATCCGGGCGGGCCCGAAGTTCAGCTAGTTTATAGCCGAACGCTCCGTAGCCCTTACGGCTCTGCAAGTGGGTACAAGTTATTTTGCAACCCGGGGAAGGGGTGCTTTTTGATCCAAAGGGAAGGGGGCTTTTTGATCCTCATAATGCGTTTTTAATCTGTTTATTTTTAACTGACGATTTAAATCTTTGCGAATCAAATAAGATTGCGAAGCAATCTTCGGGGTTGGTGAGCGTTAGCGAGCAGGGGGCAGAGCCCCCTAGTGCTTTAAAAAAATCTGCATAAGAAATACAGGCTGCATCAAGGTATTACAACAGCAAGGGGCGTTTCCGAAAAATTGATTTTTAGACTGTACGTCTATTTTTTAACATTAGCCGGCCGGATAAGCTTTAAAATGAGGCGGGAATTTCTTCAAGAAATAAGAAAGATCTCGCATACCGACAGAAGAATAATCCACAGAAATAATAAATAAGATAAGATATTGAAGAGAAGTGTTTTAATTTTTAAAAATTTATACAATTTGCAATCGCGGGCTGCTTGAACTTCATGGGATTAGATGGCAGCACGTGTTCGTTATTTAACCGAAAGGTTAAAATACAAAATCAGCTGAACTAAGTTCGTTTTTTGAGTGCAGCTTTTCGAATGTAGTAAAAATGTGACTATCTATTTGTTTTTTGCCGAAAGAAGAAAAAAAAAATGATATTTTACCCATCAAGTTAGTAATTTTAATGTTTTACTTCGTATTGTTACAAATCCTGTAAATAGTAATTATTGTAGTAACGTAACCTGTAAATAGTTTCCCGTAATGAATATACAACCCCCTTTTCATATGGCTAAAGTATACGACCCCCTTATTTCCTTTTTGTTCATTGATAAAATTTGATAACGGTCTACGTTTTTCCAGAAGCGTGTGGAATATTTGAGAGATTTCTTTCGGTGTATATAAGCCGTTAGCGATGGATAAACAGTTGAGTTTCGATTGATATTTCGAACTGAGAGCATTTTCCTCTGTTTATTGCGAGGCATTTCGCTGTGTTGTTTTCGTATTTGGAAGTAAATACGTGTGTAAACGTTGAGTTTACGGTGTTGTGTGATAATTGCTTAATTACTGATGAATAATTTAGCAGTTGTTGACGATATCTCCTGTACATAGTGTAAATAAATTTACTGTGTTTTTATCAAGAACTGTGTTTTCATTTCAAGAAAGTGGAAGTCGCACCGAATCCGTTACAAATTGGCGCCAACGTGGGGCTACTTCAGGACTTTCTTGCAGTAAGTGTGACTTTGGACATTTTTTCATACAGACTTTTTCAATTTGGACTTTATTTTTATGGTGATTACTCGCGCAACGGATGAACAATTAAAACAACTGCTTGATGCAATCAACTCTGTGAAAAGTGATATGGCGGCTAATCAAGAACAATTAAAAAATGATATGGCGGCTAATCAAGAACAATTAAAAAATGATATGGCGGCTAATCAAGAACAATGGAAAAGTGATTTAATGGTGCTGAAAAAGGATTTAGCTTCTAACCAAGAGGAAATTAAAAACGACCTTACTTCGGTAAAGACTGTGATGGAAAATAAATTTAATGAGATAGAGCATCGAGTTGATTCTTTTGATGAAAAATTTGAAACAGTAGAAAACCGTATCGCAACAGTTGAGAATCATGTGGATGAAAAAATTAAAGACATGGAAAGGAGATTGGCGACCGCGGAAAGCAGCTCTGTACAGTTTTGCGCTCCCACATCTGTCGCTCGACCGTCCATTAAACTGGCCACATTTGATGGGAAAAGTTCGTGGCAGGTGTACAAGACCCAATTCATGATAGTGGCTGCTACCAAGGCCTGCCATCTTGCAGCATCCCTGAGAGGTGACGCAGCGGACATTCTTCAGACCCTTCCGGACAGCCAGCGCCTGGATTTCGCCGCCCTCACATCTGCGTTGGAGCTTCGCGTCGGTGAGAAGTGCCAGAAAGATTTCAGCCGACTCCAGTTGAAGTCCCGTTTCCAGAAAACCGGGGAAACCCTGCAAGAGCTAGCGGCGGACGTCGAGAGACTGTCTCATCTTGCTTTTTGCGACTGTCCTGCGGATGTTCAAGACAACCTGGCACTCAACTACTACATCGACGGGGTTCGAGATCCGGAAATCCAGAAAGCTCTACGGATGGCGGATGTCAAAGACCTGAGTTCTGCTGTTGTGTATGCGATGAAGTTGGAGGCCGCCCATCAAGCAACCCGCAAGGATCGCCATTCAATCCGCGGCGTGAAAACTGATGAGCCTGATTCGGTTTCGTCACGCTTTGCTGAACTGGAAAAGCAAATAAAAGAAATTGCAGGAACCCTCAAAAGGATTTCGGCTCCCAAGGACCAAAATGGACAATCACTTAAGTGCTGGAAATGCGGCGGCGAGGGTCACTTACGAAGAAACTGTGAAACTCGCCAAGAAACCAGAAGGAAGAGCACCTCTCCCTCTCGGGTCCAGGAAAACTAAGCCATGGCAATCTCGCGGGGCGGAGGTCGCCAAATTGGAATGAGCCCCATCTTAAAGTTTTCCAGATTTCATTGACGAGTGGCGGCAGTAATGGACTGTTTGTTTACGCATATGTAAACGGGTTTCCCTGCGAACTGATTATTGACACTGGAGCCAATGTTACAATTATTAGAACAGATGTGGCTCGTCAATTTGGACTCAACATTCTATGGACGCCGCCCTGCGTTACCCTCCAAACTGTGACAGGTGACAAGATCGAGATTGAAGGTAAAGTAAACTTAGAAATTGTGTTTGGAAATGCCACTTACCATCATACGGCGTTCGTTGCTGCTATCACGGACCCCTTCATTCTCGGATTGGACTTTTTAAAGAAGTATGACTTCAACCTCGACTTCAAGACTAATGAGCTGCACTCGATGAGAGAAGACATAGCCGTTTTCCCCCGCAGAAAGTGATGTAAAATCCGCTCATCAAATAATAGCCCAAACAGATTTATCGATTCCCTCAAAGTAAGAATCATTAATATCTGGCTCCATTGAAGAAAGCAATAGTTTTCGATTTGGACTCATTGAATACCCCAACTTAAGCAATAGCCCAAAAGGAGTGCTGGTAGCATCTACGCTTGTGGACCTTTCTAAGGGTGTAATTCCTGTGAGAGTCGCCAACGTGAGTGAAAGGCCAAGGAATATCCGGAAAGGTGAAGTGTTAGCAACTTGTACTCCAGTAAACTGCATCATTAGAATAATCAATTCCCCCGAGACTGTGTCTTCTGAGTCCTTGACATCGAAGTTAATTGGGAGTGCACCCTTATCGAAGGATCAAAGAACTGCTGCGGAACAATTGGTGGACTTCAAGCATCTGTTTTCATCTACATCGGAGGATGTTGGCCGTACGAATTTAACGCAGCATAGGATTTACACTGGAGAACACCCCCCTATTAAACAGCATCCAAGACGACTACCGTTCGCTAAGAAGGAAGAGGTTGAAACCCTCTTGAAAGAGATGAAGGAGAATGGTGTAATCGAACCGTCATTCAGTCCTTGGGCCTCTCCCATCGTCTTGGTCCGAAAGAAAGATGGCTCCACCAGATTTTGTGTCGATTACCGACGGTTGAATGAAATCACCAAGAAAGACAGTTACCCTCTTCCACGGATAGACGATACTTTGGACACTCTTTCCGGACACAAGTGGTTTTCGACCCTGGACTTGAAGAGCGGCTACTGGCAGGTTGAGATACACCCTGAGGACCGAGAGAAGACAGCGTTTACAACTGGACAAGGCTTATGGCAGTTTAAAGTGATGCCCTTCGGCCTCTGCAATGCACCAGCTACGTTCGAGCGTCTTATGGAGACAGTGTTAAGAGGACTCTCTTACGAATCCTGTCTGGTCTACTTAGACGATATCATCATCGTGGGACGCAGCTTCGAAGAACATCTGGCAAATCTTAGGAAGGTGCTGCAAAAGCTTAAGGAAGCCAATCTGAAGTTAAGCCCGTCCAAATGTAATTTGTTCCGCCGGGAAGTGAACTACCTTGGTCACATCATCTCTTCTGAGGGTGTACAAACCGATCCAGAGAAGGTATCTGCGGTCAGGAGTTGGAGTCGTCCCGAAAACATCCATCAGTTGCGAAGTTTCCTGGGGCTCTGCACGTACTACAGGAAGTTTGTGAAGGGTTTTTCCAACATTGCACGACCTTTGCATAAGCTGACGGAGAGCAAGCAAAAGTTTGAATGGTCCAAAGAATGCGAAGATGCATTTCTACGACTGAAGGAGGCTTTAACATCAACGCCTATCCTCGCCTATCCTCAGCCTGAAAAATCCTTCATCCTGGACACTGATGCGAGCAACGAGGGAATTGGAGCTATTTTATCCCAAGAAATTGACGGAAATGAACATGTCATCGCTTACTGGAGCAAATGCTTATCAAAGTCGGAGCGAAATTACTGCGTCACCAGAAAGGAGTTACTGGCCATAGTGAAAGCTGTAGAACACTTCCATCATTACCTCTACGGCCGAAAATTTCTGCTTCGGACGGATCATGCCTCGTTAACTTGGCTTTTGAACTTCAAGAATCCAGAAGGCCAGATAGCCAGGTGGATACAGCGGCTCCAGGAATATGACATGGAGATCAAGCACCGAAAAGGGTTGTCTCACGGTAATGCAGACGCTTTATCAAGGAGACCGTGTCCTGAGAACTGCAATTATTGTTCCCGAATCGAGAAACAGTATGGAACGACTAGCCCTACTGCCTATCAGGTGACAATGACTCCAACATCTTCAGAACCTGATCCATGGAGTGATGACCAAGTTCGAAAAGATCAACATGAAGACCCCGACATAAAACCAATTTTAGAGTTCATGGAAAGTGACAGTCGACGCCCTAGCTGGCAAGACGTTTCCATCTTCAGTCCTGCAACAAAAAGGTACTGGGCTTTATGGAACTCATTCCATTTACGGAACGGCGTGCTACACCGGAAATGGGAATCTGACGACGGCAAAACATCTAGGTGGCAGTTACTACTTCCCCGATCAAGGATTTCAGATGTTCTGAAAGAAATACATAGTAGTGCGACTGGAGGACATTTTGGTGTCTTGAAAACACTCAATAAAGTTAGGGAGCGCTTCTTCTGGAGCAAGGCGAAGGATGACGTGGAGAAGTGGTGCCATTCTTGTGACGCCTGTGCTGCTCGTAAAGGACCGAAGAAAAAAAGCAGAGGGAAGCTACATCTGTACAACGTTGGAGCTCCTTTCGAACGAATTGGGATCGACATCCTGGTCCTCTACCAAGAACTGCTGATGGGAACAAATACATTCTTGCTTCCATCGACTATTTCACCAAATGGCCGGAAGCATATCCCATTCCAGATCAAGAGGCTACCACCGTAGCAGAGACTCTAGTCCAACATTGGATCTCGAGATACGGAACACCTTTGCAGATTCATTCCGATCAAGGGAGGAATTTCATCTCTGCTGTGTTTAAGGGCCTATGTCAAATATTCGGAATTGAGAAAACTAGGACAACACCACTACACCCACAATCGGACGGCATGGTGGAGAGATTTAACCGCACAATCCTAAATAATCTCTCGCTTATGGTATCCAGAAATCAACAGGATTGGGACAAGAAGCTACCTTTGTTCCTGCTGGCCTACCGCAATGCTGTCCACGAGACTACCGGATATGCCCCATCTCAGATGCTCTTCGGACGAGAGCTAAGGCTACCTTGTGATCTCGTCTTCGGTCGTCCTCCGGATGCGCCTGCATCGCCTGAGGAGTACATCCAGGATCTCCAGGCCCGGTTGGAAGACGTTCATAACTTCGCACGAGAGCGAATCAACATCGCGGCGGAGAAGATGAAGACCCGATACGACACAAGGTCTATTGGACATGAATTCAACGAAGGCGACAAGGTTTGGTTATGGAATCCCATCCGACGGAAAGGTCTGTCACCCAAATTGCAGTCGCATTGGGATGGACCCTACAAAGTCCTTAACCGACTAAATGACGTCGTAGTGAGGATCCAAAAATCACCTAATGCAAAACCTAGGGTTGTACATTATGATCGGTTAGCCCCATACTATGGCCATAGTTCATGAGTATTACGTAAACAAACATGGTTGATAACATAAAAGTTGTAGATAATTTTTGCTTTTAATGTTTAGTAATATTTCTTGTTATTATTGTGTTTTCTGTATCTCTTAGTTATTAATTAATGTGTATATCTGTAAACTTGTGATAGAAGTTTGGCACCCTTTCTGGGGATTGTACTGCCCGGGACGTGCAGTCCTTAGGAAGGGGGCAATGTTACAAATCCTGTAAATAGTAATTATTGTAGTAACGTAACCTGTAAATAGTTTCCCGTAATGAATATACAACCCCCTTTTCATATGGCTAAAGTATACGATCCCCTTATTTCCTTTTTGTTCATTGATAAAATTTGATAACGGTCTACGTTTTTCCAGAAGCGTGTTAAATATTTGAGAGATTTCTTTCGGTGTATATAAGCCGTTAGCGATGGATAAACAGTTGAGTTTCGATTGATATTTCGAACTGAGAGCATTTTGCTCTGTTTATTGCGAGGCATTTCTCTGTGTTGTTTTCGTATTTGGAAGTAAATACGTGTGTAAACGTTGAGTTTACGGTGTTGTGTGATAATTGCTTAATTGCTGATGAATAATTTAGCAGTTGTTGACGATATCTCCTGTACATAGTGTAAATAAATTTCCTGTGTTTTTATCAAGAACTGTGTTTTCATTTCAAGAAAGTGGAAGTCGCACCGAATCCGTTACAGTATTCTAATAAATATTCATAGTTTAACTAAATGAAAAGCGTAATTTCAGTTTGTGGTAGAATTTCTTTTTATTTTTACAAAAGGTCAAAAACTGTCATTAGAAGAATCTACATTTCAGTATATGATTTCTTTTTTTTTTTTTTTTTTCTGAACAAAAAACTATTCCATTGTAGTCTGAAATCTTAAACCTGATACTTATATTTTCGCTTACATTATGCTTTAGCTTTCTGAACGGAGCCAAAGTTTTTTTTTTTTTAAATCTACAATTAAGAATCGATATAGCTACATGCTGCATCAAGTTTTCGTAACAGCTAGGAGCGTATCAATCTCATTTATTTTTTTTACCTCGCTTGTATTATTTATAATTTTTATGTGTTCATGTAATGCGTGATAGTTGTCTAATTTTTTTTTATGCAGATCGTCGGGCCGGGCCCGAACACTCGTTCTTCTGTTTACCATTCAAACGCTCTGCGATCGAGCTATTCAGCTCTGTCGGTCACAGCGCAGGTTAAACTTATAAATTTAACCGAAAACTTCAGTCCGGTGCTTTAAAACAGGTTTATTTGACAGAAAGAAAAAAAAAACAATTTTTAGACCGTGGGTCTATTTTTCGTCATTAGCCTGCACGATAAGCTTTAAAATGAGATGTAAATCAAAGAAATCGATCAAGAATTGAGGACGATATCGCGTAGGAACAAAATAACAGGCTACAGAAATAATATACAGTGAAGCGCCGTTTATACGTTTCTCTTTTATACGTTTTTATCAATTATACGTTTTTAAAATTGATCCCTGCGAAGTCGCATTATGCGAATACACATTAAACTATACCTTATTCGTTTTTTCGTTTGTACGCTATTTTCATGCAGTCCCTTCAAAAACGTATAAACGGTGCTTCACTGTATAAGGGTGCGAATATGCAAAACAATTCCATTATGCCAGGCCAGATTCCCATTATGACAGACATGATCACCGAAATTTTGAGGTAGCCTTAAAATGATCCCTGCATTTGAATAGCTCAGCACTTAAAAAATTGCACGTCAAAAACTTTTTAAGTTTTCTATCAAAATATAAAATAAAATCTAGTTTTTTAACATTCATTGCAAAAATAAGGATTTTTTGGAAGCACGAAGTCTGAAGTCCTTTTAAAACTCACGAAATAAAAAAAGAAGCTTATTTTCTAATTACTACAGCATCTAAAAGGTAAATAAACAGATGAATAAGATAAAGACACATAGATAAAATGTAACCATTTTATCTGATAGGAGAGAGAAAGCCATTTTATTAAGTGCAACGAATAAATTAACGGGGGGAAAAAAGAGTACACAGGACTTCAAGAGGCATTTTGAAGTGGACGCCTGGCAACACGGACCTTTTAAAACACTTGTGCTAAAAACGCGTAAAAGCTTATTCTGAGCATCTACATGTGGATACTTTCTTTCAAATACTCTTCTGGGATCACTGAATGTTTTAAAGGATGAAACAACGCAAAAAGTCGAGACAGGTAAATTGATCCACGAAGAGAGACGTGCTAATGGTTGGGTATATTTTAATGGGTATAATTTCAAGGCTATAACTGGAGAGTCATTTTCACATGTTAAGGCTCGGTTGTGTGACTGCCTTTCAACATTTAAAAAAGAAATTCGCATTGTCTCTTAAAACTTAACTAGCATGGAAGCAGGTATCAAATTACTGACGTGTTGAAAAGAACTGCAAAAAAAGCAATTGCATCCTCAATTGCGATTTTAAGGCTATTATCTTCGCAAAAGCACAATTATGCACGAGTTTCGGCTATTTTTCGAAACTATTCCAAAGTAATTTTAGAGGGTGAAATACAAGATGGATTCGAAACATTTTGGCTTAAGTCACTAAGTTTTCTTCCTGAATATAACAGAAAGCAATTTTCTTCAAAGTTTAACAAATACATTTATGAACATAAGAGTTCACCTGACCATGGGAGGGACATTCACCCCTTTTAGAAATTCCAAACGTATTAAATTAGATAGAAATTTTTTTAAAGTGTCGAAAAAAAGTAAAAAGAAAGAAGGAAATATGAATAAAAAAAGATCCTGCCTAAAATCGGTGCTCGTTGCTAGAACAGCCAGAATTTACTTTGTGGGGCGGAGGGGGGGGGGCATAAGAGTCTTTAGCCTGTATATAACTTCCTCCCCCATCTCTGTACTGAGATCCTGATGATGATTGTTTGGATAAGTAATTAATTAAAAAATACGTTCAGTACGGATAGGTTATTTCTTAGAATCTTTATCATTTGAAACGATTGCGGAAAATTCATGCTTCCGGTTTATACAAACTAAACTCAATGACACAACAGCCCATGGGTGTCAAAGCCTGCTGTGCCTTTATCAGTTTACGAGACCGGGGGATCTAGGGGTACGAGACAGATTTTCCGGTTAAGTAGTCAACCAAACGCGGAACACCCAGGGTTTAGTTCCCAAGCACACTTGGTACTCATTTTATCGAACCACTGAAGGGATGAAAGGCTTAGTCAACTGCGGAGTGGAAAAGCGAAGCACTGAGCCGCCGAGTTTCTTCCAGTTAAAATATGCAACATGAATGCGGACAACAGCAACAAAGCAAACTTCTATTGACAAGCTACTTCACTGCATAGTCAATATCTGAATTTTATACACTCATATCCAAAATTAGGGTCACAAACATGTTGACGAAGAGAAAATTCGACTTATGGAGCGGCCCTCGAGGTCTCCGGATCTCAGCCCTATTGAACATGTTCGGAATGGTTTAGGAAGAGAAATTGCACAGCGTAAACCCCCTTTTAATACCCACAAGAGTTTAAAGCCGCGCTTTTGGAAAAATGAACTTAGTTTCCCCAAGCATTTATTGGCGAACCTCATAAACAGTATGAAAGCTCGTTGTGAAACTTGTATAGCAGTGCACGGTGGTCACATTCTATATTGGACTAGCTTTTCCCGAGAAAAATGTTTTATCTGTGATTTATAATTTAAGACTTTTTAATACATACTCTGTCTCTTAATTCTCAATTAAAATATTTTTATTGTTGTTATTTTTCTATGTTGCTTCCCCCATTGTAATATATCTCTGTGCCAAATTTCGTGGCAACACAGGAATAGCTTTCGGTTTTCGCAGATTTTATGTTTGTGACCTTAATTTTGGACATGAGTGTATGAGAAAGTATTATCGTGAGAGGGGAAGGGGGGGTAGCCGGTAGTTGCACATAATTGTATAAGTATATTATAACATTACTGTGCTCAGTGTGAAGATTAATCATTAAACATTTGTAAAATAGTTCCTTTCGAATACGTTAAAATTAAAATACAAATTAATAGATAGAAAAAAAAAAAGGTAATTTATATCGTAAACTATTTTAGGATCACTCAGATGAGCTATTGAATTAAAAGTTTTTCAAATAAAATAAAAGTAAATAAATAAATGAACAATATTCATTAGACTCTAAAAATCAAAATTTGCACTTCTTAAGTTTATTTCAATGTGAATTTGTACGCAATTGTTTCTTCTGCTCATTTCTTCATTTCTGCTACTTAACCCTTCACAACTGGTCTAGAAACCACTCTGAGAGAATAACTGGAGAGGGGAAAAAAAGACCAAAAGTATTTTAGAGAAAAAAAGGAACAGAGCTTTAACTTTATTTTTTTTCTCTTAAGTTCTTTAATTTCTTATAAACAAAATCGCCTTTTTTAAAGGAAAAACCTCTTTGAATAAAATACCCTTTCTAGCTGTTCTCCTTAAGTTTTATAAATAAAATATTAGAATGATAGTTCAGCACGAAAATTCACTTATACTTTTACAAAAGCAAATCTATAAAATAGAAATAGGATTCAGCACACATAAAGCATAAGAATATCGTGAATCAATTACTGAAAACCTTTAATTATTGTTCAGTAATTCACTAACATGTAATACCCATTAAAACACCTTCCTTAAACTTAGAACCCGTATGGTAGCAGGAACTTTGGTCACCAGTGCGCCTGTTGCAGCCCATTTAATTCTGTCCTATAATCACCCCTCTTAATCTTAAACAAAAACGGTTCATTTTTAAATAATATTTTAAATATTACGGTAATTAAATCTTTACATTAAAGCAATAAGAGAAAAGGATGCTTCCTTGAACAAATGCTCTTGGTCAGTCGTACACCGACCAGTTGTTTGAGTTGCACATCACATGTTCGGGTGCTTGGAAAAATATTGAAAATTGAGAATGCGACTATTTTTAGGTAGTGCGGTTCTGATAATTTGAAGTTTGACTTTGACAATGCTTACTTCTTTTTGGAGAGTGCAGTGAAAAAAAGACGCGTCATTGGCGCAGATTTTAATTGAAATACTTTCGCCAATCTACTAAAAAAGTAACTCAACTCAACTCAGCGCCAATCACTTTCCCTGTCTTCTCAAAAAAGTAAACATGAACAGGATCAAGCATCAACTTAGCAGAGCAACACTATACTGTGCTCTGCTAAGTTGATAAAACAGCTGATACATTTTTTTTTTTGCTTTAAAAATAACAGTTTCAAACGTATGATGGTAAGCTAAAAATGTAAATTAATTTGCAAGTGAGCTTTAGAGTTCACAATGTTTTACTTGCATTGACTCAGTTCTAGGAATTTATCGTTTGTCTACACGAGGAAAAAGAGCAATAAACTACTACAGTAAAACCTGTCTACAACGATACTGTTGGGACCTAAAAAAATATCGTAATAGGCAGGTTATCGTTATAAACAGTTTGATAATTCATGCTGACATTTTGTTGGAGCCAAAAAGAAAAAGTTATAGACGGGTTATCGTTATAGACAGTATCGTTATACACAGGTTACACTGTATTTTAAACTATTAGCTTATCAGTATATTAGTCAAATCACATGCAAAAGAAATCGTACTCAAAAATAAATTTTGAATCTCAAAATTTTCAATCTCAAAATCAAATTTTAAAGTAAATAGTCATTTGAATAATACGTGTTAATCGACTAGAATACTTTATAGGATTGACCGGTTGATTACGGCAGACATGTTCATCTGTTTAACCCCCTTAAACAAACACTTACCGTAAACGCAAGCTACTTTGGCCCACATTTCAGAGCTTTTCACATCATTTCTGAATAATTTTGTAACTATTCATATTTCCAAGCTGTTTAAACCTGCTTTACACATCTAAAGTTCTCTTACTTTAATTTTTGAATACGGATCACTTCAAAGTATTATTACACTTTTTAATTGTTTTTTATTTCGCCAGTGTTACCCTTACGTTTAGGTTACTGTGGCCCAAAGTCGTTTTCCCTATTTAAAACCATTGTAGAAGTAACTAGAACCAAAGAAAGACGTGTGTCTATACGAAAAACTATTTATTTGAAAGGAAAATACATTTTACAAGAAGTTTGAGTCACACATATTTGTTTTAAGGGAAATTAAGGATTTTTAAAAATGTGTTTGCACACCTAGTTATTGTCTCAGAAATTACCGACGGAGTACAGTCATCTTTTCATCAGTTTTAGAGGTTCAATAATTTTATCAAAAAAAATTTTGATAAAATTATTGAACAACTTTGTTTTACGAAAACAGAGGATCCAAAAATTTCGGTCACTTCCAAAAGGTAGAGGCACTTTCCATGCTCTCAACATTGGCTCCTTCTTCTCTCGAATGAAAAGCTATCTTTAGAAACCTCAGTTCATTTCATTCTATAATAATAAAATTCCACGAACTTTTCAAAAATTTAACAAAATTTGTAAGAAGAAGATACCAACTAGGTCAACGTTTTCTAAACCTCCTGCAATTTTTAATTTCTCTTCATCTTCCATAATAAAAGCCATGTAATTCAGCACTGAGGATTTAAATCTGTAATCGCTCTCTTCATCCGTAGCTGACTGGTTATTTCTTGTATTTTTCCTGTTTAGAGGTTTACTTTTAGCTTTTATTCAATTTTCAAAATCTTTCTGACTGATTTTTTTCAAGTTTTAATGCTGAGCTTAAGTCAATTGTAATGTTTATGTTAGGAGATATGTTGTTATTGTGGATTTTTTAAATAAACACCCTAACAGAAATAAGAAGTACAGCTAAAGCACAAAATAGTGTTTATAAATAGGTACTTAAGCTCTTAGCTTATGTAGAACTGCTTCCACGTGTGAAAGTTTGAGGGGATATAAACACACCTATTAGTACTAGGAACGCAGAACCATTAGTGCTGCTCCTTGAGCAGGGCTATCGAACTACTTGGTGCACATTACTGAGTGTTTGGGACTGCTCTCTCAAGGATTATGTCAAAATATGTTTGGAATTTTGCTTCCTGAAGGTTTGCAGAGAGCGGTGTATCTTTTCCTCAATTTGGGCCAAAGAAGGACACTAGGGCTAAAGTAACCCGCGTTTACGGTCATGTTCTCTTTTTATTCGCAGCCGAAATTTCTAATTTTCAGTACTTTAGGTATAAAAGGGTATAATGCATTGACATTAGCAATAGACAACAGCGATAAAATGTTGTCAGTTCAATACATTTTACCTACTTTATTACATGTAATAAAATCTAATTACAGTGAACACCAATACAACGAAATAATGTTCAGTCCCATTTTACCTACCATTACATTGCTTGAATTCAATTACAACGTAATTCCCGTAACAACGAACAGAATATGTGGTTTCTTGAAGTTTACCGAATGACGATAATTTTGCCAAATCCTCATACAAAATTGGCTGAGTAAGGAAATTTTTGGAAGGTCACAGTTCCCATCCGGGCGCCCCTGCATTTAATATAAAACCACAGTATAGCATAATGAATGACCCGGTGATAAAGTGTTGAAAGACGGTGTTTGTGGAGGGAAGGGGGAGCTTGAAGATACGAATACAAGACATATTGAAATTATGAAGGTATTTAAATTAAAAGTGGGGGACACTTTCCCACTACGTCCTTCCTCTACTACACCACTGTAATGACCTTAGAACCATTTTTTTCTCTTCTATACGAGATAGACAAATGCGTGAAGCTCTGCTCTGCTACTCTAGCCTTCTATTGTAGACGTCTAACGGTATGTCAAAAATAAAAAAATAAAAAGCACACAAATTGTCTTGGTTGGAATAATAAGAGAAAGGAAACTAGTACCTAATAGAATTCGAATGATGCAAAGGAACGGGCTAAGACCTTTGATTCCATTCCGACAAAAGATTAGTCAGCCTGCTTGACCACAAGCTTGGGAAAATATTATTCATTGTAAAAAATCACTGGCTCGACAGAAGTGACTCAAATTCCAAAGAGCAACAACATCGGAGAAAATAACGATACCCATTTAGCATACTGATAACTTCCTAAAACAATGGATTGAATGAATCGAAATTCTAATTCACGTTTATACGACCTTGTGCAGCGACTATATAGAATTTACGAGATTTCATTTCTAAGGAAAAGGTTTTGTTTGTGCCATAAAAAAGCAGTCTTCCTCTAAGCGTGACTTAGATACGTTTTAAGATTATCCACCGGCAGGGGCGGATACAGAAAAATCTTTCGGAGGGGACCCGGGAAATTTAATAGCACCTCCCTGCCACAAAATGTATCATAACAAAGTTTTCAATACTTTATTTTAAAATGTTTTTTTTTTTTTAATTTATTTTTAGGATCACTTTAGATTAATGATCTACTTTTAAGTACGTAAATATTTTGCGCTAATTTACTTTGAATGTGGACGTAAAACATCTTTAACGTTTCAAACCAATTAAATTCTAAACCAAATATAATGTTACCGAAATGCTATACAATGAGTGGTTTTAATTAGGAACAGTGTCATAAGGATTATAACACGAGGGCAAGGTTATTCAATAAACTCATACACCCATATCTCATTTGAGTTTTTATAAAGTGTTTTATAGTATTTTAACTAAAAAATGTTATTTAAGAAAACAATGACTATTAAACATATAAGTTTTATTGAAAAATTCAGCACAATTTCTGTGTGAATTTCAAATCAGTTGCTGATTTGTTCTTGAAGCTATGATACAGTTGAGATAATATATTAAGATTACATGCCGTCTCCATTAATATCATGGTTTTCCCAAGGAACTACGATATGAGTTCTTTCATTTTGCATTTTTTAAAATGCTATGAAGAAGTCAATTTAAAAATAGTGAATAAAATAGTTAAATAAATTCATCTTTTTTGAGAGGGGGGGGCACGGCCCCCGCCCCCATCCTAAATCTGCTATTGTCTACCGGTGCAATAACACTGAACTTAGCCTTAGCGGAGAGTTTTGATCTGTCTAAAAATTAATCAAGGGCCACTTAATATATGATAGGAAAAGTTTTCAACATTTTCCAAATTGTTTAGGGCCAACTCATGGCAATCTCGGAATACCGGTGTACAGACTAACAGTATTTAATTTTATTTTGCGATTTCGTTAAACTGGTATTTTATAAGGTAAAATACTCGTATCTTTTGGGATTAGCTGCAATTAATAAATATTTTTTCTGGGTTTAATGCAATGCATTGGGCATTAACAGCAATTTGCAAAGACTTTTTTTTAAAAAAATCGATGTGTCAGTACCGACATCAATCATTTACCATCCCACTTCCATTCCCATCTTCTCTTATTATTTACTAACTAGTGGTACCCGCACGGCTTTGCCCGAAATAGAAAATTAAAAAGTCTTTTGGTTCGCCTGCATGTTTACAAATAATGTATGGTGAATTTTCTCGTCAATTGGCTTGTGCCTATGTTACGGTTCCACGTTATGATAATTTCGTAATTTACTCGTCCATCTTATGATAATTTTGTTCTTAAAATTGGAATAGAAAAAGAACCACATCGAATTTGCGAAAAATCGCTTCGATCACACCCCCATGCTACAAACTAATTTTGCGCCAAATTTCATGAAAATCGGCCGAACGGTCTAGGAGCTATGCGTGTCACAGAGATCCTGACAGAGAGAGATCCGGACAGAGAAAGATCCTGACAGACAGTGATCCGAACAGAGAGAGATCCTGACAGATAGAGATCTGGACAGAGAGACTTTCAGCTTTATTATTAGTAAAGAAGAACCACATCGAAATTTCTTAAAATCGCTTCGAGGTGCACACCCCCATGCTATAAACTAACTATGTGCCAAATTTCATGGAAATCGGCCGAACGGTCTAGGCGCTATGCGCGTCACAGAGATCCTGACAGACAGAGATCCGGACAGAGAGACTTTCAGCTTTATTATTAGTAAAGAAGATTATTATTATTATTATTATTTGTTCCATTTGCCTGCACCAATCTGCTGAATTGGAAACAGCCATCATATACGTGCACAATCTTATTTTTTGTAAAATTTTAACATTGTTTTTTTTCTCCCCCCCTCCTTCTTGGGAATGAGTCTGTATGACGAATAATAAACATTACGAAAGCAATGTGAAATTGAGTGCAAACGACGACCGAGTTCCGGAATGAAAAGTATGGCTGATGGCAGAAATATTGTTTCTCCCTTTTATTTTTAACCTCGTACCGTTTTTTTTTTTTTTTTTACTCTTTCTGACACGATTTTATGCAAGTTTTGTGGAAGAATCTTTCGCCACACTTGTGATAGGAGTAACTCTTGCCATTGAATAAAGTACGTAAAAATTTGATATTTTAAGAAAATGCTTGGAGCAAAACTGAATCTTTGTCACGACAAAAGTGTCGGATCACAAGCTTACTTCTTTTGCACTGAAAAAGAGCTTCCTCGAAACCCCGAAACACGTTTCTGCAGTTTCTTGCAAATTTGAGCTGTAATTAACGTTGTATTATTTTCTTTTTTCTTTTTTCAGCGCAAAGGCATGAAATATTTTGTTATGAGTTTCTAACGGTTGGGTTAACTGCAGAGGAAAAAAAAGGGTAAAGAGCTATTCCGAATTTATGATGCTACTTCAAAGAGAAACGAATGCAGAGGGTGGATACAAGGGGGTTCTTGGGGTCCCCCCAGTCTACCCCCAAAACCGTTGAAAATAGTATCCGACCACATTGTATTCAAACACTTTATGTGAATAAAATGCCAACGACTTCAGAAGTCTTTTCAATTCATAAATTATTTTTGGAAGTTAATATTAGAAGTACTATTTTTCAATGCTCATGAAATTGATTTGTAACGTTTATTCCCTATTAGATGTATTATTCCTGACCAATTTGGTACTTTTTATTGACTCCCAAGTAGTTTCAGAAATTTTTCGTGCCCATAATAGTAGGTTTATTTACAGGTGGGAAAGGAATCATTCTTCAGCATGACCCCTGCCCCCTAAAAGGGAAGTCTGTATCCACCCCTGATTTTAGATAACAAATTTCCATCTATCACCTTAAAAGAAAAATAAAATATGAATAACTTTAAAATGGTTTTAAGTCCGTCCGAAAATTTAAAACAGAAAATCTTTAGGAATCTTTCTTTTATTACTTTGAAAACAGGAGAAGAAGAAAGTAAAAGTTTTCTCCCTTTAAATTAAAGCCTTGGAACAGATAAAAGTTTCAAATCCCACCTCTAAAATTTCACCCCATATTGGCGTCGACGGTTGATACTGTTACTTAGACTGGGTAACCATTTGCCAGCCATGAACGATTTGTTCCACATTATCGACAGAACTTATTTCAGTGAATAACTATATGTGCATGCTCGAAATCATTAAAGAAACACTATTTCTCAACCTTCACAACTCTGAGTGCAGGATGCGTCAAGAGCTGCGAAAATGGATGTTTAAAGTAAATTTTGAATAAAGAGCTAAATAATGGTTCAGAAAATAAACCTTTGTGGTTTTTACCTTGAATGCTTATTTTCATGCCACTTTTTTTTCGAATTGGCTTTATTATCGTGAATCAATGACCCGTTTCAAGGTTGAAAAATAGCCTAATTATTCTAAACACGGCAGATAGTACGGAAGCTTCTATTACGAAAATTGTCAGTTTTTTCTCACGCTAGTGTAACACACGCTAAGGAATATAATTGATTAAGGATGCAATAACAAAGTGATATATTTTATAAAAAATTCACAATTTTGTTGTGTTGCGTATGTTTGGCGATATATTTTTGGTGTTCTTAATTTGGATATTTTAAAATTATTTTTAAAATTGCACAATGTAGTGTAAGGAATTTCTCAATAATGAAAATTGTGTAATCATTACAATATCTATTCAATTTCTTTCGGCTACAAATGTTAATCGCGGAAATAGGAAAAACTGATAAAACTTGGTTTTGTTTACGCAATAATAAATTATATAGAAAAATATTACAAATAGTATCAATAAAATGTTTCAAAAATATAATTTTAATGACTTGTGATGAGTAGATTCTGACAAAAACTGTAAAACCATAGGATTTGGAGGAAATTTTTAGATGCCAGCCTAAATTTTTTTAGCCATATTATTTCCCACAGTACATGGCTTAATAACTAGTCACCAAAGTATTTTTTTAGTCGCCTGGCCTTTGTCGGACCCTGGTGATGAGTATTCATTGATATCTTCTTTGTTTGTACGTTGAGTGCAGCATTTAGCTCCAATATGAATTGACAGCCCTAGAAGGGAAAAATTGTTGCTTGTAATCGAAATCCTAGTGCTGATATACCTACTAATTAAAATAATTGAGGCTGGAGCATATTTTCACATTCTAAAATAATTTTACACAAACGTTAGTAAGTACTCGAAGAAAGGACAAGTTGTTTTCTTTGCCATGGTGGAGCCCTGTTAGGAAAACAACTTTTACAGAATTGTTTTACTGTTGATAACAAGGGACTTGGCGGAATATTTGAATATAAATATTACCTATTTATAAAATTAAAAAAAATAATAATAATAATAAAAAACCTTCTGGGTCGCAAATGTAGAATCAAGAGGGAAAATTGAAAATCCTTTTAAAAGCCTTATACGATTCAAAATCAATTACAAGTATTTTATTTGTTAACAAATAGAAACTGGCAACAGATAAAAATTTAAAATCATTGCTTTTAATTTCCTTGTCGGTCAACAATGAATTCGGTTACTAATCGCTGAAACCGAAATATACGGCTGGCTTAGCCGTATTCAAAATCTGCTTTAAAAAGCGTTATAATTCGAATCCTATGTAACATGGAAGTTCCAAACACATTCTATCAGACGCAGAAAAAAAAAAAAAAAAAAAAACTCTTTATTTTGGTACCAAATTTAAAATTTTTTAAATATATTTTCACTGCAAAAATCGCGAGAAACCTTTTAGGGGTTTTTAATTAATATCTTCGTTAATTAGGGTCATTCGAAAACTCAACCTACCTAAGAACACTCTCGATCAACTCTCCTTTCGAACAAAAAAAAGTTTTTCAAAATCGGTCCGTCCGTTTCACACACACACACACACACAGACAGACAAGTCAAACTTATAACCCCCTTCCTTTGTGTGTCGGGGGTTAAAAAAGAAGCAGTGTTTAGAATTTCCCAAGATGCGTAGTGTTCTTAAGGATTTTCAAGGGCGTTTGACATCAGGTAGACGTAAAATCAGGATGCAAGAGGAAAAAAACAGTTCAGGTTGATTAAGTAATTTGCGATTAGACTGCGTTTAATTATGTGGAACAGTGAGTCTGTAAAAGTAAAAAGCAATTTTGTTTTGAATTAAGAGAAGTTCTGTTAATTTCTATAAGCTTTTTAAATAATTTAAAGTCATTATTTGCATTTTTATGTAGTCGTTGGTGCTATTAATACTTAATTCAAGATTAAATATCTTCTTTACTACTATTTTATTCTACTTTATCTACTACTATTACTTTATTTAAAATCAGATTCTGTTTGCCATAGTTGCCAGCGAGGGAGCAATTTAATGCAGCATTTACTATTGGATTATTTTTACTTTTACTTATTTTACATATCTATATATATAAAAATGGAGTTTGGTAAATTTGTTCCCTAAGATCTCAGAAACTACCCGGCAGATTTGGCTGAAACTTTCACCGTTTGTCCAGTTTGGTCTAGGGAAGGTTTATAGACCAGTTCGAAAAAAATCCGATTGATAGTTCCTTTTTTATTCTAATTTGTCCAAATTTTCGCACAAATGCCCCAATATGGGGGTAGAAAAAAACGGGCACATATTAACATTATGTGTCTATCGAAAGCGCTAATTTTTCTGCTGAAGATAGCATCTGTTCGAAGTTTCTAAGTGGTATAAAAAACGAGTAATGAGCTTTTCTGTTCCCTGTTCGAAGGCTTTCATCAATCCAATTCATTATTTAGTGTATCATCTCAACTCCCAGTCGATAGCTAGAATTGTTGTATTGTTGAATATTTTTGTGTTTCGTCTGACTTTTTGAGGCTTTTCTCAAGTCAAATCTTAAAGTAACGTTTTTTCCACAAGATTGGCTAAAAATAAATAGATTTGGCTGATCATTTTCCATTTAAATGGAACTTAAATGTAATTAACGGTTTTTTTTTATTATTATTTATGCCGATTGGACACTTACTCACTATCCGATCAATCAGCAGAAATATCGCGAAAATTTTTGCAGAAAGCTTCAGTAGCTGATGCATTTGGTAGTTTTTCCAACTGTCGCTGTTTTTGAAGCCAAAGGCTACGTAATAATGTTTCTCAGTTTACACCATGAAACAAAATATCGCCAATCGAAGAAAGGCAAATCCATAAAGAGCAAAATAACTTCCATAAATTTTTATTTTTGCACAAGTTCAAACAATCGCCAAATTTTACTACTTATTTTGGAAACATTTCGGTTCAAAACCGTATAGCGCCATTTTATTTTGACCAAAAGTATCTCTGCATCTGGCGACAATATTTGTATAATAAAAATTAGTAAGAGGGGGGGAGTATTATCGAAGGTGTCCCAAAATGATTCCTCGCAAATTTGGTAACATTTTAAACCGCACCAAGTGCCCACAATAATTGAAATTTCCCAAAAAAAACTATAGCAAGTGTAAGGGGAACACGGGCGGCTACATTTTTTAAAACAGTTCGTACATCAATAGCCATACAGAGAAGGTTTTAAATGTAAAAAAAGTACTAACAGATAAATCTTTTTAAACATGTAAAGTTTAATTTCATATTTCTGAAATTCTTCAAATTTTGTATACGCTTAAACGTCGTGCTTTCGTTTCTAAATGAATACTATTTTGTTCTTTATACTTTTTTGCTATTTTAGTTTTATGAGTAAGGAAGAAGCTCAATTTTTAATCACGTCAAAAAGGTTTGTTTTAAATTCTTTCGCTTAAAACAGAAAACAAGGGCAAGTAACGGTTGTTTCTCATAACTATTACAGACCCGGGCAACGCCGGGTATTTTTGCTAGTTATGTATATTTTTAAAATTGAATGAGTTAGTAATAAATAAGACAAAAAACTCTTAGTAATAACTCTCGACAATTAGCGTTCATTGCAATTATTACTATGTCACTTCTTGTTTTATTAATTTACCTCTTTCTCCAAAATAAAAGATAAGAATTTCAAAAACATGTTTTATGGAGCTGCATAGATTCGGATCAAGGGCTATATAGTAGAAAGAAAGTACGCTATAACCGAAAACCCCCCCCCCCTTCATTTTCAGTATAAATCCAAATAAATGGTAAGGAAAAATGTGCGTAAGACAAACTGCCTTAAAACCATAGGGAAAAGATATTTACGCTATGGCTATGGTAATTTCTTTACTCTGTGACTAAAACTGACATTTTAAAGTAAATCATATTTAAACGTTGCCAACTTTCTGAAATAACGTTTAAACGTTCTTTCTCCTTAAGAAAGAAAAACTCAATTCAAATTATTTTTGAAAATTCGTATTGCTTTAAATATTTGTTTCATTTAACGATGGATGTAACTTTAAGAGCTGTTTTAGATGGTATCAGAGAAGGGGCATTTTATATTGGGGCCTTAAAAATTGCTGAGTTAGCACGAATGTTTTTAATTTGTTAAGTTTGTTTCAACTGTTAAATTAAGTGCATTATTTGCTTCTAAAAGCTCTAAACTTAATATTATTTTAGTAGTATTTAAAAATGCTATATATTTTCGACGACAGTTTCAGTTATTATTTGTTTTCGTCATGTGCTGCTAATTTGTATTTTCTATTGTATTTATATTATTAATTAAAATTATATATAATATATTTGTGGTTGCTGCATAGCAAAATGCTCTATTCATTATAACAGTTATTAGAATCACCACGCTTTACTCAGAAAACAGGTAGATTACACACAAATATTACAAAGTGCAAGTAATTTTATAAAAACAATTGGACATTACAACCGTTTGGGTATTCTCTTGGGCCATCGCACGGGCCTCGGTTATTGAAATGAGGGGGTGCTGCTAGTGAGCATTAAAATAAGCAAATGTAAAAGAGGACAAACCTTTCTAATGAAGAAAAAATCTGATGTATACTCATGTACATACACTGCATCAGGGGTTCCCAAACTGGATGACGCTGCACCCTGGGATGCCGCAGGAAGAGGAAAGGGGGGGGGGGGTACTGTGAAGTGACCATGGAAACAATAATACGTATATGTTACCGTTAAAGTATGCAGTTATTTTATAGAATACCTAGTTATTCCATGAAATAACTGATCGTGTCCTGTGTTAAAGTGTGTAACATGTTATTAATTTGACACTTTAAATAGTTATTCTATGAAATAACTTGGTATTTCTACAAAGTAACTAACGAGAGACAGTTAAAGTGTCAAATAAACAATTTATCTAAAATGAAATAACTAGGTATTCCATAAACTAATGATAGACAATTAAAATGAAAAAGAAGCAATTTATTTAATTTATGCAGCCGTGTAAACGGTATTTATGGAAACGTTACCATAAAATCATTTGTTACAACAAGGATTACTAAAATGACAGAATTACAAAGGACATTATTTCTAAAACAAAAATTGCGCCAACACGTTCTCTCCCTATATGGCCTGGAATATTTCATAAATGCAGTAGGGGTGGAAGATAAATGCATCTGTCGTGCAAGACATAATGATATAGATTATTTTACACTTTAACGGACTGCAGATCGTTATTCTATGATATAACTAGCTAAACCATGAAATACAAGAGAGTTTTACACTTTAATGTGGGCACGATCAGTTATTTCATGAAATAACTAGGTAGTCTATAAAAAAAAAGGATTTCATACTTGAACGGTAACATCTTTACTAATAATAAAGCTGAAAGTCTCTCTGTCTGGATGTCCAGAGGATGTCTGGATCTCTGTGACGCGCATAGCGCCTAGACCGTTCGGCAGATTTTCATGAAATTTGGCACAAAGTTAGTTTTTAGCATGAGGGTGTGCACCTCGAAGCGGTTTTTCGAAAATTCGATGTGGTTCTTTTTCTATTCCAATTTTAAGAACAAAACTATCATAAGATGGACGAGTAAATTACGAAATTATCATAACGTGGAACCGTAACATGGGCACAAGCCAATTGGCGGGATACGAAATTATCATAACGAGGAACCGTAAACATGGGTACAAGCCAATTTGCGAGAAAATTCACCATACATTATTTGTAAATTCACAGGTGAATCAAAAAGAACTTTTAATTTTTCTATTACGGACAAAGTCGCGCTGGTACTACCAGACTAAAGTGCCGTAGTAAACCAGTAAAACCAGACTAAAGTGCCGTGAGAAAATTCTAATTCTTCAAATGATGCCATGAATCGGAAAAGTTTGGGAACCTCTTGCACTACATAACTTTCTTGTACTCTTATTGAATAATTGTTGTATTTTCAACAAATCAAAAGAATAGATGTGGTACTCATACGCGCGAATTCGGTGTAATACTTTTTAAGTCAAGTTAATATTTTTTGACACTTATGAAAATAGGTTGAACATTGAGTTGGCAGTTCCAAGTTTAAAGAATGTTGATTTTGTTTTTGTTTTTTTAACCTTCAGGTTTTCAAAATCTGAAAAGAAATGTTATGCATTAGCAATAACTACAATTTAGAAAATATTTCAGGTACAACACCGAGTTTGTATAATTTTTCCATGGCAATAATTTTGTTTTTCAATTGAAATTTAAAAATTAAATTGGGGAAGAGTGGGTTGAGTGAGACACAAAAACTCTCAATTATATTCTTTTTTTTTTTTTTGTTAAAAAACGTAGTAATAAACTTTTTTCAAATGGTAAACTATTTGTCACTGTAATAGATTTAATAGCGGATCTAGAGAACACTATGAATTCAAACAAACGAAAAAAAATAAATAAATAAAACGAAATGCATTAGGTCTTACTGATCCCCCAGTAAATGAGAACAGTGAGACACACATTTTTTGAATTTGCAAGCTTAGAAAGAACCTAAATTTACCGGGGAAATTATGAATGATTGTTTCCGTTTGGGTTTGGTTTTTGGACAAGGTAAAATTTCATGTCGTCTTGACACACAGTCGTGATATCTACCGCGTATTTGTTTGTAACTGAGATTGAATGATTAAGATGATTCTAGATTAGTACATTGGCTTACAGTGTCATTTTGATGTAACATTTGATAAGGATGGAATGCTTTCACTGTAGCTTTCATCTATCACTTGTACAAACAGCTACTTTCCTATTTGTTTCAGAAAATCTCCAACATACCTGACTTCCGTTTTTCCTGAAATTTTGAAATGTGAATAAATTTTATTGCATTTAGTATACTGTAATGAAAAAATAAAAACATTTTTTAAAGAATACGTAGCGAAATGCAACTATTTATGTGATATTATATAGCTATAAAAGTCAGAATTCCATTGAAGAATCCTAATTTCGTTGGTGTAGGTCTTTTACAATTGTTTATAAATATTTGCATCAACAGGGTAGTTGTAATGAAATTTTGTCCAATGCATAATTTTTCCACTTTTAATATAAAAGTCTCATGGGAGCAGTAAGCAAAACATTAATGGTGTATCATTTTTTCCTCATTGCAAAATATAAACTAAAACTAAATAACTGTCATTCTCAGACTAAGAAAATTAACAGCATCACTCTACTGTTAAAACGAACGTTAATTAATATGCAAATGTAAGATTAATAACACTAGTTTGTAAAGTTTATCTAACAGTTTAGAAACGTTGCAACAAACAATGGAGATATTTTACTTCGATGGGTTCATTCTATGACGACACAATTATTTTTCTTACTTACTTTTTCCTGCTTTTTTTTGCTACTCTTATTTACTTGCAACCAGCCTTTTTTCTATTATATTGTTCACAGTATGTCGATTTGAATTTCAAAATTTTTACCAGTCTAGAAATATTTATACAAAAAATATATTGCTGTTGTCTCACTGTACCAAACCCCTCTCTAAATAAATAAGTAAAATAGTAATAATATGTTTTTCAGCAAAAAAAAAAAAAAAAAATTGCCTAGACCGTTCGGCCGATTTTTATGACATTTGACACAAAATTCATTCGTAGGATAGGGGGGAGCACCTCGAAGCGATTTTTCAAAAATTCGATTTTGTTCTTTTTCTATTCCAATTTTAAGAAAATTTAACCGAGCAAATTATCATAATATGGTCGAGCAAATTTTCATAACGTGGACGAGCAAATAACCATAAGTGAACGAGCAAAATAACCATTAATGGACGAGCAAATTACCATAACATGGGCGAGCAAATTAACATAGCAAATTGGCGAGAAATTCATCATCCATTATTTGCAAATATACAAGCGAACCAAACGACCTTTTATTTTTCTACTACGGGCAAAGCCGTGCGGGCACCGCTAGTAGTTCATAAAGAAAAGATGAAATAAATAAATATTTCATCAAATTCAAAATGAATAAATCTATATAAATAAAACAAAGAATATATATATATGTGTGTGTGTATGCTCCCCATACCAATCCACAGTTTACGTCGAATCTCGACCAAATTTGTCAAGGAGGTACTTGGGCACCCGAGAAGGAACGTAGGGGGTTTTTCGAGCTCCAAATAGTACCGAACCGTCAAATTTTAATTTTAGGGTCCGAAAAAATGGCATTAAACGGCTCTTTCTACCCGAAATAATTAGCGGATTTTCTTAATTCAGGTATCATTCGAAAGCCCGCGAAAAATACTCATAGTGTACATTCACTTCCTACGAATTAAAAGAAAAGACTGTAAAATCACCGGGAAAAAAATTAAAAGCGTTATTAAGCCTAATGGAACAGAAATTTTATTTCGAGAAAATTATCGTTTGCGCGATCTCATTTTAAATTAGCGTGAATCAAGTTTCAGAAGGTGATTCCCCCCCCCCCCTTTTTTTTTCAACTGCGACGAAATAAAATTATTGTTTTTGTTTTGAGGTAAAAATTTCTCCTTTTGATTATTATTTAGCGATTTATCTTCTTTTTCTTTTTTTTTCTTTTGTGTTCTGTCAGTAGAAAATAATTAAGGTTTTTAATTGTATTTATGGAGGGTGGTGTTTAATTTATTCGGGAAATTTTGATTTGCCGTTTTATTTTTTTAAGAATGATTATTTTGACAGGATATTTTACAATATTTTTTTTTATCTCGAATTGAAGCCTGATTGTTGAACATGCCTCACCTGACATAACTTTTATTTTCGAGGTAGACCGTGCAAAGCCGGGCAATGCAGCTAGTATTATTAATAAAAAAACACTAAAACAAAGAAAATCAACTCACAACTCATGCGAATAGCAAATGAATACCTTGAGTTCTACCTTATTTTAAACGAAACGGTCTCGAAATCTACTTGTCGGAGGATTCCATAGGAAAAAAAATCTTGCATTGCATAATTAGTACCTCGGTGATGTCAAGCGAGGCAAGTCATTCTCCGGATGTCACATCAAAAAAAAAAAAAAAAAAAACTTTTGGAAATGTTCTTTAACTAAATTATCTGAATTTCTTTTGTCATGCTGTCAAGAAAACGTTTTGTGTACAACACAATAAAAAGAAAAAATGAATTATACGACTAAGACATTTTCAAAGACTTGTTGAAAACCACTGAGATTCCAGTTGGTGTCACTTGATGGATATGAAGCTGAAATGTTAAACGCAGATGTTATGTTTCTACTATGTTTGGAATTTATTTAAAGAAGCACTTTTACGAGTTACTTGACCTTGCAGCATTTTCTAGTTCTGAGACAAGAAAGAGAAATGGCGAATTTAGAAAGAAAGTAAACATTTCAATATTGTATTTTTAAAAGTATACTATCCTTTCGTACATATTAGCTTGCACTCCTTGTAACATTTACGCTATAGTCACGCTTTTAGCGATATTTGCTTTTATTATATATCATTAAAAAATCTAAAATCACCTTTTTTTCGAATAGTATAGTTACATAAAGAACTCTCACAAAATCGTATTCAGTTACCAGCTACCTTTCGCGTCTCACTAAATTGAGACATTTATAAAGTTTGTTACTTTAGAAAATTAAGTCAAGTTTGTTACTTTATTTGTGGCCTCTTTGTGGAAACAGGGGTGTAACTTTACAGGGGTTGTTCTGTAGATGATGACCGGAAGGGAAGTAGAATGAGTTTTGGAAATTTTACGAATAAAAGTTAATTTATTTCACCCATAATTTCGAATCAGAGGGGGAGGGAGGTATGAAAATCCAAAATTTTAACATGAATCAGAATTTAAAATAAAATAAAAAATGTATTTACGAAATATTTTTGTCAAAAAAAAAAAAAAAAAAAGCATGGTAATGCAAAGGGCTAGCAATTTTTTGAAAAATTATACTGAAAGAATATAACATGAAAAATATAAACCCTGGGAAATTTTTAAATGACGGGTTTTCTTAAAAGTTATTATTCGTGGAGAAGCAACCTTACCTTTAAACTTTTCATTTTTCAAGACACTAAGAAAACATCGAATCACAAACTTTTATAGTTTACGAGCTGACACGGCAAACGATGTTCTGCCGTATAAATTATTTCTAGCGAATATTTTGGTTGTTAATTGAAAAAAAAAAAAAAAAAAAAAAAAAACGAACGTGTGTGGGGATGGGATCTATGATAGATGGCAGAAAGAGGAATAGAGCGATTTAAACTATGATCGCCGATAAAAGCAAGAAACACCAACCATTCATTTTCTCAATACAATGTATTTTATTAATGTAACGAACTAATTCATAGTTTGATCCAAAGGCTAACGTAGTGCGAAAAAGTAATATTTTTTTATCCTAAAGTATGGCAATGCAATAAAGGAAATCAATATTCATTTCGAAGAGCAATGGGGTCGTTTCCAAAATTTTAAAAGTATTTTTTTTCTGAAAGAGCATGCTTAAAAACATAGGATTTGACCATTTTAAAAATAATTTATTTAAGTTTAATATTTTTTAAAAATTACTGAAATCGTTGCGCTTTTATTGTTTACACTTCTGTCGTGTGACGTCACAAATGATGAAATGCCATTCAATGCTGCCATTTTCACAGAGCAAAATATTTAATTCGCATCTTTACTCACGTGTATTGGCAACGATGTGGTTGATAACAAGCGCTTGATCATAACGTGGTTGATTATCATAACGTGGAAATGTAGTAGAAAAATGCGCCAAGTTGCATCATTTGTGAAGTCATAAAGACCACGCCTTGTTTGAAAAATCGGACATTTTAAAAAATTAATTTAAAAAAAAACTGTTGGGAAAATGAAAGTATTTTCTGGTTCCATGTATTTTTTTTTTTTTTTTTTTGCTCATTCTATCAATTTCAATGACTAAAAGTAGTACTTTTGACTGAAGGAAACCATCCCATTGAGTGAAAGATATTTTTTGCACCATTTTGACATTTGATCGCCAAAAAAAATTCCGGACCTTAACTAATACGCGGTATGAAATGTACTTTACGACCTATTCTCATACGTACCAAATGTACAAAAAAAAAAAAAAAAAAATCATAAAAATTGGTCGAGCCTTTTCGGAGGAGTTCAAACACTAACACCGTGACTGAAGATTTTTATATATTAGATTTTAGTTATCATACGTATATTGTTTCTATGATACAGAAACCGGAATATGAATAATTTTAATTTATAATTTGTACGATTTCTTTAAATCTCTTTTGTATTCAATTTTGTATTCAATACGTTGCTAATTTACAATATGCATTTGTTTTGTTTAAGTAAGGTTGTATGATTGTGCTGGATATAATGAATATTTTTTATAAATTTAACTGTATTAACTGAAATCTAATTTCATTTGTTATTTCAATATGCCTTTAACATAAAAACTTATATTGTTCAATAACCCTTAGTAAAAGCATAGCTTCACTGTATATACATACATTATATATATATATATATATATATATATATATATATATATATATATATATATATATATATATATATATATATATATATATATATATATATATATATATATATATATATATATATATATATATATGTGTGTGTGTGTGTGTGTGTGTGTGTGTGTGTGTGTAAACTTGAGGGCATAGCTTTACTTTAAACTTCAGAAAAAATTAACCCCCTGCAAGGATTTTTTCTCGCTACGCTACTGGTTACATGAACATCAACCACCATCTTAGGAATGGCAATATCTATTAAAACCAGGGCTACGGACTCGGAGGAAAAATGTCCGCTTCCGGGAGTTTCAGAGCCCTCGACGCCGACTCCGACTCCCTTATCACAAAATTAATCCGAATCGGCAAGCACTAGCAGAGTTGGGAACTCTGAGGGAAAATGACAGACTACGACTCTCACTCTTGAAATTTTAAGCCTTCAACTCCCGACTCCGTCTCCTTAAGCACTGGCAGAATTGCAGAATTCGAGGAAAAATGACCGACTTCGACCCCGACTCTCGGAAATTTAAGCCTTCTACTCTCGATTTTGACTTTGCAAGCTTTGACAGAATGGCGGAATTTGAGGGAAAATGCTTGACTCCGACTCTGACGCTTGAAGTTTTAAACTCCTTCAACTCCCGACTTCGATTCCGCAAGCACTGGCAGAGTTGAGGAATTTGAGGGAAAATGACCGACTCTGACTTTCGTAACTTAAATCTTCAACTCCCGACTCCGATTCCGCGGGCACTGGTAGAGTTGCGGAAATTAGGAGAAAATGACCAACACTGACTCCGACTTCTGAAATTTTAAACCTTCGACTCCCGGCTTCAACTCCGACTTCTCAGCACTGACCAACGCTTCTTGGGCGTTGGGTAATCCCCAAGTCTCGCTGCGCTATTGTCCATTATCCCCCCCCCCCCCCGCCCCTCCCCAGAATCAGGTCCGACCTCTTTAGAAAGTTTACGCAATAATTTGACATTTAATATTCGTTTAGCCTCTACTCCTCAAGTAAAATTTTCACTTTATTTTGCTACGAATCACGAACTCATTTAACGTAATCGCTGAGTGCTTTGTTTCATCATTCAAGTTTCCTGTGCTTAGTGATATGGCGAACGTGACTCTGAACAATCTAAAGCGGTATCAACATCAAATAGATTTTTTTAAATATTTTTTTTTCTGACCCGTCGTGCTATAATGAATGTAGTCTTCCGCAGAGCGAATGAGTCATAAAATGCTCATGTAACACCGAAACACGTGTCTGCAGTAATTTGCAATTTTTGTGCATCAAAACGTTGGTAGAGGAAAACCGGGCAACGTGAACACCTTAAGCTTTTCTTGATTATTGTCATTTAGTTATAACTGGGGAAATTGAAACAAATGTTTATAATCAGTCTTCATGTAATTAACTTACATAATGCAGTAACAAGTGACCTTATATTAATTGAACTATTAGATATAAGGTCAGTTTTCAACAATGGCATGACTATCCACTTTGCCCAGCACACCGGGTAAAGTGGATTCGGTACTAGGGCAAAGCGAACAACATTATCTGTCATAGAACTAAACATTAAAAATAAAATAACCATCGAAAATGAAAGGACCATATTCAAAAGCATTTTTTGCTACAATGCTAATTATTGTAGTGTTTACAAATAGAAATTGAACTTAAAAATAAAATAAACATCGAAAATTAAAGGAACACATTTAAAAACTTTTTTTTTTGCTACAATGCTAATCATCGTAGTTATTACAAACAAAGAATTTAACTTAAAAATAAAACAAACATCAAAATTAAAGGAACATATTCTTTTCTTTTTTTTTTTTGCTAAGATACTAATTATTTTTGTTATTATTATAACAAACAATGAAATTAGACTTAAAAAAAAAACAACAGGAAAATATTAATAATAATTATTTAAAAAAAAAAAATTCTGCTGCAATACTAATCATTGCAGTTATCATTAACAAATTCATTGCCGTTTTCGAATGCTGAACACTCTTCATGACACCAATGAGTTCAAATACGACATTGTATCCAGTTTTTTCCTTTGTGTGGCAAATCATCTTCTTCAATATACATTTCATCATAGAAAATGCACCTTGTACATCATCAAATTTCTTTACTTCCTTCTTCTTATTATTCTCTTTTGCAGTTTTATGTTTTGTAGTAAAGATTTTTGATTTGGACAAACGTTTTATTAGTCGTCTTTTCAACTGTATTCTGAGATGGTTTAGTCAAATTAGTCAAAACATCATCCAGTGACTTCATGAGCGTCTTTCTTGCTTCTCCAAATTTTTGTTTCTGATCTTTCTTTACTGAAGGACTTGTCAGGAGTGTAGATCTTTGCAGCTTCCGTTTACGTGTTGTTATTGGTTTAGCAGGCTGAGGAATAGGTCTTATCCTAAATTAATGTGCCTTTAGGCCAACGAACAATTGAGTTATAGGCGAAATTCACTTTGCCCGCTGTATCCACTTTACCCGGGTTTCCCCTATTTCATTCATTTAATGTTCAACGACGAGTTTGAAAATAATAATTATAAATCGAAATTGAACAAAGTGAGGTAGTTTGAAAAAAAAAAAGAGCGAATGAGAAAATTTAGTAACATCTAGTCTCATTATCAACAAATTAAAAAAAAAAAAAAAATCAAACAGTGGGGGGAGAAAAAAATCAATGTATAAAACTAGCTGACCCGTACAGAGAATTTGTGCTCGAATTTTTTTTGCCCTGTTATAAAAATATCACGTAAAAATACCCCTTGTAAAAATTCGCATACTCGCCAGGTAGAAAATTACCGCACTCAATACTCACGAACTACAATGAGACAATGACTTAAAAATGTATAATCTGTCATAATTCAGTATACTGAATGAAGGTTGCATTAAGGAGTCAAACAAGCGAACAGCATTCCCGTTGGATTCATTTTAACGCCTATGCAAAATTCATACTTTAAATACGCTATACAGGCATGCCACTCGAACAAAGGCTCGATCTTGGGACCATTCGATGGAAAACTGAATGCTCTACCGACTGAGCTCTCAGCTTTCCCATCAGACAATCCAAGCGGAAATTTGTATCAAAGGAGGCATCCGTTAAGGGACCTCTTCTTACACAGACGATTCAAAATCTCAAATTTAAGAGAAGCGGTACATTTTTAGACCGTGAGTCTATTTTTCGTCATTAGACAGCCCGATGAGCTTTAAATGAGGGGTAAATCATAGAATTTGATCAATAAGTAAGATCAAAAACAGACTAGAGAAATCCAATATACAAGTGTAAAAATCTCCTGTCACTTTTTTAGTGTTTGAACTCCTCCGAAACGGCTCGACCGATTTTTCTAAAAAAAATTATGTGCATTTGGTAAGCATGAGAATAGTAAATCGTAAAGTATGTTTCATACCGCTAGTAATCAGCGTATCCCTACCCATAATTCTTTTTTTTTTTTTTTTTTGAAAATCATTGTAAAAACTATTGTTGAAAATCATTGTAAGAACCATTGTTGAAAATCATTGTTCACCCACGACAGATTAAAAAGTGTTGATAGCACTGTACAAAAAATGTCTGACAATCACAAAAAAGTCTGGAATCTGATCAAAATTGATTTAGTAGAATAGTAAACAAGAAATGCAGTCAGCGAAAACGCGGGAGACACAACTCTGAATTGACAATATCGCGACTGGTTGCTGCTATGGTAAATTTTGATTACTGTCATGTGTTTAGTGACAATTGCAAGGTTAAGACAAATCGATTGACGTAAGAATCATCAAAATTGGCCAAGGCGTTTTGCCTCTACAACGCCACATAGGAACAAATATACATACATAGACTCATAAACACATTATCCTCCTTTGCGTCGCGTATGCGTGTTCGGGTAAAAAGAAATGCAGTCCTTTTCCGCACCTACCACGGAAAAGAATTAGGGGAAAGTAGGAAAAAATGGTGCTCAGCGGGCAATCCCGCTCACCCAAATATCTCTAAAATAGAATAGAATTAAAAACTTGAGATTGGTAACACCATATAACTAACATTATAAATTTTAATAAGGATATAGTCATTGTGGGAAGGAAGATGTTTTTGTGACCACATGTAATTAGTTTGCAGTTGTTTTGTTACAAAACCCAACAACCTCTAATTTGCAAGTATAAATTTCAAATGTTAGTTTATTCATCACAACGATGAAATATATACGTTTAGTTGTGCGCTCATGATTTTAATTAATATTTTTAGCGCTTTGTTACACCAGTTGTAATATATTGAAGTCCAACATGGAGATGAAGGGTAATGGCGCTCACGGAAGCTGGTAAGTATATGACACCAGATCAATGAATGAAATCAGCACGCATTAATGAGGACTTTTAGGTAAAAATTCGACCTGTTTCCTGCAAGCAATAGGAAACTCCGCTGTTAAAAAGGTTGAGAGCCGTCGGTCTATACAGTTAGTAAATATTTTTGTAATCGTTAATGAAACTGATGTAAAAATCACTCTTTTGTACAATATATAAAGGCAATATAAGTTCCGGCCGTACTTAAAAGAACGTCATATCTGTTGATCTCTTTTATAACGGTGTTTTTGCTCTAATCAAAGCAACTGATACAAGGTGAATAGGATATAAATTCAATTCAGTGTGAAATCCATTTTGAGGTATTCATTCAGTGTCCTTTCAATACTTTAACATTTACCTTTTAGGTAAACAAAAGCGGTTGAATTTCAATTTCATTGTTGTTATTTCTAAATGCTATACCGCAAGAAAAGATTAGGAAAAACTAATATGTTGTAACCTTTTAGAAAAAAAAAATTAATAAAACCACAAAATTCCTAAAATTTCTTTCATAGCTTGATTTTAACAAAATCGGTAATATTTCAGCTTTTATTTGATTTATACATTATCAACTTTATAAATATGCGTCAGATTTGCATTCATTAATGCACTGTCTGTACAACTCTGACGTTATGTTTTTTTTTGGTGAAACATTTTACTACCCAACTTTTGCTTAAATACCTAAATGCCTGACTATTTTATTTGTGTTGTGTCCATTAAAAGATGCAGAAGTAAAAGGTTTACTTTTGTACAGAAACAGAGAAAGAGCAAAACAACGTTGTTATTGCGCAAACTAAAGGGAGGGGGGCGGAAAAAAACAGGGCTAACATCATTGATGTAGCCCGAAAAAAAAAATTAATAAATAAAATAAATAAAGGAATTGTTTCCTTCAGTCAAAAGTTCTACTTTTAGTTAAAGTTGATAAAATGAGAGAAAAGAAAAAGAAGAAGAAGAAAAAAAAATCATGGACCCAGAAAATACTTTTATTTTCCCAACAGTTATTGTTTAATTAATTTTTTAAAATGTCCGATTTTTCAAACGAGGCGTGATCTTTATGACGTCACAAATGATGTAGGGGAAAAGGGGCACATGTGAACAATTTTTTTTTCTATCAATTTCTCACAGAACAAGAAGTTCCGTCTAGAACTAGACGAGCCTACTTTCCCGTATACCCATACTACTTTCTAGTACCTGATCAATATTCTCAAAAATAGCTAAAATCGCAAATTTTTTCAAACATATTTTTTTAAATATTTTAAGTTGATTTCTAGGAATAAAATATTCCTTACTTTTCTTCAAAAAAAAACGAACAAATAAAATAGCAGCACCTTTTAAACAAAGCAGCTAATACACTTCTTTCCATTAAAAATTTTTTTTAACAGCTTTCAAAACGAAAAAATAATAATAAGTTCATTAAAATAAATACATCATATAAAAAAAAAATCGTTTCTTTTTCCCCTGTTGCCGAAAATAATTTTTTAAACGAATTAATGCACTTACCAAAATAAAAAAAAACAATAAAATGTCAACTTAAAAAAATAATTTTCATTGTCAAAAAAAAAAAAAAAAAAAAAAATCGTCTGCGCATATTTTTTGAGTTTATTCACCGAAAACTAAATACCTAAATTAAAACTTTAGCGTGAAAATAAAAACAAATCATATCAACAATAATTATTTCACAGTTAAAACCACAGCAGCGGAGTCGGAGTCAATCTCATTTTGGGATAAAAGAGTCGGAGTCGAATGTCCAAGAATCGGAGTCAGTCATTTGTCCTCCGTGTATAAATGTTTGCCAAAGCTACGAAGTCAGAGTCGAAGTCGGGGAGTCGGAGTCCGATTAATTGTCGGGAACAGGAGTCATAGTCGGTGTCATGTCCCCCTAAATTCTCGGAGTCGGAGTCGGGAGTAGGTCGTCAAGAGCTATTTTCAACAAAGTTTGTTTGAAGTAAATCCGCCTTCAAGTACGGAATCTACATTGACTTTCAGTTTCCCCGTAGGCGCTAATGTTAAGGGATTTGAACTGTTCAAAATTGAACGGAAAATTGTTCAAATCAAAAAGATATCTTATATACAAGTTTTTTATCAAAAGCTTTTTCCTACAAAGTTTGTTTGAAGCAAATTCGCCTCAAAGTTCGGAATTGCTTTGAATTTCCCCGTAGGCGCTAACGTTAAGTTTTTTTGAACTGTTCAAAATTGAACAAAAAGTAGTTCAAATCAAAAAGTGAAATATGGGAATGAGGTGTCCTCGCCGAGATCTTTCGAACAAAAAAAGTTTGTTCGAATCGGACTCTTCATTCAAAAGTTATTAGGGGGGGACAGACAGACAGACCGACAGACAGACAGACAGACAGACAGACCGACAGACAGACAGACCGACAGACAGACCGACAGACATTTTTCCCCATCTCAATACCCTACTTTCCAATTTTTAATTTTTCAATATTTATTTAATTATTTTATTTATTTTTGACCTTTTTTTGTTTTTCACGATATTTTTAAGATGCATTAAGCCTTCTTTCATGCTTTTTTCTTCTTTTTCTGACTTTTACTGGGAAAGTAGGCTAAAAAGGGTCCTCATGATTGAATAGTCTTTTCTTTGTGCCATGGAATTGTTTCAGATTTTTAAAAACAATATTTCTATACTTTACGGAATTTTGAAAAACTGTCTCAATTGTTCACATGTGCCCCTATAGGGGGCACAAGTGAATAAGCTTGGGGTACATGTGAACACGATTGAGGAAGGCAGGACGGGCATCATATTTCAACGAAAAACTCGTTATAATGAAGCATAAACGTATATACCAATTACATTCAAGGGTCTGTGACCTCTAATTTGTCTGTCTGAATTGTACAGTAACTATCATTAAGAAAATATTTTTTTCGAATTATATAACTTTGCTCATTGTCAAATTTTAAAGTTTCATAGCATGTTCTAATCACTGGATCGACAAGAAATATCTTACAAGACTAAACAATTCAAAGAATAATTTAATAAGTAAAGTTTATTCTTGTTAGTGTGTTTAAACTTCATGCAGAATATGATGATGAGTTTTAAAATTATTCTAAACTTCAGATTTTAGAAAAATATTTTGTCTTTATTTTCCTTGCAAATATTATTTGCCTTTAAATTTTTGGCCAACGATTTAGTAATTAAAGAATTTAAAAAATAAAAATAATAAAATAAATAATTAAAAATTAATAATTTGAATTTTGACCTCTTGAATTCAAATTATGTTTTTTGCAATCACGAGTGTGTGTGTGTGTATGTAGGCGTGTGGGGGGGGGTATGTGTGTTTGTGTGTAGGGGGGTATGTGTATGTGTGTAGGCATGTGTGTTTATGTCTGTGTGCAGGTATGAGTGTGTGGGCAGTTGTGTGTATGAGTGTTTGTGCGGGGGGCGGGGAATGTGTCTGTATGCGTAAGCATATGTGTTTGTGTCTGTGTGCAGGCATGAGTGTGTGAGTAGTTGTGTGTGTATGTATAGGTGTCTGTATGTATGCGTGTGTGTGTGTATGTGTTTGAGTGTGTGTATGTGGTGGTGTGTGTGTATGTGTATCTGTGTGTAGGCGTATGTATGTGTGTATGTGTTTGTGTATGTGCGTGTATGTATGCGTGTAAGTGTAGGATATGGACGCAACCTGGAGACAGTTTTCGCTAGAGGAGCAGCATCGTGAGGCGGCCGGTCGACGGTGATGCTGCAGAGGGTGCTGGTGGGGAGAATAAAATGATAGGGCCCGAGACCCACGTGATAACAGGCCAGACAACTCCTCTCCCCCCCCGCTTCGTTACGCCACCAGTCGCCGATCTTTGAACTTGGCGCGAAACTTTGAAAGCAGTGCAGTTTGCAGGCACACAGAGTGCTGCTTTCTCTGGTTGAAATAGATGAAATAGGAAATATGTAACTTCGGATGCACATTCTTGAACACAATACTGTTGGATTTATTTCATCCTTTAAACGTACCGGAATGTAGAGGCAATTAAAAAAAAAAAAAAATATATATATATATATATATATATATATATATATATATATATATATATATATATATATATATATATATATATATATATATATAATAAGTCTTGTAAGTGTCTGAGTGTCTGCTGAGTGAAAGGGAGTCAGCGATTTGCGCTACCGAACAACCTGCATGAGAAGAAAAAAATCGAGCGCCTCATGGAATAAATCTTAAAGTTCGGAGGTAAGTACTTTTCTCAGATAAATAAATTAACATTTTATGCTTCATGCAGTTAAGGTTACTTAACTTTTCCTCCATTACACAAACAATTGTCAGTTTCCTTTCTGATATCTTTGTCTGTAATTTGTAATTTCAGCATACTGCTTTAATATTTGAAACGGTTAACTTGCAACTTTTTATTTCTTTATTTTTTCAACCTTGTGCACGCATTTATTCGAAATGGATTTTCCAAGCTGACAATATACATGTGTCAAAATTTTCCGCGAATATACTTGTTGCTATCAGAAGCAACGTAACTTGGTGTTGATATTCAGTTAATATGTAAACAAGTTTATTGAAACAGGCTTTTAACTGAACTAATCTTATATTTTCGGTTTCGATTAAATTGTTTCATACGCTACCATGTGTTATTTTGATCAAAAAACATTCCTTGATGGGCTTCCGTAGTTCTGAGGTAAGAAGATTAGCTTTGAACGCCGGAAGTAGTGGGTTCGATACTCAAACATTTTCCCCCAACTACGCCCCTGCAATGTTATTCAAACAAGCTGATTCTGTGCGCAAATTAAAAAAAATATGTTTTTTTTTTTTTTTTTTTGGCACTGTTGTCTTTAAGTTTTATGATATTTATGTACAAATTGTGGTTGAGTTAACGGTATTCATGATTTCTGGGCTTGCGAAAGATTACTTTTTAGCAGTGGATACAACGTGTTTTTGCCAAATGCTCTATGCTTGTTTGTTATGCTTAAAAAAGGCAAAATGTCTTGAACTATATAATTTTTGAACTCCTTGGGGTTTTCTGTTAAAAAGCTTTCAGGAACTCTGAAACTGTAACATAAATTGAATTAAGGGGCTGTCCATAAAGGATGTTGCAAAATTTTGAACAAATCTCCCCCCCCCCCCCCCTCCTTGTTACATGTAACGCTGTTCAACATGAGCATATTGTTATAAACAACGCATGATGTCACACTTCTTGTTATCATCTCCATTCCCCCTGTCACAAAAATGTCACACTGAATTCCTAAAAGAGCCTACTCAGCAAAATGTTGATCTAAATTTAACATATATGAAGTTTTAAGTATTGAAGAAAGTTGATAAAAGGTCATTCTATGAGAAGTTTTTTGAAAAAGGTTACTTTGTCATCAATTAATGCTCTTTAAAATAATTTTTCAAAAGCCCAAAATGATGAACTATTAAAGCCCCCCCCCCTACACAAGAATCATTAGCAGCAGAAAAAGCTGAAAATGGAAAAGTAGCTAAATTCCAAATTAAAAAAAAAGGTTGCTTTGATATTGAATACATTTTTTTTTGATGTACAACATACAGTATTCATGATGTTGTATAATTCATTCTTTAATTAACGTTTTTCAAGTTGAATTCCTGTGTAACTTTTCGAGAGTGCCCACCGAAGGGGGGAGGGGTAGGAATCATAGTCTCATAATAATGATAGCTTTTCAACGGCTATAGTTATAAATAACTGTGCCCTTGAAATTTTAAGGGAGATGGGGGAGATGTTTATGGGGTATTTTTCTTGAAGTTTTCATAATTGAAGGAGGTAGGGCACCGTTTACTTTGGGGGATGGCACCCAATCATTCATGTCTTTTTAAAAGCATAAATTTGCTAAGCTAAGTTAACATTAATAATCTGGTATTATGTATTTTAATTTGATGTTATGTCTTTGAAACATATTGCAGTTATGTTTCTCGTTTACTTTAGTAAAAATGTTCATTTATATTTTAAAATTTCATTTTATTCTTATTCAAATACAATGGTAAAATTATTTTTTGTTTTGATGTAATTGTAAAATGAAAGTTCATTTATTTATTTGAATACTTCTTAAGACTCAATGTTTCAATACAATATACGAGTAGTTAAAATGCGATTAGTGTTAAAAAAAAAAGTCAAATGAAAAATAAAACTATGTTTATTTATCACTTTGTTTTTACAAGATTGTAAAATAAAATCGTGTTTAGTTATTTGAATACTTTGTAAGACTTATAAATGTTTTTATGTGAAATACTATGAATTAGCTCAGTGTATTTTTTAATGTATGATTATTGGTTCCTTTTTATGTTTTCAAATGAAAAAGTAGAAGTTTTAATACTACTAAAATAGTAGAAGACAATAATAAATAAACCAAATAGTTTAATTAAACCAAAATACTAATCAAAGCGCTCACTTCCCAAAATCATTGTGGATCGACGAACGATGACGTCATTTGCTAGTTGGATGGCCTTCCTATCTCGAAGGCCTCGTAGGGCCTCAAAACAGTCAAATGAAAGCAATAAGAAATCGTGATTGCTCAATAATTATTTAATAACAATTAACAATAAATTTACAAACTGATTGCAGCAAAATAATAATTATAAATGTTTAAATCTCTTTTAACATTTTTAGCAAGCCTATACTAATATTTATATAGCGAGAGGATATGGGAACTGTTCATATGTGCCTCTAGATGTTGTGTTCACAACTGCCCCGTCATCTACCTTAGAACTAATTTTCAAAAATAAAGAATTATTAATTATTGTTACAAAGTTTAAACATTGCCATAAATTTACGAGAATGTTCTAATAATGGTTTGCAATAATTGAATTTAGCTTATTAATTAGTTTAATATATGTTTTTACAGGAAGAAGACAGTGATAAAAGTATATCAGCATCTTCTGAAACAAAGAAACTGTCACCACAGGAGTATAAACTAATTCCATGCTCTGAAAATTTGGTTAAAAAGTAGGGCTGCTACCGCCATTGCTTGAGAATTTTTTAAGATTTTTTGCTTGACGTTATCCTAGTAAAACATACCATGTTCACATGTGCCCCGTGCTCACATGTGCCTCCTTTTCCCCTAATTTGGCACATCTGTCTACCGCGTTTCTACGTTATGATAATCAAGAAGCGAATTAAATATTGCGCTCCATCCTTGCTATCAACCATATCTTTATCAATACATGTGAGTAAAGAAGCAAATTAAATATTGGGCTCTGCCTTTATGGCAGCAGTGAATGGTAGTTCATCATTTGTGATGTCATGCGCAGAAGCGTAAAAAATGAAATTGAGTCTGCGCACCGATTTAAATTATTTTTTGAAAATATTAAACTTTATCACATTATTTAAAAAATGATCAAATCCTATGTTTTTAAGCATGCATATTAAGCACACATTACACACACGCGCGCGCCTAAATATACTAAATTTATTTTGTAGTTTTAAGTTTTCACTTCTGTCGACAGTCCCCTGATTGCCTAATCCCCCCCCCCTTTTTTTTCTATGAATATATATATTTTTAAAATGAAAGGTACATTTTAAGAAGTTATCAATCCAAAGAAGTATAAAAACTAAAGTTGATAATTAGTGTTAAATAGAAATTTTCGCTCTATTGCAATATTTAAGTCTCCCACATAATACTCAAAATATGGATTTTTTTCAACTTTAAGTAAAATTTTTCATTAAAAATATGCAAATATATTTTTTTTTTGCTATTCATTTGCAAATTTTGATTTGAAAATGTGTTCGCTAATAATTTTTGTACTTGATATTTTATTTAAATGTACATGTGATTTTTTAAAAGATAAATAGAAAAAAATCAATTTTTTGAAGAAAATTATAAATTTTAGGCCTTTTGCTGAACACCTAAATATTTTTTAATTTGGATAAATATTTTTGTGGTACATGTGGGGCTGCAGGGGCAACGTTTTATCAATATAAAATTTCGAACTTCTGAATTTTTTTTTAAAATTCGGCTTAGTACACAGGGCTGGTTTACACTTTTAGGCGCAAGTAGGCACGGGTTGCCGTTGTTCTTATTATATAATAAGCAAAAGAAATAACATGGAGCGAAAAAAACTTTCATTTTCCCAACGCTTGACTTTAAATTAATACTTTAAACTCTCCAATTTTGAAAATAATGCGTGGTCTTAATGACGTCACAAATGATGTACTTTGGCGCATCTGTCTACCGCGTTTCAACGTTATGATAATCAAGAAATGAATTAAATATTGCGCTCTACACTTGCTATCAACCATATCGTTGCCAGTACACGTGAGTGAAGTTGCGAATTTAATATTGCCTCTGTGAATGGCAACAGTGAATGGCAGTTCACCATTTAGGACGTCATCAGCAGAAGCTTAAACAATGAAAGCGAACCAATTAAAATATTTTTTTTAAATATTAAACTTGATCAAATTATTTTTAAAGGGTTAAATCCTTTTTTTTTAAATTATGCTCTTTCGGAAAAAAAAATCTTTTAAAATTTTGGAAACGACCCCATTTGAAAATGAAAAAAAAAAAAAAATTATTTTAGGAATTTGATGAAATGATGTTGATGTGTACGTTTCTGAGAAAAACTGGATAAGTTATCTTCAAAATCTTAAATACTTTAGCGATTCTTTTTTCCTTGACACAATAAAAAACTATATTGCAGAATTAAAAAATATTTTTGCATTTTTTAATTCCATACTTATTTATATCTCTGCTGAAACTTAGAGTAGCTTATCCGAATTCGAAGCGATGTTAAAAGCACGGGCGCCCCGAATGAAATATTTTTAGAGGGGAGAAATTCTCGATTTGCTGAATGAAATTCCAATTTTACCGAATGATGAAATGTGAGCATAAACGCATCATACATACAAAACTCCTAATGAGAGGGAGAGAACGAACATTAGTTATCATTAAAAAAACAATTGAACTTAAAAAAAAAAAATAAATAAAATCTCAATTTTGAAATATTGGCTCCAAATTTGCCGAACCTACAGCAAAAGTTGCCGAAAAAAGAATTTTTTGGGACAGATCACTTAGACCTCCTGGTTAAAAGTTCGAAACTTAAATTAAAAAATCTTAGCAAGTACAAAGTACTATTTTTACGAAATAGAAATTTTGCTCAACTGACCATAAAAGCATGTAAAGTTTTTTGACATAAATTATGCACTTACCGATTCCGAAAACCAAACAGACAAGAGAAAAAAGCTCCATTATAAGAGCGAGGCCGCGCGCGGCTCAACACTTGAACGTCAAATAACGAAGAAGAGGAATATTCGAGCGGGGGGAACTAGAGACAGCTTGCATAATTGGTTCCTCCTCCCCCACATGCTGTTGCGCTTTGCTGTGAGAGTGGAGCGAAAAAAGAAAAAGCTTTTAGCACTGTTTCGAATCTGAAGTTGCGAAGTTTCTTTTGTCTTGCTGATAGATTAATTAAAGAACTAATGAACGCAACCGAACACATGCTATTTGATTTGTAGTCATTCTTTTTAATGGCCTTTTTTTTATGTATCGCTTTTGCTGCTATAAATTTATTAAAGGGAAGAAAGTAAGACTTGCTAAAGTGCACTTTATCTTCATTTTCTAACTTGAGAAACTAATATTATTACACGTGAGAGTTCAAATGGAAGAAAAAAAAAAAAAAAAATCAAAGGAACATCAACTACCTTCAAGTGAGAGCAATATTCGTCATTGCTCAAAAGCATCCAGCATCCAGCCCAGGGCCTGATTACAGCACAGGCTCACTAGGCCTGGGCTTTGGTCCCTCTTCCTAAGGGGCCCCAAATTATTTAAAGAATGGGGTTGTTTCCATCAGTCAAAAGTACTACAGTGGTGGTGTAAAAAAATGCATCACCCGCGCCTCAAAGGAGAGGAATATCATCCCGACTGCATTCAACACACAGTCAAGCATCCTGTATCCCAGATGATTTGGGGATGTATTTCTGATCAAGGAGCTGGTGGGCTTCACTTTGTGCAAGGAACAGTAAACGCTCAGGTGTATATTGGCATTTTGGAGGAGAAATTGCTTCCTACTATCCGGGATCACTTTACATAGTTCCAAATGTCATTTTCCAGGATGATTCTGCTCCTTGCCATAGGGCAAAACTGGTAAGTAACAATTTAAAACCTTTCTCCTGCCATAGACTTAAATTGACATTGAGTTAAGGTTTTTTTTTCTCTAAACTCACACGCAGGTTCAGAAATGGAAAAACGAGCATGGGGTCAGCAGTTTGGCTTGGCTTGGAAACAGCCCCGATCTACGTAAACAATTATCGGATTCCTGCCGTTAAATGTTTATTTCATAAGTTTTTCAGAATTTCACATACATTCATCGTTAATCGATCGACCAAAACTTCTCACATAATCCCATTGTTGTGAAAATGCGAGGGTGATGCAATTTTTTTTACCAGCACTACTTTTAGTCACTAAAGTTCATAGAATAAGAAAAAAAAAACATGGTGCGAGGAAAATCTTTTATTTTCAAAATATTTAATTTTTTACGTGGTCATAAGTTATGTACTTTGGCGCTACTCCACTGGCGCCCTGAATGTTTACGCTTGCTCTCTACCGCGTTCCCAGGTTATGATATTTCAGAAGCGAATTAAATATTGCAATCTACCAAAGCGTTCTATAATATGGTAGAGGAACGATTCGTATACTGCTTCCATTGGCCGCCATGACCAAGCACGGAGACCGGTTTGAGAAAGATTAGAGTGGCAAGAACAGTAGTTTCGTTATGAAACGTAATGAAATTTCAAGCGGCGATAAATATTTTTTACTGCGTCAAATTGCTGATATTTTTCCTCAAATGCAATTTCAAATGGAAATAACGATGGAATCTGCTGGGAATTTTCGTCAAATAATTTGAGGTTAAACTGTATAAATAGTTTTAATGAATGATGTATAAAAACATAATGCACTGACAGAATACAGATAAATCTGGAAATTTTTAATCAGTACTCAAGAACAACAAAAAACTACATATTTTATTAAACAGATTATGAAATACTGTTTAAATTGCTGGATCTTACTTCATAACAGGGTTGATAAAAATCAGGATTTTTAAATATATATATATATATATATATATATATATATATATATATATAAAAATTCGCAATTTTTTTTTAAAATTTAAATCGGATTTTTTTTATTTGAATATAATGTTTGAAATTTAAATTATTTAAATATAATATTTGATATTAACAAGTTAAAATGTCCAAGTTAGACGTTAAATTAGATAATTCTTTTCCTATATATGGTTAAAAATTCATAAAATCTAAGTTTGAGTAATTCAGAAATCAGTAAAAAATAACTACACATCAGTTGGAAGTAGCGCGCTACAAGTAGCGACGCTACTGTAGTAGCTACATTTTTTAGTAGTTTGTAGTGTAGCGCACTACTTAAAAAAAAAGTAGAGTAGCGAGTAGATCGCTACAAAAAAAGTAGTTTGTAGCGATTTCTGGAAACTACTTTCCAATAAAGTTTCAAAAAAAAAAAAAAAAAAGAACGCGTTTTCAAACGAATCTGACTGGGGCAAGTCTTACATGAGTAAAACTTGCATCAATCAGATTCGGAAGGCTGAAAAATACGAGCTGACCTCTGACATATTATTTTGACACCATACGTTCTATCTGTTTGACGCCATTAGTTTGTTTGGCATAGAAACTTTCACATTTTCCCAATATTCGCCTTGAATAAAGCATGGCTTAGAAAGAAAGAAAAGATTTTTTTCCGTTTCATGCAAACTTTGCCCATTAAGAAAAAAGCTTTCGGTATCAACGCCATATGCACATGCAGCCGAATCTCAACTTATGCGAGAGATGAGTTTCAAAACTTCTAGGTTGATGTTTCGCGTTGTGGAAAATGGTATCTATACAAATTTTTATGAACATACCAATTATTTTAAGCTCTTGAAAACACCCCTCAAACTGTTTTAGCCCACTGTTCTTACACTGTAAAAAATCTCGGAAAACTCTCTGAATATACAAAAAAGTTTTCCGTAATACACAGATTCGTACGCCCTCCGCAGTTTTCTGCTATAATCAAAAACGTTTCCCGTTTAGCAAGAAAGTAAGAGTCGACGCATGCGCAGCTCACACGGCAGTTTTATAGTCCAGCAGCAAATCTAAACTGAAACTTTCGAAAGCACGCAATGAAAACAAGTGCTGACTCATGTACGCGAAGTAACACTCATCAAGGGGATTAGTAGAAGTTTTGTTCCTCGCATGAATTCACTGAAGATAATTTTAAAGTCTTATATTTTCTTGCATATGTATATCGTCATGAGATTGAATTTGAAGCTATGTCACTTATTTTTAAGTACGAAGTGCAAATTCTCGACGCATGCTCGCGGAAGGAATACAAACTGAAATTAAAAACCAAATAATTGCCGAGAGGACGCCATGTAAATTCATTGCGTCGCATAACTTGTGTAGGTAATTTACTTTTTTCTTGGATACTTTTCTTCTTTCTACCAAATGGGTAATTTTTGTTGGCAGAACTTTATTCTGTCATAAAAATCACCTTTTTGGTGACCAAAGCCTGCAAAAGACCACCACCGACGAATAGGTAAGTCGCTTTGCAACTCTATTACTTTAAAGAGATTTAGTTCATATAAATCTCGTAAAAAAAAAAAAAATATTTTCTTCAGTATCATTTTTTCGTTGTGAACTATTGCAATTTGAAAATATTTTACATTACATAGAACACATATTTAAAGTGCAAGTGTGTCTAGTTTTATTTTGTAAAATTTATGAATTGAAGATTATAAAAAAATTTAAATAAGTGTTATTGTGTACTTTGTTTTTATGTGTCAATCTCAGTTAATATTTGGCTGAACATTTATGTATCAAGCATTATGAATTAAATGTTATAATATGCAAATTGTCAGGTTTGATAGTTCGTCTTTAAGGTTGCATGTTTTCATTCTCTTGTAAACAGTGTAGCTAGATTGTATGAAGTTAAAAAAAAACTATCTCTTGTAATTAGGAACATAGTGCTTCAGTATTATCTAAATGACGATATCTCTTTAAATATTTGCATTAGCGAAACGCTTTAAATTAGTTAAATGTGTATTAATTTATATAACAAATAGATACATATATGTATTTAAAAGTGTCTTCATTTTTTTCGTTTTACGAGCCTCAATTTTACCAAAAGCAAAAAAAAAAAAAAAAGACTTAATAAAATAATTTTGTATTTTTACACCATATTAAAGTATTTGACTTATAATTTATATGATACTTTGATTTATAATGTATATGATGTTGCTTTTTCAACGGGGGGTGGGCGCTTCATAGCATTTTATGGGTGCACCATCACTCTTATGGTGGGGGGGGGGGGTATTCTCGTATATATGAAATGGAATAATCATGTAATAGAGTTCAATGTTTTAATAAATAAAATATATAAGGCATTTTGCGCACACTGTAAAAATAAAATCAGTAACCTATTTTGAATAAGTATTTATATTTGTGATGAGCTGGAAAAGGGCAAGAACAGAAGAATCAACCCGAATGGTTCCAGCAGGGGGACTTGGTGTCATATTTAAATTCATCAATTTCTCTGTTGGTACTTTTCGGTACACTTTGTTCGTCAGAGAAATTGACTTGAGGTGAACGAATTCCGGAACGCGAAGGGTAGGTAAGTCCTGTCAAATTTTATCCGAAGATAAAAGCTATCAAGTTTGATACAAGATATGTTTTTAAGTTCTGCATTAAAAATACAATATGTTGATAGTTTTGTCTTGAAAATATTGAGAGAAAAACTGAAGTTTAAGATTGTTTAACAAACAATCCCCACTTTTCAGAAGGTACCCCCACTCCAATTCCCCGACGATTTTGTGATTAGGAATGAAACTACTAGATTATTTCATAATTTTTCAAAAATTTATAACTGTGCATATGTTATGCTGTTAACCATGCTATTTGTCATTAGAAATTCCAAAAAAAAAAAAAAAAATCCACGAATGATTCTAAAATTGCTTGTATTATTGCTCTTAGATATGAAAGAATTGAAACTGATATGGTATGCAATACTATAATAAAGAATTATATTTTAGAAAAAATCACGGAAAAAGGATTCCGAAATTCTCGGAAACGTTTTTGAAAATTGTTTGGAGAATTCCGAAATACTCGGAAACGTTTTCGAAACTTTCATGAACCACAGCTGCACAGAATACTCAGAAACATTTCTGGAAATTACGGAAAGAGGATTCCGAAATACTCAGAAACGTTTCTGAAAATTACAGAAAGAGGATTCCGAAATACTCAGACACGTTTCTGGACATTACAGAAAGAGGATTCCGAAATACTCAGAAACGTTTCTGAAAATTACAGAAAGAGGATTCCGAAATACTCAGACACGTTTCTGGACATTACAGAAAGAGGATTCCGAAATACTCAGAAACGTTTTTGAAACTTTCATGAACCACAGCTGCACGATATACTCAGAAACGTTTCCGGATTTTTTTTACAGTGTAGAAAAAGCTGTGTTATTGAATAAAAATACGCGATTAGGATGCACAAAAGTAACGGGAGAGAATGGCATAAAATGAAACAATACGTTCGTTACGTATAATATGTAGCAATAATAAAATGCAGCACAACAATAGTACTGTTGTACAGTAGATACAATAATTTTATTCTACACTAGTGGCACCCGCACGGCTTCGCCCGTAATAGAAAAATTAAAGGTCTTTTGGTTTGCCTGTATATTTACAAATAATGTATGGTGAATTTTCTCGCCAATTGGATTGTACCGACGTTACAGTTCCACGTTATGATAATTTCGTATCTCGCCAATTGGCTTGTGCCCATGTTACGGTTCCACGTTATGATAATTTCGTAATTTATGATAGTTTTTTTTCTTAAAATTGGAATAGAAAAAGAACCACATCGAATTTTCGAAAAATCGCTTCGAGGTGCACACCCCCATGCTACATACTAACTTTGTGCCAAATTTCATGAAAATCGGCCGAACGGTCTAGGCGCTATGCGCGTCACAGACATCCAGACATCTAGACATCCAGACATCCAGACAGAGAGACTTTCAGCTTTATTATTAGTAACTAGTGGTACCCGCACGGCTTTCCCGTAATAGAAAAATTAAAAGGTCTTTCGGTTCGCCTGTATATAAACAAATAATGTATGGTGAATTTTATCGCCAATTAGCTTGTATCCATGTTACGGTTCCACGCTATGATAATTTCGTATCTTGCCAATTGGCTTGTGCCATGTTACGGTTTCACGTTATGATAATTTCGTAATTTACTCGTCCATCTTATGATAGTTTTGTTCTTGAAGTTGGAATAGAAAAAGAACAAAATTGAATTTTCGAAAAATCGTAAGTTAACTCCCTAAAGCTATGAGTGCTAAAAAGCACGAAACTGCAGTCGTCGGATGGAATAACTGAGCTGGTGGTGTATTTTAAGTAGCTGTCATATATTCATACTAGCAAAAATACACGGCGTTGCCTGGGTCAGTAATAATTGTGAGAAACATTCGCTACTTTCTTCCGTTTTCTGTTTTAACTGAAAGAACTCAAAACACACCGCTTTGACGTGATAACAAATCAGGCTTCTTCCTTACCCATAAAAGTAAAATAGCAATAAGTATAAAGAATCAACAAATATTCATTTAGAAACGAAAGCACGAATTTAAGCATATAAAAATTTGAAGAATTTCCAAAATATGAACTAACAAAAACAAAGATCACAAAAAAAACTGTGCGCTTTATTTATCCCGGACATCCGGACACAAGTAGCCCTTTATGTATTACTAGTGGCACCCGCACGGCTTCGCCCGTAATAGAAAAATTAAAGGTCTTTTGGTTTGCCTGTATATTTACAAATAATGTATGGTGAATTTTCTCGCCAATTGGCTTGTGCCCATGTTACGGTTACACGTTTTGGTAATTTCGTAATTTAACCATCTTATGATAGTTTTGTTCTTAAATTTGGAATAGAAAAAGAACCACATCGAATTTTCGAAAAATCGCTTCGAGGTGCACACCCCCATGCTACATACTAACTTCGTGCCAAATTTCATGAAAATCGGCCGAACGGTTTAGGCGCTATGCGCGTCACAGACATCCTACAGATATCCTACAGACATCCAGACATCCTCCGGACAGAGAGACATTCAACTTTATTATTAGTAAAGAAGAAGATAAAGAAAGCACATCGAAACTCTGTGCCTTTCTTCATTTGTCAGAAACTTTTGTTTTCCCCTCCATTTTCAAACTTTAGATAAACGGCACGCTTATGTGAAATTATGTTGCATCAACTTCATATTTAAAACGAAAAAGATGCGGGGCGGCGATTTGTACGTTAACAATTCGATGTTTCGATTAGTACGGTGCGGGAATTTTGACTTTCAATAATGCTAAAGGGAAAATCCATTCACGAAACTAATATTTAGTACCCAAGAAAGGTGATACAAGCCTTGCGCTTCCGCTAAGAAAAATTTCGTGTTGCGGGTGAGGAATTCGCGTCAGCTGCGAAATTCGTTTCTTGAGTAAAACTCGCTACATAGACATTTCGCGTTAGTCGAATTGCGTTGTTATCCCGAGTCCACTGTTGTTAAAAATTGCACATTGAAGTAAAGTAAGCATTTTTAGTTATGCTTCGTGTTTCGGATAGTTAGTAGTACCATTTGGGATATTTTTCCTATTTCTTTATTTTTCCTTTTTTACTGATTGAGTGTTGATATTAACATATTAAAAGTCAATTATTAAATGCTGTGAGTTTTTGAGGTTATTCGGTAAAATTGAAAAATGCTTTTATTTTATTTTATCAGGGGCGTAAGAAAAGAGATGGCGTCCAGGTCCCCTCTCCCTCCCTCAGCTTGAAGCTCAAAAACAATTAATTCCTACGAAATATAAGTTCCTTTAAAATTAACTTATATAATGGAAATTAAAGTTTTTCTCTTTTGTTTAAAAAATATGCTTTTCATTATTTAAGTCAATTTTATATATATGTATGTCTATGTAAAATTTAAATGAAATTATGACTGGATTTATCTCAGTTTCAAGTAGCCGAGTACTATTAACTTTACTTTATTAATAATATAGCTGAAAGTATCTCTGTCCGGAGGATGTCTGGATCTCTGTGACGCGCATAGCGCCTAGACCGTTTCCGCCGATTTTCATGCAATTTGGCACAAAGTTAGTTTGTAGCATGGGGGTGTGCACCTCGAAGCGATTTTTCAAAAATTCGATGTGGTTCTTTTTCTATTCCAATTTTAAGAACAAAAATATCATAAGATGGACAAGTAAATTACGAAATTATCATAACGTGGAACCGCAACATGGGCACAAGCCAATTGGCGAGATACGAAATTATCATAACGTGGAACGTAACATGGGTACAAGCCAATTGGCGAGAAAATTCACCACACATTATTTGTAAACATACAGGCGAACCAAAAGAACATTTAATTTTTCTATTACGGACAAAGCCGTGCGGGTACCACTAGTCTTGAATAAAATATTTACTGCCAGGAAAAGATTAAAAATTTGAAGGTTGAATTCCTTCCACTTTTAAAACCTTTCTTGCAGGAAATATTCTTGCAAATCGTAAAAAATGTTTGGATTGACGAATGGTTTCAATGAAGGAAAGAAAAAATAAATAATTTATAGTAATACTCCATGTTTAAATGAGCCTATATATCAATCTAAACAATTTTTTGAATTTTTATTATTCAATCCTCAAACGGTATGTATGTGTATGTTATTTATTTATTTATTTTTAAAAAGTAGCGAAGTAGCGACTACATTTCAAAAGTAGTTTGTAGTTTCAAAAGTAGTTTGCATTTTGAAAAAAGTAGTTGTAGTTGTAGTTAACTACATTTGTGCTAAAGTAGTTGTAGTTGTCGTTCGCTACAAAAAAAAAAAAAAAAAAAAAAAAGTAGTGTTTCCAACCACTGCTACACATCAGAGCTTGATAAAATCTTGCTATAATATAAAGTCCCATATCCATATGGGAGTATTTCCCAGACATTTTTTAACGATCAAAATAAATAACACCTTTCTTTTTTCTAAGAAAAAAGGAAATAATGTGAAATTACATAAACTGAGAAAGAATAAAAATAGCGTGGAACATTAAATTATTTTCCTTCTTTTTTTTTTGGAAAAATAACACCTGAAATAAAATGCACGAAGAAAAAAAAAAAGGAAACCATATGTTTCTTGTATTTTAAATATTTTAATAAAACTCATCAAGGACTGAAAAGAAGACTGTTTTTTAGAATTCTTATCTTATAACGCATGCATATTTTTTTTTTCACTGGTTTGACTTACTGTAAGTTGGGGAGAATTGTATGTTTATTTTTTAGTGAATAAGTAAATAGCTTAACTAGGATGGTTCAAAAATACATGGTAAAAAAAAAAGTTTTTCCTAGATAACAGGACACCCCTCAATATTTTTAGACTTGTGGATAGTAATATACCGGAAGCATTTTGACTTCCTATTTCAACTGAAAGAGGGTACTCAACTCCCTCCCCCAAACATTGTAAGTATGGGGAGAGGCGTTAAAAATTACAGTGAACTGAAAAAAAAAAAAAAAAAAAAAATGCTACATATTATAATATACAAAAGTAATATGCATATACATTGCAAAAAAAAAAAAAAAAAAAAAAAAGGGGGGGGGGGTTGTTCTGCACTCTAACGAAAAAAAGTTTTTTTTGGACCACTCTAAGCTTAACTCTTAATAGGTACATATCCAATTTATTATTTTTAATTTCATTGAAAGGTAATCTCGTTTCATATATCTCGTTTCATACTTTGCAAGTTCTTTCTTTTTTGATGTTAATTGCTACTATGATTTTTTTATATTTTTCTTCGATTTCAATTAAATTTATTTAATAACAATATGATTTTCTTTTTTTTTGTTTCTTTTAGTAAGATTACTTATAATTAATACTTGTTTGCTCATTGTTTTTCTAATAAAAATACTCTGAACTTCATGTCCATCAAACTCAGCCTTTTGAACTTTTAAAAATTTTATCTTTAAAAATCATGATTTTTGTGTTTTTTTAAATCAACTGATTTAAATCACTCAATCCTGCTTCATAAAAAAAAATAAATAAAACTTTCATGCATCATTTTTTATTTAAAATGTCACATTTATTTTTAACAAAACAAACAGTATGTAAGATGATCCTATGATTTTATAATAACAAATTTATTTGTACTATTTACTACTTCTGTATGTTGTGTCCAACAAGAATACTGTGTTGTCTTTGAGTAAACTTCGGATAGATTTACTTATCATATCACCAGTAAAAGGTTAATTGCACATATTTCACAAGCCATCTGTTTTCATAGAGTTCGATAATAGTTTGAAATATATTTTTATCAAATGCAAAATTATTCATTTTTGTAAACACTAACACAAGCCTGAATAAAGTTTTTTTTTTAATTACTCATCCAAAAATTTTTAAACTTTGATTGAGTGCGGTTGTTCTGTTTGTGCAATTATATGATGAACAAGATTTCACCATTTTAAAAACATAAACAAAGGCGAAAAGCAAAATTAAAATCTTTTTGTCGACTCGAACTCAATGCAATGTTTTGTATTCTGCCACTCTGATTTTTCCCCTTACTGGAACGCATATGGAGCTGTTGCCAGATTCAGTCTCTACCCTATTATAGAACTCTTTGCACTCTACGCTTGCAATCAACCACATCGTTGCCACTACATATGAGTAAAGAAGCGAATTAAATATTTCGCCCTGCGCTAATGGCATCAGTGAATGGCATTTCATCAGTTGTTATTATGTTTTAATGTTAAACTTTGTCAAATTATTTAGAAAGTGGTCAGATCCTATGTTTACAAGCATGCCTTGTCAAAAAAAAAAAAACTTTAAAATTTCGGAAACGACCCCATTATGCAGAGCATTTCAATTATACAAAAAATACACGCATTTTGAAAATAATAGTTTACAAATAATGACTTGTAAATTGGAAAAAATACTTCTTCAAAGGAGAATTTTTATTCATTCTGCTAATAGCCAATTTACCATATCATAACTAAAATAGGCCTGGAGGAGACATATAAATGAACAATGATGAATTATCTGTACATAGTTCTGTAATAGACAAAGGGACTCCCAAAAATGCATTTCGACGAGCCCCCAAACCTGGTAAATCAACCACAGCATTCCGCTATAGGGCCTTCCGGGGGCCTCCAAATTATTGTGGACCTAGGGCCTTACTTTTAGTTAGTCGGACCCTGATCTGGCATCAATTTGGATTTTGGCACATTGAATCCAAATTATGTGTTTCGCAATCACAAACTGCGAGAGGGCCTTACTCGTTGTGTTTCTTGTTTCTAGAAATGACTCCTATCGTAATCACAGTTAAAAAAAACACAATTTGAGTTCAAGACGTCAAAACTCAAGTGAATACCATCGACTGGATGCTGGATATTGTGTGCTAGATGCTGTTTTTGTCTTCAGAGGATTGTGTTAAGTCAAGTGTGTCGGTTATAAATAAAGTCTATTCTGAGGGACATGATCACCATCTTCCCAGGAAGAAGGACATGCTCGCGAAGGAACGTGGACCAGAGGAGTTTGCATCATAAGAATGGAAAAATAAAACTGAAGGATCAGTAGAGAGCAATAAGCAATTGGGAATTCACACTCCTCCCCCGCCCAAAATTAAAAATAAAAACCATGAATTTGTTTTTAATAAATTCAAGTTTTTTCAATCAGGAATGCCAGGTTTTGAAACGGTCTTTTTCCTTTTCTCTTCGAATTTCTAAACACAAAGAGCATAGAACTGAATTGTCAGTTCCTTGAAAGAGGAGGGAAATTTTTCATTCTTGCACAAGCGAGACAGAATAGAGAAAATTGACACAAAATAAATTTTTGATCAATAGACTCAAAAGGCATGAATCCATTCAAATGGCGCGAAGACTGAAATTTAATCGTCTATTTTGCAAACTATTCTACAAGATGTCAGTTAGAAGATGGTTGTGTTGACAGGGGCGTGCACAAGGGAGGAGAAGGGACACCTGTTGGCCCGGGTCCTAGCTTGAAGGCGGGGCCCGAGATTCTTAAAATGAGGGGTAAAATATATGTAGAGACATAGGGGTAAACAATATGAAAGGGGGGTCCGTAAAAGCCATTTGTGACGGCCACGAAATTTATGTGCACGCCCCTGTGCGTTGACAGAAATATTGACCGCCATTGAAATAAGAAGTGTGATAAGGTTTTCGCGTTGGGAGGTACAGGACTATCCTCCTTACAATCCCGACCTCGCAACAAGTGATTTCTATCTGTTTGGACCTTTGAAGAAACTTTTGGGACGCCAGTATAAAAAAATCCACGCATCCACTTCTATTGAAATATTTCGAGTGTCCAACTTCGTCACTTCAGAAAACGAGACGTTTCAGTTCAGTGTCCCGCAACTATGTGACGGGACAAAGTGACAGACTTCCTGAAAACATGATTGTACCGTTCAAAAGAGGCGGTATGTGCTCCGCTCCCTCATGCGGATGTTGTCCAGTAATTAGGTTTCAAGTTATTCAAAAACTTATATGGGTCAAATTTTCCTGTAATCAAGGAAATGTCGAATTTTGGGGCTCCATTGCTCCTACACTGTTAAAAATTACGTCCACCGTTGCACCAAAGAAAGGAGCAAATTTGCTGCAACCTATAGTCAGTGCATGATTGAACCAAAACAGGGTGTTTTATATCACTCCCAAGTTTCGTGCGTAGTTGAACCATATTCGTCATTCCATCTTTCTCCAACCATAGGAGTTAATCTGAACCATGTATCGTGTTCTCCTTTTCCCCTATAACTAGAGCGGAGTAGAACCATAACTGACGTTTCCGTTCGTCGTATTCTTGGAGTGAAATTGAACCATAACTCGGGTTTTCGTTTCTTGCATTGCTGGGATGAAGTTGAACCGTAACTAGCGTTTTCCGACTTTCATTTGTTGGTACGTGGTTGAACCGCTAACAATATTCTGATTTCCTCATTTAGGTGTTAAATTTAGCCATTTGCTTTACTTGATTTATATTTTGTTTTCGTGGAAAATAAGTAATTTTGTGAGGATTTTAAAAACTTCCCTTTTTTTCAATTTTCTTTAGAAAAGTTAATATTAGATGTACTCGAGAACCATTTATAATATTTTCAGTCAAAATTTTATATTGTTCTCAAGAATAGAGTGCTTAAAATGAGCATCTTTCATCGTCAAAATGACCACAGGTTTATCATACTCTTTAGTGTTATAACATTAACGCAAAAGGTAGACTTTGCTATGCAGGCATATATTAAACAACTATTATTTATTTTTTGTGATGTTTGCTAAAACCATTAACTGCATTAAAAAATGAGCAATTGGAATAAATAAAGATAGATTAAAAAGATTCTTAACGTACGTAAGTGACAATTCCTAATTAAATACTTAATTTAAAAAAATATACATTATTTAATTTAAGAAATTATCCTTTTTATACATTTCTTGATATTTTAACAGTTGAATAGCTGGGAGGGAAAAAAGAGAAAATATTGCTATTGCAATTACAGTAAAACCTGTGTAAGTTGACCACTTGCGGTGCAGCACTTTGGTGATCAACTTAGACAGGTGGTCAACTTATAGAGGGTAGTAAGGATTTTTTTTTTGTCATTTCTTGTCTCATGCCTTCATTTTAACTAATTGGAGTACTTTAACTTTAAACTCACTTTCATTGTTTAACATTACTTCAAAACAATAAGAAAAAATGTTGTTTAAATATTTTTAGAGATTATTTAACCAGAATGACTCGTAAAGTATCATACAAATTTAAAATTTCTGTGAATCGATTAAAAAAAAAAAATGTGTCGTTACTAATGAAAAACAACTTACTTGATATTAACAGTTCCTAAAAATTCATAAGTCGAAAGTTACTCAAATTCTTCATTCGATTTTTTCTTGAACATTTGTAACAATGGTAATAATCTACTTTTCAACAAAATAACTCCTTATTGAAGTTTGGCGCATTTTCTGGGACATAACATCAGGCCAATGTTTTCCGATGGAAACATAAATATTCATAGGATTTTCTAAAATGTCTGGTTATTTATTTGAGGCATAACTGATGAAACCTTTAGTACAGTTTAATGCTTTTGCCTGTTGCTCAACTTACAAAGGGTTTTTTACATTTCTCCAAACCAAAGCTGGTGTATATTAGTGGTCAAGATAGAGAGGTTTTCCTTCATTATATAAGATAGGACTAATTCTGTTCCTGACAAAAGCGGTCAACTTAGACAAGTGGTCAACTTTACAGGTTTTACTGTATTCTTAATTGACATTCATTTTTTATCTTTATATTTTTTTCCTTAACAGCAATCCAATTGTAATCTGAATAAAAGTTAACTACATTTCGAACCATTTTGACAATCAAAATGCATTAATAAAGTAAAAAAGAAATACCAATAAGGTACTACAGTTCTTAAAATAGGTTACGATTTATTGTTCTCAAAGGTTTTATAATTTCTGACTTAAGGAGCCAAAATTTTTAACTGATGTGCTGTTTTTAGAAGATACCTAATTTCTACTATGTTAAAATTTCCAGTCAGTTATTAGTTGAGATACTATGCATACAGTGGCAAGAACATAAAATATTGATAATTACAGAACTCTGATACTTTATTTTCCTTTAGGAATGCAGGATATTGATTTTTACAGGATATCCAGCACCAGATGTTTTTATAGGGTGTATATTTATTTTTCACTTTACGCCATCACACAGCAGTAAATTATAACTTATCTGACGTCATAAAAACCTTCTATATGTCGAAATATAATTTACAACAGCTGTCTCTTTCAATTATTTATATTAATAGTGTTGCATTAAAAGTAGTTTACATAATAAAATATTCTGCTTTTTTGAAAAACAATTTATTAGTTGTCTTATCCCCTAACAAAAGAAAAATTGCAAGACTTGCTCCAAAGGAAAAAAGTTTTTAATTTACTCTTTACTGTAGTTAGCTTTCAAAAATAGCAAGATTAGCATAGTTCTACCAATAAATTGCATTTTTCTTCAAATTTGATAAATCTTTTTAATTTACATGAAGCATGATTAAATAAAAATGTCTAAATTCCAATAGTGAATTTTCCAGCTTGTCTTTGGTATCAGTTGGCTCTCTGTTTAACGATTTTCAAGGGACCACAAAAAATCGTCCTTAAATAGAATGCTTTTAACACTAGAGTGGAACATCTGGGACCGTGAAAGCCGTCGTTAAATAGAGCGTCGTTAAACAGAGAGCCAACTGTACTTTTCTTTTTCTTTCAGAAAATTACCAGTAGGTGGATGATCCATATTTTTTTTTCTATTAGTATTGTTTGTTTTAGGTTTTAATAAGGAATAAATTTTTTAATTAATAAAAAAATTTCAGTAATGTTTATGAGGTACATCAAGAGAAATATCTAGCTTCAAACTTTACTTATTCTTTTTCCTGAATTATCATATTAGGGGCGGTCAAATGAAACTCTATCAGTGTGTCTAACTTTGCAAAGCACGTAAGGTGCTCCATGCAGCTGCATGTGTGGTGATTCCATGTATTGGTAGAGAGACTGATGTAAGCACAAAGTTTGACTTTACATAGCGACAGTGTGGCTGTACGACTAAGAGAAGGTTGACACTCAACTTTTCGTCCACAACAGAACAGGCGTGTTCGCAGGGACATTCAACTGAAACCTGGTCAATGCTTCTAACTTGGGCATTAGATGTAAGGGGCAACGTCTACTGCAAAGTCTTATGTCTAATGCAAAGTTAGACACACTGACCGTGTTTGAGTTGAATTTTCCTGTGAACTTGCCTGTTCTGTTGTGAACGATAAGTTAAATGACAACCTTCCCTTCCTCGTGTAGACATAGTCACTATGTAAAGTCAAACTTTGTGCTTGCATCAGTCTCTCTACTTATACATGTGGTCACCACACACGCAGCTGCATGGAGCCATTTACGTCTAATGCAAAGTTGGACGCACTGACCAGGTTTCAATTGAACATCCTAATACAATAATACAATTAAAGTTGTCTTTCATTAAATTTTTCATTCATCAAAAAATTTTCATGGCATGCATGTTAGTACAATACAAATTCAAACCAATAAAATGTAACCAAGTTACGACAAAGTGTATATAAAATGCTGAAAAAATGAGTTGAAATTGAGTTTGATACACACGAAACTCCTCAAACATAAATTGGAAAAACAAAATTTTACTAATTTAACCAGTAAATAAAAATTTAACTATTAAACAGCAAAAAGTTATTGGAATTTCATTTCACTGGTTAATGGTAAAATAATCCTAGTAAAAAATATCTATCTTGCAATTTTTTTTTCATTTAACATGCATGTCATGTCAATTTTATCCAACTGCAACGAATTCTAAGGGTGGAACATTTCAACCAATACAAATTCAAATCAATAAAATGTAACACAGTTATGACAAAGTCTATATGAAATGCTGATACAAAATTTATTGAAATTGAGTTTGATATACAAAAAACTTTTCAAACATTAATTGAAAAAACAAAATTTTACTAATTTTACCAGTCGATAAAAATTTACCTATTAAACAGCACCCTATATGGGCGCCCATGGTGAGGCTTACGGGAACTCTTCTCTGTCCTATTCATAAGTTTCGAGGTGGTTAAAGACCTCTAAAGAGGGCGGAGAAGAGGTTCAAGATGAACAACGCTCTAGGCGACTGTCAACCAGCAAAACCGACAACAGCTGACCAGAAATTGCATCGTCTTCAGGTGTGTGGGCGTCTTCTTCTGGGGTGAGAAATATTGGAACACCCTCCTCAGGGTGGCGACAGGAACTGGAAAAAAAAGTTCCCTGACTTTTCCCTGATTGAGTTCACCAAATTTCCCTGATTTACGTTACCAATGATAATTGTTTCCTTTATTTGCCCTACATGAAAAGCATTGCATATTAAATAAAATGCAATGTTTAAAACGGTTAAGGCAAACAAGGTTCTTTTTTTTCCCCCCATTTAGGAATCCAAACCAGACATTATTAAAAAGCAGAAATGTCAACATTTTCAGAACATAATTATATGTTTCACTTTGTAAATCTGTTTACGAAACATTATTTAACACAAGCAGTAACTTTTAGGTTACGTATTCACTGTTTAAATATTAGTAAATCAATTAACTTAAACAAGTCATGCTTGTTCAATGAAACTATTAAGTGTTTGTGACATCTCAAAATACTTTGGAGTAAATAATGCAAGTCTAATTCATGTCTAAGTGTTTCTTCGGGAAAGTAATTGTGTACAAAATTCATCAAAATCTTTACCATGGCAAAACACAAATTTGATTTTTAGTCAACATTCAATTTTTGCAATTAAATTAAAAACGCCAAGTGATACTTTTAAGATTTTATCAGCATTAATTTAAGAAACAAAGATTTTTTTTTCTTGAAATCGTGACAACAGTATGCTAATTACTTCAAGACAATGAATAAAAGCGAGGGAGCAAAGTCATTAATGATGGCTTCCTTTTTGCTTGTAAGGTTGTTTATTTTACGTAGCATGGAATGCGTGGAAGGAAAATTTAAGCTTGCTAAAATAAACAACTTTACAGACATAGAAGCAATCTCAGGAAGCTCATTCAAGATTGAATACTTTGATGTTGAGGAGAAAAAATACACAAATTGCATGATCGCACTTCATTAATTTTACTTTTTTCATACAAATAATCGGCGGAAAATTCATAGGGAATCAAAGTACTTCATTTTGCAAAGAAAATTTTTTTTTTTCTTCTTCATTTAATCAATTTTCCCTGAATTTTTGTTATTTTTTCAAAATTCCCTGATATTTCCCTGAGTGATAAAGTTCCCTGACTTTTCCCTGATCTGTCGCCACCCTGCTCCTTACAGTTCTAACCTGTCACCCTATGACTTTCATGTGTTTGGCCCTCTCAAGGAAGCTTTGGGAGGTCAAAGATTCAATAGTGATGCTGAGGTTGAAGCCTATGTGAGCAATTGGCTGCAGACACGACCTACATCTTTCTACATGGAAGGAATTGGAAAGCTGCCTTCCCGCTGGGACAAATGTGTTTCCAAATCCGGAGATTATGCAGAAAAATAAACTGTTTTCTTTTTTGCGTTAATAAAAATAAATTTAAAAAAAAAGTCTTGTTTATATTTGATTCACCCTCGTAGATGGCTGTTGTGAGAGAAACCTTCCCTTCAGAGAAGTTATCTGATGATGACATTGAACGTATTCAGCTGGTCATCCCAAAGAGGACATATCCTGATTTTCTCTGGGGATAAAATGCCAAAAATGAGAAGGGCTGCTCAACAAAAATAGTATTAGGAAGGCTTTTGGTCTTCCTACTGGTCACAACACTTTAAAGCCGCGCCTTGCTTAAATGGGTGACAGTAAGTATCCAATTTACAGGGGTTGTCTCTTTCATGAGGAAATTGTTACATTGTGTGTGAATCTGAAGTGCTTTTTGCTTTAAGGTTTGAACATCTTGGTCTTCATTTGCTTGCATTGTGGAAGATTCATAACATTCCTATAAGTTGTTTGCTGAATTTTGCTTCAGCTACTGGTCTAAGACTTTTCTTTTGGACTAGTACAATAGATCTCTGATCGCAGTGCTTGATTCAGCTGAAAACCCTTTCTTTCATTTCATTTCAAATGAAACTACTTTTGCATTATGTTATTTTTTCACAACTCTAGGGAAAAAATATTTTAAACAGTGTTTTACCATCTGATAACTTGTAAGAAATTTTCCTTACACTGGCTTTACTTTTATGAGTTATTTAAATAAATAATTCAGAATCCGTTTATGTTATAGAGGAAATCTATGTTTTGGAACAAAGTCTATATTATGAAATAGACTGTTTGAAAATGAAAAGAAATTTGATCTGCTTATTTTGATAAATGGGAAAATCTTATTCTTGTAAAAGACACAGAGAGATTACACAATGTAAGGAAAATAGGCATTCTTTTTCACGTGGAAAAGTAAACTTGCATAACTTTACAGCTTCGTATACATTTAATGTTGGTTTCCCATATCATAGTTGTCTATAAATGATGTCCTACTTTATATTCATCACGTCTGACCCTCCTCCTTTTCCTTTGCCCCATGTGACACTATTACATACATTGTTACATAAAAGTGTGTGATCTGTCTTCTGATTAAAAAAAATAAAATAAAAAAAAATCTTTACATAAAATTTGAGACGACTGAAATTTTATTAAAACTATTTTTTAGGTAAATTACATTCTTTGTTAAGTCAGTAAATAAGAATAAAAAAAAAAAAAAAAAAAAGAGGGACGTTTCTTATTTATCTGAATTTGGTGCAATTGAGCCAAACAGAGCAACCACGTTGCGATTTTTGTAGTAAAGCTATTAATGTAAAATTTTCTTTTTCAGTAGGTGCAAATTACATGAGTGTTACATAAATTGTTACTTTTAATAACCTTAGTTACATCTTGTTTTAGAATATATTTCGCTTTTTTGCATAAATGAGATACGATGCTGTACTTACTATTTTGTAAACAGCAGATAGTACAGACCATTCAGAGCAAACATGTCAAGTTACTATTTGCAAGTTTGAGATTATTAAATTCTCAAATTTTTATTCTTAACCTTAAAAAAATGCTAATAAGAATAATAGCAGGATCCCAGAAATCTGAATTTTTTCCAGAACTTTTAAGTCAATTAGAACTGGGTTATAACCTTTTTAAGCATATTCTGAGGACATATCTAAATCTATAACTTCAGGATGATGGGCAGACTTCCTTTCTTGCAGACGATAGAAAAAGGCTCAGATGTTAATTTTATTTGTTGCCATTTTGCATAAAATTTTGCAGTTGCTGTTAGCACGCATTTTCAGGCTTCCCCAACAACTACTTTAACAATAGTTTATTTCAGGGGTGTAAGTGGACTCAAGTAAAATGTTCGGAAGCTCGACCTCCCCCTCCCTCTGTAAAAACTCTTCAAATATATACAAAATCATTTTAAAAAGTTTTTTAAACATAATTTTTCAGTTTTAGAAGGTTGCCAGACCAAAATTTTTTGGAAATGTCTGATTACAAACACCCGTAGTTTATTATTCTAATGATGATTTACAAAAAAATTAGAAAGTCCACTAAGTGATCATAACGCTCCTGTTGACCATAACATGGAAATCTGAACTGCTGCAAAGAGACCATATCCTAGTAGCTGCACTAATGTGTATGATTTCAGCATTTATTCAAACTATTATGATGCCCACAACATACAGTTGGCTCTCTGTTTAACGGCGCTCTATTTAACGACTTTCTCTAATTAACGATGGCTTTTCACGGTCCCAGATGATACACTATAGTGTTAAAAGCATTCTATTTAAGGGCGATTTCTACTTAAGGACGATTTTTTGTGGTCCCTTGAAAGCCGTTAAACGGAGAGCCAACTGTACATCTAAAAATTAATATTGAAAAAAACCCTTTCAAGTTAATCTCCTGGTTTTGATTAAATTTCTTAAAATGTGTATTTGATTATTTTGTTTGAGGAGAAGGTGTCAAAGTATGGGAATCTCTTGAATGAATCAGGGTGTTGGCAGCTGTATTTTACGGTCATACAATTGCTATTTACTACAAAAGTAAAATTTTCAGATAACAAAAAAATACTTTTCAAAATATATCTTCAAATTCCCAAGGGACCCGCTAAAACCTTCGAGGAATTGGTAGTTCCAGATATCGAAAGTTCCTTTCCCAGTCTTCTGAAGAATAATTTTTTACTTTCTTTTTCAGGAATAGTGCATAATGGACAGACTACAACACTTACAGGTTGGATAAATTTAATCATTAGTGCTACGTAAAAAGATCTTTACAGAGGATATGTTTTAAGCAAGATACTTTGAAAAAAGTAGTTATCTTCGACTGCAACCATTTTTTATCGCATCCTAAAACATCATTAAACTTGCATGTCGAAGGCTCTATTTCTTTTCTCTTTATATCAGTTCGTATTACTTTTAAGTGTCTTTTAGTCTTAAAAGCAGATTATTTCATCCTGAAAATAAAGGCCACTTTTTAAATTTTTGTCAAAATTTCAAGTCTTTCAAAGATAAACCAACAATGAAATTTTGACTGTCAGTCACCGCACAAAGTAGCCCAATGGGCTACTTTTGATGTAATCTTGCACCATTGTCCTCATTAAGGAGCACTACTGCGAATAAATTATCCCCTCCACACAAGCTGATAAGCAAAGCAATGCATTAAAGGGGAAAAAAGAAAACCTTTTTTTTTTCTTGTTTTGGCTGCATTTTTATGCATAAAATAGAAAGGTATTTTTGTAAAAAATTATTCGAGATATAGAGAAAATTTAGTATTGAAAACACTACATTATTTAAGGACCGCATGAAAACTCTGAGACAGAAGAAGATTCGAGTTACGAAGAGTTGACTGTACTGTAATTGATAACTTAAAAGTATGATTAACATTTATCATTAAAACATCATCACTATACATAACTGCAAGATTTATTCCTACAGTTAATGATACAAAAAAATCACTTTCCCTTTTCAAAAGAGTACAAGAGTAAAATAACAAAAGATGATATTTTCTATAAATACATTTCTTTTTTTGCATCAACCTTGAACAGTGAAGTAGAATGAGCTTTGCAAAATAATTTTATGAATGTTTATGTCTTGAAAGTTAGTAAGCAATTTGACAAGCGTCAAAACAGCTTTGACAAATGTAGCAAGAATTTTGATTAAGTCTATTACAAAAGATCATCAATCATCATCAGGATCATTTCCGGGGCCACTCTTAGGCTTGGGACCACCAGCAGGCTTGGACATAATTATCTGTAACAAACAAAAAATAGCATTTTTTCTACTTCATAGGACTCAAGATCATATGCACAATTCCACAGTAAGAGACATATCTGTTTATGAAGAACATTGACTCTACTTCCACGAAAAGTTTTGAATATTTTTACCAACAATATTAAAATAATTTTTTTTCAGTAATGTACGTATATTATAAGATCCAGTCTTTACTGAGATTAAAAAAGGTATTTAAATAATAATTCTCGAAAGCTTCAAAATATAATTGCATTATTTTATATGGAAGTAGATTCTTCATAGAGTTTACACAATTAAACAGGAATCTAACATATTCAGCCTTCACACAGTTTTTTTGCTCCACAAGTGATTAATTAATTAAATTGCTTATATTTTAGCAGACTTTTTCAAAGCAAGACTAAAACATTTTCATTCTGCTAATAATAAAATGAAAGGTGCAAGTGCAGTTTGCAAAAAAAAAAAAAAAAAATCCAAAACTTAATTGCACTTTTTCATCATGATGATTGAATACTTTATGGTTATTCCCAAAAATTAAGATAATCTAGAAAGAAATTCCCTTCTCTATATCTAGACAGGCAAGGGACGTTTTTGTAAAACTAGTAGCATTAGCATGAATTTGCTAATAATAAGTTCAAAGGAAAAGAAGTTGATTTCTGACTGTTTTCAATTCATGTTCCATCCAGAAAGAACATACTTTCAATTTTACAGAAATGTTTCTAAAAGAATTAATTCAGTTTAAAAAAAAAAAAGTACTTTGAATTCTAACTAGAAAAAAAAAGCATGAGGGAAAAAAATTTTTGCTTTAAAGTTATGTTTAATACAAGTATTATGCGTTATTACTATTTTTTCAAATTACTCATAAATGCAATTATTGCTAAACTTTACATGTAACTCAGCATTTTTTGCATTAAAGCGTGCAAAAATTCACACTTTAGCATTTTTGCTACAGCTCCCCCCCCATTTTGACTATTTTTTCTTTCTTAAAAAAAAAAAAAAAAAAAAAAAAAAAAAAAAAAAAAATCCAGCTTAAAGGAAGACTTGAACCACAAGTTTTACCAAAATTGTAAAAAGTAAAAAGCTGCAACAAATGTAAAATTAATTCTTTTTTATAAAGCGACCAAATTCTGTATAATACGGAAAAATATACACATTTGACAAATTATTTAACATACCTGATCAACTCGCAAAATAGTTGCAACAACATTTGCTGCATTTTTGATTGCCCAGTGCTTGGTAATGTAAAGATCAAGAATACCTGCTTGTTCTACATTTTTAACAGCCTGTTCCCCCTAATAGAAAAAAAAAAAAGTAAAAATCATACATAATAAAAATAATAGCAAAGATGGTAGTAACAAAAAATAATATTTTGAAATTAATGCTTTAATTGTTCTCAGGTGGAAGGTATTTCTCCTCAAAGAAGTGGAATAATTAAGAATATAATAATGCTTTAAGAAAAGGGTGAATGTGGCATTAAACAGGTATATTTAGAGGAAATATTAGCTTCGAGTCTAGTTTCAATGGTCTTGCCCTTTAAATTGCATTTGAACAAACCAAATTTATAAATATTACTTGAATAAAATTATTCTGGGCAAAATAATACAGATACAATGGTCTTAAGCTTTAGTTAATTAATTTTTTTTAAATAATTCAAGGGCCTTCTTGAAGAATGTAAGGTTTATCCAAAATTAATGCAGAGAATGAATGGGCGAAACTCATTTTAGGTGAAATACATAAACATAATACAAGTACTTTCATACAATATGTTTGATAATTGGCAGGTTAAGTCATTAAAAAAAATAAATAAATAAATAACAAAAATAGCTCTCATACACTCGATTTAATACCCTTATACACAAATATTTACTCTGGTTAGTGAATATATAAAAAAAATGTAGGTTGCTTTCTTAAACAGGAGTTTTACCTTTCAAAAACCAAAAAATTAGGCCTGTCATCAATTCCCCAACTTTGAGAAATATATGTACAGTGTTGCAATGATTCATTCCTCTTCTTAACACTATGTATTCAACAGTACTGCAAGTACAGCAATGGTGAATGTATGAAAATGACTTCAAGCTCAAAATGTTTAGGGATTTTTTTTTCACATGGTGCAGTGTTTCGTAAAATAGCCACAAAGCAAGAAACTAGTTTTTGAGCGGTACAATTAGTGCAATGTAATCTGTTATGGCAATGCTCTGTGAGCACACTAAAGAGCTTTTTTATCCCTACTATCAAAAACATCAGAGCTTAAGGATTGCTTTCACATGCAGCAGTGATGACCACTACCAAGGCAGTGTGACAAAATATGTAGGACCTATCACTTTACCTCCAGGACATGTTTCAGATGACTCAAGGGGTAGCACATCAAACAGTTATAGAGTATACAAGAAACTTGAACTACTGTATTTTCCTGCTTATAATCCACGGATTAGCGGTGCTTTTGTTTTTTCTCAACAGCCAAAAAAATACGCATTGAACGTCAATATTTGCAGCAGGATTCGTCGAGACCGTTACCCTGCCTGTATGTTGTTTATTTTACAAAGCTTGTACGTTCATCTTACGCGTAAAATAAACAACATACTGTAAGGGAAGAAGCCTTCATTTGCACAAGATTAGACCATTTGCCCTTTTCTTGACTCTTTGTCTTCAAGTAATTAGCATACTATAATGAACTTCAAGAAGAAATCACTATTTTTACATTATTTTTTATATTAGTTTTGAATATAACTTAACAGTTACTACTTCTTCACATTTTTAGTTCAGTTGCTAAAATTGTATGCATTATAAAATCGAAACTTAGTTTTTTCTTTGTATCCTATTATCTGCGGATTATACGCTGCCCAGGCCCGTGTCCAGGATTTCATAAAGAGAGGGGTTGAAACCTTTTCCCTTTGTAACTTACGTTGTCAATGGAAAACTAACTACGCGTGTTGAATAGTTCATTTTAGTTCCATAACTAGGCTTTTTTTTAAAAATACGTTCCGCGTTTTTTTTTAAATGAAATCTTATTTGTACAGTTGAACATTTTGTAAAAGCACACATATTTCTTTTATGCCACCTCATTTTCCTTCTTTTTTTTGAGCAATCACGATTGCTTATTGTTCTCACTTGATCGTCTTTGATGTTGTGGTTCCTTTTTCAGCTTGGAGGAGGGACACCAGCACCACCGCCCACCGGCCTCTGCAGGCGCGGCTCCGAGCGCTGCCTCCTGGAATCCGTTTCTTCTGGTCGGTGGCGTCCATGTCCTACACACACACACGTTCATACACACAAGCCTTTACACATACACACACGCCTACGTGCATACACACAGGTGTACGCACACACACAAGCCAACACACGCACGCATGCGCGCCTACACATACACACAACGATACACACGTAACCACCCAGGAGGAGGGGTAGGCTTGGGAGGACAGGAGCTGTTTCTAGAAACAATAGCCCCTAATGAGCAGGGCCCTGTCGCAACTCGTGATTGCGAAAAACATATTTGAATTCAAAATTTCAGAATTCAAAATAATTATCTTTTATTTTCTTTTGTTTTTCCATCAAATAACATTGAACAGAAATTAAATGAAAATAAAAATTTTATTAAAAAAAAATTGCTGTTTCATATAGAAACATTTTTCTACTGTGTGAAATGACTAATTCATCCAACGCTAAAGGCGTACCATAAAAAGACAGTAAGCAAACTAACCATTTTTCCTGCCTCTAAGTTTTTTTTTTTTTGGGGGGGGGGGGCTACGTCATTGCCTAATATTCTTTTAAATAGTTTTCCCCTGCACGCTTACAGCATTGCCGGACTCTCCAACCATTCCATTTTTTCAAGCATTTAGAAGCGAAGGTGCTTGGGAACATGGGCGGATTTATGGGGGGGAGGGGGGAGAGGGGGGCAGTGCCTCCCAGTTTTGAAAGGACTTTATATAGTAACAACACATCTTCCAAAATCTTAAAACAAAAAATGACTTTTTCTTTTTTGAATAGTTCAATGAAAATGAAGAGAAAAGCAAATGTTCTTTTCTGATGGGAGAAAAGAAAAAGGGGGGGGGGGGGGGGAACGAACATTAAATACAAATACTACAGCTGTCACTGGGGTGCTGAAAATGTGTCTAAATTCACTATTTTGGACTGAAAACCATTTGGGCAAGTATATGAATGAAAATATAAGCTAAACGAGCTATACATTAAGCTGCAACACTTTTAATAATTGACGGTTATTTTAACAAATTAGAACCTAAAGCAAACGGGGAAGCCTCCCCCCCCTTCACGCTAACAGAACGATCTACTCATTAAGATTTGTGTCCACATTTCAAGTTTATTTTTGCATAATATTTATGTTCTTAATAGATTAGATAGCCTTTTGAGAAATTCTAAAAAACATTTTTTTTCCTTCTCTCTCTCTCTTTTTAAGAGAGAGAGAAAATAAATACTTTCGCAAACTGAATAAATTTCAGTTATCTGAGTGTTCTGATTAAATGAATCTTTTAACTTAGAAGGAGAGTACAATTTTACTTACTTTATAAACGCTGTTTAAAAAGTAAGGTAAGTCATAATCATTTAAGTCTAAGTGAGTCAGTCTTTGTCATTATTGAAATCTAAATAATTGAGTCATCAAAAGTAAAAGTTTTGGAAAAATTTTCTGAAATTTTATAAAAGTCTATAAAAACCTAACAAAGATTCGTAAAATCGTAAAAATCCTTTAACCATAAAAACTGACGAATTTTCGTAAAAATTACAAAAAAAAAAACAAGCAAAAATTTGCAGGTAAGAGTGAATTACAAACAGGGCCAAATTTTCCTATAAGATAAACAAGCTATTGCTTAGGGCCCCTGCTTTACAGTGGGTTCCTTAAAATATGGAAGTTGCTTGAAAAACCTAATTTCATTTTTAAGTGCTTGAAAACCTTGAATAATTGGAAATGTGCGGCTACATACCTTAAATTTTAAAATTTCTAACAAATGGTAGAGGGGGAGGAATGCCAAAATATGTCAAATTCAGCTCCTTGCCGCATCTTTTATTAAAAATGTAAAACGTTTGTAACATATTATTTGAAATAAGTTTTTGTGACTCACATGTTTCATATCATGCTATTTATTCAATTCCGAATGCAGTATTTTGGAAATTCTTTTGTATTGATTGCTTTTATCTTACTTCTGCACATTGTCTATCTGTTTAGCACGGAAAAAAATACACACTACTTCATTTCTTTTCGTTTTCAGTCGCACTTGCAACTGAAGAAAAGTTGTTGTCATGAGAAATCTATGGTTTCTTTTTTCTCTTAAATTTAAAATAGTTATTTCTCACAAAGTTAGAACAGAACTGTAAAAGTTTACAATCAAGTACTAAAATATCAGAGACTGGAAAGTACAAATGAAGTGCGTTAAATAATTTTATTTATTCTAGAGTCCTTGAAAATAATTAGATAAGTATTTGAACATCCTAAGCAAAGTGGGCTCCAATTACTTCTACTGCATATTGTTAATCTGTTTAGCCAGGAGGAAAAAAAATGATACACTACCTCTATTCCTTTTCATTTTCTGCACTACTTATAATTAAAAAAAGGTTGTTGTAAGGAGAAATCTATAGTTTATTTTTTCTTTCAATCTTAAATGACTTTTCTTACAAAGTTTGCACAATACTGTACAACTGTATAATCTAGTTATCAATTTCTATGTCTATCCAATTAACTTTTATAAGAAGTTACAAAATGCAGAATTTTATACCCATTTTACAAAATTTCCTCCAGGGGAGAAACCTCCGGCTCCCTAAAATTGGAGATATTCTATTTCCCGCTTAAAAGGGAGCCCTCTGCGTCACTCTCTTGATACCAGCTCCCTCTCTTAAGGTCAATTCAAAAAGGACAGCATTAAAACACACATTAGTGAAAATGACGCACAAAAAATAAAAGTATGGACATATGCATCACAGGAAACATACCAAAAAATGGGAGTGGGGGGGGGGGGCAATAAAAATGTTGCTAAAAAAAAAATCCTGCCCCCCCAGGAACTCAGTCTTAAATCCACCTATGCTTGGAATCCTAGCAATTCAGGAAAATGTTAATTGTTAAAGTTGGGAAAATATTAAAGAGGGTGAATACTGTATCAGAGTTTAACTCTAAAATTAATTAAAACTTAAAATACGTTTTGGAAAATCGTTTAATGATTCATTGATTTTTTTTTTCAATGGGAGGGGTTTAACCCCTAAAACCCTCCCCTTGGACACGGCTCTGACGCCGCCGCAGATAATTTACAGGAAAATATGGTATTTGAGGTTTATTTTTTATATTTATTCTCACTGTTTATTTAATTATTTTGAAAAACTAGCCTTTTTTAAAAGAATGAACCATTTGTAGACACCCTGTATTTACATATAAATGGGCTTCTTTTTGATGCAACTTGTATTAAGTGGTTGCCCTAGAAAACTATGAAATTACAGGCCTGCAAAAGATTGATAATGAAACCATTTGGTCAAAAATCAATATTTTCACCAATACATTATTACGGTTATCATTTAATACTACTTACCACACTATACATTTATGTTAATATCTAAAATTTAAATATCCATTGATCTATATACAAATACATATAATTGTAGATATTTTTTAATGCTTTTACAGGTGTACTTCACACATTAAAAACCAGAAATAGGCTCTAAAAAATTAGGCAAGCGAATTTTTATGTTTTGCACTTAGTAAAAATTTGGCAATTTAGAGAAAATGGGATGGCGGTGTAGCAATTGGATATTTAACAAACAAACCAAAAAAAAAAAACATACATACGGTATGAACCGATAATTGCCTCCATTAAGTTGGTTAAAAATCTTATATTAAAAATCTTATATTTTGTTACTTTCTTTTTATATAAATTTATTCTGATAGTTGGCAATTTTTTTAAAGACCAAATTCTGGCCTCAGGTCTCAAAACTGACACCCATGCACTTAAGCTGATTATAAGTTACTTGAGAGCAGTATATTCTATTGAAACTATTTCTAACCTTTTGGCCCTTTCATTCTAGAGTCAGCACTTTTTGTACATGATGACTTAAAAGCTTTTAGCCACAGGGTTTAAAAGTTGGAGAACATCCAATCTGTGTATGATTTCTTTTCAGACTCATGTACTTGAGGAGCCATAGTATCATTAATAACTTTTCCTCACTTTAAAAATAATTTTGAATTTCATACATTCTGCTTAAAAGGTAATATTACCTCCACATCAACTCCAATGCTTCTGTTACCTTCTTGATGGGCAGCATATAATTTTGAAATAACTTCATTTGACTAAAATCAGAGGAAATACAAATTAGCTTTTTTTACTGAAAGAAAAAAGAACTTTTACAAAAGGTTTTAAGAAGAAAACAAACCTTTAGTCCAGCATTGTCAGCAAGGGCTTTAGGTAAAGACTCCAAAGCTTCAGCAAACTTTTTCACTGAATACTGCTCCAGACCTGGTAAAGTCTAAGAAAATGCATTCTATAAATTAACATTTTAAATCAAAATACCTAGAAGTTCACTAGAAACAATTTGAATTACAAACTAAGTGAAAACCTATCTGCCATTTATTTTATTCACAAATAAACTGCAAAATTTATTGTACTACAAAACCAGTCGAAAAGTATAGAATCGTTCACAAACTAAAATTTTAAATCTTTATAGACTGGGAAAAGTGTTAAACTTGTTTTACATTTTTATAAATTCACTTACTTGTTTTATAAATTAAATTTTAATATTGGAAATTGACACAAGATTGGTTAGGGCAGCAGTGTCAAGTCTTTGCCTCTGTTTGAAATAACAAAAAACTGCGAACCCCTGGTATAAAGCATATTTTAATTAAATATATTTTTCGGATGGGTAGGGGAATTTTCACTTTGCTGACTTTCATTTTGTTTTGTTTGCAATACATATTTTAACTGAATTCGTTATTCTTATTGGCGGGAGGGGAAGCGTTTTTATTTTATGTCTTCCTCGATGTCTCTGCAGGCAACTTCGCATTGGCATCGTGAAGGGACTACAGTGCCGGCAAAAAAAAAAAAAAAAATCTTTAAATTTACTTGACAATTAAAAATTTTACATGCAAACTTCCTGTCATGATTTTATTTGGCATGCTCCCTAGTTATTTGACCGAATACAGAATAATTGGCCAGATTGTGGCCGAAGTTTTGGTATTTGTCCAATTCAAAGGAAGCAGGCTAAGTAAAATCATGACAAGAAAAAGTTATGCAAAGTTTTTAATTGCCAACCAAATCAGCACTCTTCAAACTCTGTAGAGCTTATTTCTACATTTTTGTGAAAGTATCTCTCATACCCACGGAGATATAAGCATTTCCTTCAAAAATGAAAATTTTATTTTAATCTTTTTTGGCTCATAGCCCACAGAGTTTTCTGTCAACCATTATAAACTTTCAGATTACTTGACAGTATACAAGAGAAACATGATAATAAATTTGAAATTAAAATATTGAAAATTTGTTGAAACATGAACATTTAAAGCAATTGAATTTTCACAGCACATGCGCGAAAGATATCATTTTATAACCTTCATAACTCAAAGCCCAGATAGATCCTACACCTTGTGATAAAGTTCCAGCTCAATAACTTTAAAATCCAAAACATTATCAGTGACCTAATGAGCCGAATTTCAATAATTCTTGGATAGGCGACGAATCGTAAGGGGTCATTTGCAAGCTGGTAATACTTGCCTGCCGTCATTCAGTTTGGATTCGTAATAAAAAGATTATTTGGGAACGATCAATCACAATTCCTCGCTTTTCAAGAGTTATTGTAATTCAGCTCATTAGATAGCCAATAACTTTTTAAATTTTTGAGGTATCAAGCTGGAATGTTATCCCGAGGTGTAGGATCTATCTGGGCTTTGGGTTATTGAAGGTTATAAATCTATATGGGGTTATATATTTTTCGCACACACGCAGTGAAAATTCAACTGCTTTAAACATTCATATTTCAAAAAATTTTAAGTATTTTAATTTCAAATTTTAGTAATTTGTTTCTCTTGTATGCTGTCAAATATTCTGAAAGTTTAGTAATGGTTGAGGAAAACTCTGCATGTTATAAGCCAAAAACCTTAAAATAAAATTTGCATTTTTGAAATAAATATTTATTTTTTTGTGGGTATAAGAGATACTTTCACGAAAATATAAAAATTAATTCTACATAGTTACAGTGCCAATAAAAAAAATCTTTTCATTTGGTTGGCAATTAAAAACTTTACATAACTTTTTTTTGTCATGATTTTACTTGGCATGCTCACATGTGAATTAGCCAAATACCGAATATTCTGCCACACTCTAACCAATTATTCGATATTCGGCCAAATCACTAGGGAGCATGCCAGGTAAAATCATAAAAAGAAGTTTTCATGTAAAGTTTTGAATTGCCAACCAAATGTAAAGACTTTTTTTTGCTGGCACTGTATTAGTAGTACATTATTTACACAAAGTCATTGTGGACAAAGAAAAAAAAAAACACTTAAACATACTTACTTCACCATATTTTGTGATTTGTTTTGCTAATTCAATTTCTGTTGCACCTGCTCCAGGAACTAATCTACCATCCTGTTAGAGAGTAAATAATATAAAGAAAAGAGTGCTTCATACATTTTTTTATACATTGATTAAGTAAAGTATTTGATTTACCTGAGTTAGGGCTTTGTAATTATTGACTCCATCATCAATAGCACGATTTAATTCATCCATCAAACTGTCAGTAGATCCTCGAATAACAATTGTAGAAATCCGAGACTGCTTATTGTCTAAAATTAAAAATGGTTTTTAAATATAAAATAAATATTTAAAAAAAATAATTAAAAAAATATATTTATATCTGAATTAATAACAACTTGAATTCAAATTATGTTTTTTCTAATCATAAGTTGCAACAGGACACTACTAGTTGGGTCTTGTATGTAAGTGCGTGGAGGGCATGGACGTACTGCCCGGGAGTGGTCCTGCTAAGGGGAGACCATAATTTTACAGCGCCATCCCTTTTTTAAGAGTAAAATCTGCTTGTCTTGAATGAATACAAACCATTTTTAACCACGGCGAAGAAATTTTGACTTTTTAATCGATATCAAAACAATGAGCTAGACTTATTCTCGTTGTCATGGTAACCTAAAAAATCAGAGCAACATCAACCTCTGTCAAGTCAACTTAATAAACAATTGATGATTTCTCAAAAAACCCCACACCAAATAAAGTAAAAAAATTAACATCAATGATATGAATAAATGTTCTCCCCACTATCAAATGAAAAATACATAATTACCTTGTTTAAAAATAATAACAGGTGTCTCTCCAATTTCAGAAACATACACTTGATCACAGAATCCAATTTCTTCTTGAGAAGGTGGAGTCTAGAAACAGGTTTTTATCACATTAATGTTTGATTGATTAGCAAACAATTTTAACATGTAATAAATGTTGTACTCAAGTTCCAGTGAAAAAGAAATGTGTAACTTCAATTTTAAATGGGAAAGAAAGGTATAAACAAAATGGTACTTTTTTTTTAGTAGTAGCATAGATATGTAGGAATACTTCATTTCTCAACAAAATAAAAATCTTCCATAAAAAAAGTATTAAACGTGTTGAATTACTATCATTTATAACAAGAAGCATATTGTTACAAGTTCAGCCACTTCAAGAAATTCTTTAAATGATGACACAGTTCTTGAGAAAAACACAGGAGATTTATTTAAAACTATGTACGAGAAATATCGTTAACAACCGCTAAATTAACCATAGCAATTAACAGGGTTCATACACTTGTGGTTTAAAAAAATTCCTTGACTTTTCCAGGTTATTTTTTAGAAAATTCCAGGTTACTTGCTTCATTTTGAAATTAAAGTACTTTCAACTTATTTTAGCGTTTCTTCGATGTCGCGCATAATTCATTTTGCTGTAATCGCGTAGCAAGCTTTTAGCATCCACTTTTGGTTTACAATACTTCTTATTTTTTTATTAGTATATAACACAAAACATATTGAGCAAAATGCAAAGCTATTTTTCAGTATAAATATGATAAACTTGTTTCATCGATCGGCCTACCATATGATGCGTAAAAAAATTAACATCCGCCAATCATAGGCCAATGCCAATAATCATCAGTTTTTTATTCTTTCCATATTAAAGGATGCTTTCATAAAAATCAAAATTTTTCTTATCTAAAAAATAATTAATTCTTAAAACTTCATAATTTTTTTTGCATATTTTATGTTACTTTCAATAGTATACATTGAGATACACATTATATTCTGTTTCTGGAAATTTACACCTACTTTCATCATGCAAGCAACCAAATATGGCGACTAAGTGAAAAATTTAAAATAATAAGTAGATTTTTGAATTTGTAGCATAAAAGTGGTTATAAATAATTAATAATCCTTAAAAAATTACAATTAAGAGTAAAATAGTCGGTTTTTAGCACATAAGCGTCAATCAATTAGAATAAAAAAATATTCTGAAAAAATTTTGCATTTTCCAGAAAATAATTACAAACTATCCAAAAATGTCAAAAAAAGAAAAAAAAAAAAAAAAGCGCTGTTTTCAATAGTTTGCATTGCAATAGACATCCAATACCGTTTTCGGAAACTTGGGCATTTAAAAAGTATTAAGTGTACTTCCATCTTGGGAATGATCAAATATTGCGGCAAAGCCAAAAAATGAGAAATAATTTTTTGAATTTGTACCATGAAAACAATTTAAAAACAATAAATCTTCATGAAACTACAATTCGGTTGAAAACTTTTTGGCTTATTTGGGTCCCAGGGAAGGAGGATAAGATTGTAAGTTTTAAGAAAAATATTTTTCATTCCAGGGACGTAGGTAAGGGGGGGGGGTTTGGGGACACCCCCCCCCCCCCGAAATATTTGTCCCAAAAAAGGAGAGAGAGAGAGAGAAAGAAAGAAAAGAGAAGAGAAAGAAAAAAGAGAAAAAAAAAGAGAAGAGAAAAGAAAAAAAAAATCAAATTTTTTTTTCTGAATAACAGTGGTCAAAAATTCACTTCGCTCCCCCCCCCCTCCAGTGCCATTGAAAATCAGCTCAATGAGTGACCCTCAAGCGTAAAGACGCCTCACTCCTCACTGTGCTGCAACATTTTTTTGATAATTGAGTGAAATTTCACACTTCTCTTTAGAAATGAGATTGATTTGTTAAATCTACGAATATGTAGCCTTTTTTTGTCATAGATTCTGAAAATTGTTAAGTATGTTTAATTTTATGAGCGGCGCAGTGGGAATATTAAATACAGTTGAATCTGTATGTTTCGAATTTCACAGGAAGGAAAAAAATCGAGATAAAGAGGTTTTAAGATACGGGGGCTTTAAGAAACTTTATAGAAATTTGGAATATGATGGTGAAAATTTGAAATCGATATTATAGAGAACATGGGCTCTTGATCAAAATTCCTCTGTATTAGTTTTGTTAGGTCTTTGTTCTATTATTACATTATTATGTGCTTTATTACCAGTTTAAAGAAACTTTGAGCATATCTTTTTGAAGAAAACGTCTTTTATTGCTTTTTGGTGCCTGATTTTTTCTTTTTCTTGTTTTTTGATTAATTATTTATCCTCTTGAGGTTAGCAATTGCTGCAAATCTAACCTGGCCAATATTCTAGGATTTTCCTTTTTTCTTTACTTGAAAAAATCTTAAACTTCCCTCCTATCATCTTGGTTTTCTTTAAGGAATCATAATTTTAAGAAAGAGAGCGATCACAGAATAGTACTAAACCAGATAACAGAGCAAAATGGCTTTTAACTTGAATGACCTTTAACCATGAACTTGAAATACTCATCCATAATGCAACTAATACTCAACCTGTGAATTTCACCCCTTTACTCTTCTTCCAAGAAAGTGTTCGAAACGACTGTCCTTTCGTTAATTCTCCTAAAAAACCTATTCGTGGAACGCATTTCTCCTTTTTTTGCCCCTCTTCCCTTTCTGTTTCGAGTTGAAGAAAATGCTTTTGCTTGCTGCTTTGAAGATCATTGGGCTCCGAATCCGAAAATGATAGTATAGCCGGAATTCGAGACATAAGGTTTTTGTTGGCGTTGTGCTGTGATAGTCAAAACGGCCTTTTGCTAACTAGAAAATCCACCGCAATCACATCGATTTGTCGAAAATGTCAGCCAGTATTTACTGCGTATTCTTTTAAAAACGTTTAGTCTGAACTATTTAGAATAGTATATTCTAAGTGAACGTTGTTGTATAATGAAGAGAGCAAAACTGATAACAAGCTTTTCAACCCCCCCCCCCAAAAAAATGTAAATGACGAAAATGGTTGCTCTAAAAAGAGAAAGTTAACGTCCTCTGAAGAAAACGAAGTACAGTCTGCTGAAGCAGCATTAATTCCATCGAACCCTTCTGAAGGAAATTTTATTTTAATTTAAAAGAAAAACTGCATAGCATTACAGGAATAAAATGTTTAAAAACGAAATGAACCAAGACTGTTCTGTACTATTTCTGTTAGCTTGGTTCGCATTAAAAAGTAGAAAATAAACAAGACTTCTGTTTATAACACTCGGAAATTGCTGTTGCTCTCTCAAATAGATATTTATATAAATTCTAAAGCAGGTAATAAAATTAAAAATAAAAACTTGAAAGGAGAACAGATGGTATGCAGCTTTGTGCAAATAACTTTCTACCGCCTATATCTCTTCCCTCTTTTTTAATTCAAATTTTATTAACTGCTTTAGAACTGGCATAAATGTAAATACATATAAAAAGCAACATATAAATATAACGATATGAAAAGTCATTTCATTTTTTGCAGGTTATAATCAAGAAGTCTTTTTTTATTTTATTTCATGCTTTTAGTGTGAACCAAGTTAGTAAAAATAATCTGACCACCGATGAGATTGAAAGTCAAACATCCAGTTCACAGGCGGAAATGGATCCATCTATTAGCTTTCAGGGATGCCAGCTTTTGTAGATGTGTGTTAGCCTCTAAATTAAGCAGCCACACTGAAATGAACGTAACACGCTCATCAGATATTTGATTTTCCCCCTGATTTTGATAGACTGGTTTTGATTAGACCTGTTGCTAGAAAGTTTCACTTTAAATTAAATGGAGAAAAAGGAAAAAAAAGTTAAATTTTCCAAAACATTACAAAAAATAAATTAAAAAAAATTCTTTGATTTTGTTTTGTTTGACACAAGTATCGAACTTGGGGCACCCCATTCCAAAGTATGTAAAAGTTCACACACACACACACACACATATATATATATATATATATATATATATATATACACATATAAAAAATAAAAGAAGTAACCCCCCCCGAAAGTCGGGTCTAGCTACTCCTCTGTTTCATTCCTCAAAAAAATTTAAAGAAAAAAAAAAAAACAATTTGTAGCACATTTGGTGTTATTTTTATCAATTTGCAGTGAAAGAAAACACCCAATTATGCTTTGTTTTTGGAAACTTAGGCATTTAAGGATCGTGTCTACTTCCATCTTGTGAATGACCAAAAATGGCGTTTATGTTTTCCGGTATCCACTTTTTTTTATTGCCAATGTCATTTTGCCTCAAAATTCATACTTTTTTTTTCGAGAAACATCAATAAGAATGAAGATTAGATCTTATGAAACGAAATTCCCTGGTAAAAAATTGGAAAAAAAAATTGGGAAGAAATTTGGAAAATTCCCTGACTTTTCCCTGACATTTTTCACTATGTCATTTTCCCTGACAATTTCAGGTTTTCCCGGAGCGTACGAACCATAAATTAAACAAATATTAATTAACACAGTAAACTCAACGATGGCACACATATTTACATCCAAATACGTTAAAACACAGTGCAAATGCCTCACAATAAACAGCACAACCGCTCAGACGAATCTCAGAGTTAAAAAGCATAACAGACACTCCTTTCATTCACAAGATGCCCGGCATTATTCACCAGCTAAGAAATTTCCAGAAAATCCAACAAAATTCAACCACTTTCTCATATTTTCTTTTAATTCCATTCACAAATCTTATCATTCAGAAATGGGGGGAACGTATACTTCAGTCGAATGTTGGGCGGTTGTATGTACATTACAAGAATCAGGTTACGTTACTAAGATAATTTTAGATGAAAAATAATGGAATAAATGCCAAATTTATCCCAATTACAACAAATTAATCACAAAAATAACAACTATTTACAGAATTTGTAACAATATATATATATATACTAGTAGACCTGACAGACTTCAGTTAAAATGCTGCAAATTCAAAAATTATACTTTTTTCAATAAACTATAAATTGGTAGGATCATTTTGTTGAAAAAATATCTTTAGCTGGTGCTGCAACGCATACATTTACTACAGCTGGACTCATTGAATGGGTGTGAAAATATTTGTTGAGTATAAAGTTTAAGCTTCCAAAAAATTTTGGCGTTGCCTGTGACGGAAATAATTAGGAGAAACAATAGCTATTTTCATTTGTTTTCTTTATGATAGAAAGAACTCAAATCATATGACATTGATATGATTAGAAATCAAGCTCTATCTCCACTCTTAGAGCAATTCATACATTAAGTTTTTGATTTAACACAAAATAATGAGTAAGTAATACAGGCATACTTACAATTTTCGGTAAGGGAACTGCTCCAACTGTTTTACAGAGTCTTCTAACATCAAATTTAGATTGTAAACGAACAGCCATTACTCCATATTTGTTTAAATAATGTAAAGTCATATCACCAAACTTTCCTCCAGATACAACTACATTTACTCCAGCTTCAACAATGGATTTCACTTGCTACAAACAAAACTTAACTATGTTAAACACTAAAGTACTTTTAAGCATACAAAATATTTATTGTATATAAACTGCCAAAAATTTGTTTTTCTAACATTAGAGTACTTTCTTCAATACATTGAAAACAATGCAAAACAATTATACATTTCTAGAGATTTTTTACAGCTGCTGACAGGTAGCTTAACCTTCTACACTGCCTTATTGGTATTAGTTATGCGATGAAAATACAAACTAATACACTAGTCACTAGGGCGGTCACAAGGTATACAGTGAATTATTTTTGTTTTCACAAGAAAATTCTTTTTTGATATCCATTACAACCCGACTCATTAAATATTGAATACCACTAATTAAATTTTCGCAGAAAAATTGACGAGATGCAACATTAAAACAATAAAATTCCCTATGAAATGAGACTAAAGCCAGTTTTTTAAAATGATTGTTTTCCATTTTATTATAGAAAACCTACAATTATTTGCTAAAAATTGTAGTTTTTCTCAACTTTACCTTCACTAAGGGACATGTTAATACTAGCTGATTGAGCTGAAACTTTACTAATCTCACTCTTTAGTTTGCTGGCACATTTTTGGAGGTTAGAAATTTGAAAATTGATTTCTTGCGACCACCCTATAAGTCATTCAAAATAACTTGAAGCAAAAATCATTCTTCATTACGATATCTACTATACCCAAGCACTTAGGACACATCATTACCTTACCTAAGATCCACTAGCCACAAAAGGCAATGGATTACTTGACTCTCACTATTTACCAATCACAAAGTGAATGACATTAACATCAAACAACAGCAAAATGAAATCAACACAAGCAATCTTTACTGCTCAGAAATAAATAAAATACTGGCTTTTTAAACTATATTTTGCACATTTTAGTTGAAGTTTTCACAGAACTTACAGAAAATTTGCACAGCTTGTAATTTATCTGAATACTGAAATTTATAAAGATAATTTTAATTCAAAAACTGAATTTATAATTCAAAAACATGAATGGAGGGGAGCTTGCTTCACTTTTTGTGAAGTTAGTGGTAATTCAAATTATTTAAACTAGAATTCAATGGTTGAATACAAATCTCAATTATTCTTCCATTTTTTCTTTTCTTTGCTGTCAATTATTGTTTAAAACTCTTCACCTTGATCACATATTTCTGTAATTTTTAATCTGCAGACAATTTAATTGAGCCATATAGTTTAGCAATTTCTTGATTTATTAAGTTATACACTATCACATAAATTTCATATTCCATAAATTTCTCCTCTACCGTTGAAACATTTTAAGAAATTCTCAAATAATGAGATAGATTTTACTGCAAATTTACAAACCTGCTCTAGTAAGTTTTCCTCCCCTCTTGAGTAATCTAAGAGTTCAGATGCAGATTTAATTAGCACGGTTCCCTAGGAAGAACACTATGTTTTAGTTTAAGTTTTAATTGATGCACAGTACATAAAAAACAGAACATACAAATAAAAAAACTGAACACATTATTACTCTTTAAAATTTTTTTAAATTGCTTTTAAAAACAGCAATAAAAATTACATTAGAAAATAAATACAGATCACAGAACCATTTCTAGACAACCTAGTAATTATAATAAAAGACCTGAGTAACTACACAGTGCCTCCTTTGCACAAGTCAAAAATTTCCATTTAGGAATTAATAAAAACTTTTGTATTATTTAATAAACTTTTTGCATAACATATTTTAAAATGTTTTAAAATTATTTCTTTTATCATCAGCAAACAAAACATTTTGAACTCGATTGTGACAATATTAGCAGAAAAAGTAGATCTCATTGATAGACAAGTTGCTCTCAGTGGTCAAACCATGCTTGAAAAATATTCCATTTTCAAAAGACAATAATAAAAGGGCATTGCAAAATAAAATAAATAACTAATTTTAAAAAATTGATATTTTTGATAACAAAAAATATGTGGTCAAAGTAAAATCTGTCACCCTAGGCAGCTGGCTATTTTGCCTAACTTTGGTTCAGTTAGTAAGGTTAAAAAAAAAAAAAAAAAAAAAAAAAAAAAAAAAAAAAAAAAAAAAAATGATATGAGGACATCAAATAATTTTTTATTAGAGAGGCTATTAACTTAAGAGTTTCATACAAAAAAGAAAAGGGAGAAAGATTCAATAAAAAAGCAAAACATTTTGAAAACCAAGCAATTTTAATTACTTCTGTATCAGAGTCTTTGTCACAGAGTCTTTACATCACATAAAAAATTGTAGAACAACCAACTTGGAGGCAACAGTTATATTCGAACACAATTAAAAACTCTTTTATTACTCAGGAGAAAATCAGGGTCAAATTAATATATTCAGAGAGAGGAGAAAAAATTTAAATTGTGCATTGCATGCATTTATTTTCAGAATGTGTCAATGATAGCCTAATGCAAGTAGCTGCATTTTCTAGTCTTTAACAATATTCAAAAACATCAACAAAATAGGAATCAGTTTGAGTAATAAAAAGCACCTTTGTTTCTGTTTGCGCTGAATCAAATGGACATGTGAACACTACAACTTTAGCATTATCAATTTTCTGTATATCTCCTTCAACCATCCTTTTGAATACCATGCCCTGCACTATTTCAGAAGAATCAACTCCTGATCCCTAATTTAAAAAATGCATAGATAAATACACATAATTTTTCAGAAAATGAAGTTCCATACAATTTGAGCAATTTTAAAACAACAAAGTAGAAAAATCAAACAATTACTTTAATTAATGTTTTACATTTTATGCACAAATATAGCATTTTATATAAATGATCCATGCAATGTTCAAGTTTAACGATAATAATGGGAAGTAAAAGAATACAGAAATGAACATGTCATAGGTTTCACAAGTGGGATTTCTCTAACATTATTAGCTTATACTTTTCAGAAACAAAAATGTTGTTGTTGTGCGAACATATTTATTTGCTGTAAATCTCATGTCAGCACCTGATGCCACATAGCTTCTTATCAATTACTGTTAGGTGTCAGCTGGTATTGGTGTGTAGTCAGTTTAGCAAACAGTGAAAGAGTTAATAAGAATGTTCAAAAACACAAAACCAAGAACAAATTGCTAGTATTTTGAAAACAATTTAGAAACCTTATCTAATTGACAACAATTTCAAAAATTGCACAAACTTCCTAATTGCCATTTTCGAAGTTTGCTCTCACTCTCCCAGAAAACATCCCTGTTCCCAAAAAATAACCTTCTGTGAAAATGTATTATTTGATACAACAGAAGGTAACTTTTCAGTTGGTTACAATACAAGTAAAGTAAAATTTATTTAGTTAATTAGATTTTTATCTCTGATAATTCTTCTACTCGGTATTAACACATAAACATTTTCTATGATTATTTAAATACATTTGGTTTAAAGTTTCACAATAGTCAGTGCCCTAGAACAGGGGAAGCATTTCAACATTTCACTTGGGAAATCGAGTTTCTTAAATATGTATAACCCCAAAGCGAAACCAAACACATATTAGCTAACAAGAAGTTGTCATAAAATCGGTTTAGTATGAATAAAATTAGTGTTTAGAAACAATTAAAATTTTGATTCATTGAATAAAAAGTTGTCATACAAAACATCTCGCTACTAAAGTTTTTATACCTCTTAGAAAAGTTATAATGCATGATTTTTGGAATTCGGAAGAGCAGAGAATCGTGTTAACAATCTATCAGTGCCCAATGTCGTGCTGTTTTGCCAGTTCAACTAAATGGAAAAGATTTTTTTTCCCTTTGTGCTTTGAAAATATTTCTCTAACCTCCTGAGACATAAAAAATATCTTTCTCTACTAGCTGAGCTGTAGTTAATATTAAATTGTAATAGTTAAAAAATAATTGAAGTAACAAAGTTATGTATGAAAACACTTTTTATATCTTGCTCCTCAAAATCACCCAGGCTACTTAAAAAACTGTGAGGGGATTAAATTTTTCATCATCAAATAATCTAATCATGTCAGCACTCTCAGCTTCAATGAGATACCATCTGCCTGCAGCTCTGTTATTCACTATTCCAGACTGATGAGTCCATAACAAGGACGAAACTGCAGACTCTGGATGTGAAAACCATTCTGTTGTTATATTGCTTGTAATTTTTCTTGCCTCATGCTAAAAATTTTACTCACTGTTGAAACATTTTATTTTTCATTTTCAAAATCTAATCCAAATAACCATAATCCCAGCCAACCATACAGAAAAATAATTATCATCAAATTGTATGTTAATTTCATTCGAAACTGAATCTATTACTTCATACAGGGTTCGTACTCTATTTGAATGAAAAAATTCCATGACTTTTCCAAGACTTTTTCATGACTTCAATAAAAATTTTCATGACCTTGTTCACGAAGAGAATAGCACTATTTAATCTCAAATTTGCTAATTTTTGGAAATGAGCTTTATCAAAACGTCTACATGAATGCCACAGCATCATTGAAGCACTTACTCGTAATGTAAAAAATATAAGTGTACACTAAAAAAACTAAACTATTCTTACTTGTCTTCATCATTTAAATTTAAGTAAGGTAAAAATGCAGTGAAACAAAAATTATGATTCTTAAATGTCTATTTTTTTTATCAGGCAGAATGATAATGAATGGGACAAAGGTTGAATGAGTCATCACTAAGTTTCAATAAATTTGCTTCAAAAGTTGCCTTTTAGTGTCAACAGTGCATTTAATCATCCACGTAACTCAACAGTATTCTTTAAAGTAAAGCCACATAGTTTACTTTTTTGTTTCCAACCAGACCTTTTTTGAAAAAAACCATTCAGTAATGAATCAATCTTCTAATTCAAAAGTATACTTGTTTTGTTCACTTATTTGTACATTTTCAAATGTATATAAATTAATAGGTTCAGAAATTCCAGAACATGTTTGATTCCTGACATTGAACGTAGCAGTGGGTCGCATGGATTCGTTTTGCAGGCCATATGTTAGGCACTACTTTTTTTAGAGTATTAGAATTCCTATTTTTCTGTATTCCTGAATAAAGATCTTTATTTTCTAAAAACCTTCAACAAATTAAGATAAACTCTGATTAATTTAAAAATAAAGTTCTTACGAGTGATGGAATCGAACTTGAAAGCAATTGAATTGCTTTTTTCTTTTTTTTTGAGTGGGCGCGGCAAAACCAAAAACGTGCAAGTTCGCTACTACAGAATATGAAACATCAGAAGTGTTGAAAATAACAGTAATTCAAAATAGGAGATGTCCAAACAGTAAAATCACATCGCAAAAAAGGCAAGCGGCTGCGACAGAAGTGGATACAATGATTTTTCAAAATTCAGATTTGATTTTGGGGATCTTTCAATTTGCCACTTTTAATAGCTTTTATGTGCTATACTGTTAAATCACTCAAGATTTCTAATGCTCTTTTAATTACTGTTACTTTATATCTGTCCAAGACATTTTTCCATGACTTTTCCAGGTCTGAAATTCGCTTATTTTTTTTTCCATGACTTTCCAGGATTTCCATGACCCGTACGAACCCTGTTCATACAAAATATTCAAAAATCAATGTTTGACTTCACATCATCATGTAGATTTTTGTCACTTTTTTTTTTTTGCACCTCTTTAAAATTGGCTCGAAGGAAGAATTTTTTTGAAAAATTTCACGATTAATTGAAATATACATCTATAAAAAATCTATTTTCAGTTTCAATTGTAGATTGAACACTGGTAGTATGGTGCACAGATCAATTATAGATTGAACTGTGGTTTGAATAGTCAAGTAGCAGATCGAAGATATAGATTTTAATAGAGCAAGCATTTTTCAAAAACCTTTTCCCGATGCAATCAAATTGGATAAAAATTCAAGCAAAGTCATACACGCTAAAGGGCGTGAGCTTTTTCACCATTGAAAGACATGTGTTGCAATAATTCTTCCAGTCTTCAAATCACTGCTTTGAAGTTATAGAGAAATGTTTTTTATCGTTTTTAACTCTTGAACATAGGCGGATTTAGGACTGAGTTCCTGGGGGGACAGGATTTTTTTTTTTGGAGCAACATTTTTAATTGCCCCCCCCCCCCTATGTTTTTGTCTGTTTTCTGTGATGCGTAAGGCCATTCTTTACTTCTTTGTGTGTCGTTTTCATTACTGTGTGTAATCATGCTGTCCTTTTTAAATTGACCTTAAAAGAGAGGGAGCTGGTATTAAGAGAGTAACACAGTGCTCCCTTTTAAGTGGGATATAGAATATCTCCAGTTTTAGGGGGCCCGGGGGTTACTCCCCCGTAGGAAATTATCTAAAATGGATATAAAATTCTGCATTTTGAAGTCTTATAAAGGTTAATTGGAAATAATAGGCAAATAATTTTTTTTTTAAGTTTTATGCTTTAAAAATGCTTTGTGATGCAAGTTAATACTTTAAAAGAAATGGTGCACAGATTTAGAGAATAGGTATCAAGAGAGTACATACTACAAATTTGAACAATTCTTAATTTATACACTTGATAAGAAATAAAATTGAAGCACACTTTGCTTAGGAGTTTCAAAGACTTGTCTAATTATTTTCAAGGTTTGGTTGGTTAGATTGGTTTTTTGGTTCAAGAGCCCTTGTAGGCTATACTACGCCAATTCTTTTCTGGGATTTTAGAACCTATCAATAATTTGCACTTGAGTAGTAGATTATGCACTTGTACAGTATTGTTCAAACTTTGTAAGAAACGGCTGTTTTAAGTTTAAAAGAAAAAATAAACTTTAATTTCCTATTCAAAAAAGAAAAAATCATGTTTTTTTTTTGTTATTAAGATTTTGGAAGATAAGTTGTTACTTTATAAACTCCTCCCAAAACTGGGGGCATTGTCCCCCCCCCTATAAATCCACCCATTCTCTTCTAAACTATTCAAAAAACGAAAAAATAATGATTTTTTTTTTTTTTTAAATTTTTGGAAGATGTGTTGTTACTATATAAAGTCCTTCCAAAACTGGGGGGGCATTGCCCCCCTCTGACCCCCTATAAATCCGCCCATGCTCTTGAAGATTATCTTGTGTCACTCTGTGATTGCATAATTATAGAGCCCCATAAAAGGTATTCGGTTGATATGTCTTTTTTTATTCATTAATCACATGCATTTTTAAGAAGTTTCTATGAAAGCATAATAATGTGTTGAGCAGCTGAAATGTGTTTCTAGCAGAAGAAAGTGATGAACATTCATTAAATAAAATATACACTTAAAAAATGAGTGTAAAAGTGAATGTAAAATATCAAGGAATTTTCTTGTGAAAACAATGCAGCCACACCACTTTTCACGAGCCTCTCATATTGGACATACCATCCTTACACTGGGCACACAAATGTGAAATATTTAGCCTATATGAGGCAATGTCTTCTTTAGTTAAAATTAACCATGGTAATGGTTCTCTATCAGTTTTCTATGTTCTGAAAAAGCCGAAAATACTTCATGAATTTCTAAGTCATCATCCAAATAACGAAAAACACTTTTACTAGTCTGAGAATGTGTCGAGTTTCATCAAATAGTTGCTGAGAACCAGCGAAATTTCCTTTAATGAACATTGATTTCCGACTTACATAAATTGAATTCACCCATTTTCTATCATTCTGCTCAAAAAATTTGGGGGTGCGACCCCCCCCTCTTGACCTCCCTATTTGCCGCCCCTGCCCTAGATGGATTCAGAACTGTGTAAATTAACAGTAGAACTTTTTTCATTCATGCAGTTATTCATGTACCAAGTGGTTTCTGAGAAAAAAAAGTTTTTTCCCCCTCTGTTCCAAGGTCTTTACATAAGAAACTTTTCCAGATCTTTTAAGAAAAATACATATTTCCTCATCTTCTAACAGGTTTAACAGGTGGGTCAATGCTGTGTTGATGTTACGTTTAATAAAGCATATTACTCAAAATGAATTACTAATAAATTTAAATGTTGCACAAGAAAATATGAATTCAACGTGAAGTCTTTCCAAGTAGCACACATAACGTTTAAACGATACATGAACGTTTCAAAATGGTTATTATATAATGATAATAACTATTTCACAATATTTATGAAACAAAGCGTGTTTCCTTAGTTTATACAAGTAAATGTTTAAGCAGTGAAATTGAATACAGTAGATTGGTCGATAAATACTAAATTTAAAGTCAAGAAAATTCTTTGGACAATACATGTGTAATTCAAAATTGATTACAACAAAAACTAAGACCATGTTCTATTATACTGTCTTACCAAAATTTTGCAGACTCTTACATTATCCACATTAAATGCAGTGTGTTCAGGCTTGACTAAAACTGAAAACAAAGATGAGAATAAGAAAATGAATTCCAAAATTAACCAATAATAAAAACATATTTCTTACAGTACGAAATAAAAATTTTATAAAAGCAAATGACTCTAAGATACAGTCGAACTCGCTTGTAACGAGACCTGATTTAACGAGGAAAATTATGTATGTGTATAGAGGTATTCCTCAAAAACAATGACGCAATAAACATTCAGACAGTTCAAAGCTACAAATTTCTTCGGTTCTGTACAATGACTGCAAAGAGCAAATATCCCTATGTGCTAGTAATAAGCAAATTCGACTGTAGTATATAAATGGAAAAAATTACCTTTAAGTATTAGGGTTGGCAGGTTTCTGCTGAGGCGGTAAAAACCACTGGTAGAAACCGGTTAAAACCGGCATGGCAAAAACCCTTTTCTGCCACATTTCTGGCAGAAACTGGCAAAAACTCAAAAAATGACATAAATGCAATTCTTGACATACAATAGAAAATGTATAAGAAAAATAATTAAATATTAACCCAAATACAATTTCTTTACAACACTATCACTATTTAAATCAAATTTTACATTGTTTTTACACTGCAGCAACCTTAACAAAACACAAGTTTTGACGAAGTTTCTAAACCTAAACAATTTCTTAATTTGTTGTGCACAAAGGAGAAATTTGCGAAGATTCTTTCAATCCAAGCAGAACTAGCTGGCAGTATCATCAAAAAACAAGCAAGATTCACAAAACTTTCATCTATATCACATTTTTTCAAATTGAACCACCATGCGATAGCTGGAGTAGTTGTTACAACTTGATTGGAAAAATAGGTTTCGGAAAAAGGGGTCAATTTGTTTTGTAAAGCTATAGTATAAGGTACATAATCAGGGTTAATATTTGCGAGTAAAGTTCGGGCACTTTCTTCTTGATTACATGATAAATTACTCCCAAATACTTTGGATGGAGCATATAGACGAGTAAATGGTTATCAGTAACTGCTTGAATAAATCTGTGCATCACTTCCTTCTCAAAAGCACACATAAGAGCGTCTTTTGTTAAACGAATACAAACATCGCAAGCCTCTGCAATTGAGCAGTTCTCTTTTTGAACTGAATCCAGAGCAATAGCAACAGGTTTTATCTGCAGCAGCAAGTGTTTAACTTCTTTGTGAATCATCTGATTATTTATAATCTGAACAATACCTTTGTCATGAATATCATCTTCATGTTCTTCTAGTATTTGTAAATAATATGGGCGATTCTTCATAAACGACTCTAAGCAGTCCACCTAGCTATTCCACCGTCTATTACAAGGTAAATGTGGTTTCACAGCTTTTGGATACTCTTTAGCCAAGCTCCTTGCCTGTGATGGTTTCTGAAATATTTCTGGACTGAAACCACATGTTTAATGAGAGAATCTGGTGTGATATCCAGTCGAAGAAGATTTAAGTAATGAGCTGAACACCCATAAGTTGTAACAGATGGCATTTTTTCTTCAATAATTTTCTTCATTAATTCCATCTTGAGTTCATTATCAGTTACTCAAGATAATACTTTGCAGTCATATTTCGTTTCAAGCTCTATTATTGCATTGTTTGCTAAATCAGCACAGTAAGTTGCAGCAGCCGGAGCTCTTTGAGAATGGCTTTATTCTGTTATATTAAGTGTAAACTGACAAGTTCCTGAATTTTACAGTTTAATGAAATAAAAAAAATCTGTATTTGTTTAAATATTTGATATATTACACTTTATATTGAATACAAACAAAATAATTATAAACAAACTGAAAAATTTGTTACTTACAACATTACAAGGCTAAAATTTCTAACACATAGCAATTTCAACTATGATACATTTTACTTTACTTTGGAAATGTCAGTCTTGTTATTTGACATATTTTTACATTAATTATTAAATAACTATTATATTAAGTTTTTGCAATGACGAAATGGAGTTATATGTTTTATCTTACTTAATTGCCTGTCATTAAGTAATTACTAGAGCTATTAAAAACATTTTCTAGTTTTTGCCAGTTTCTACCAGTTTCTGCCGGTTTTTACCGGTTATAACCAGTTTCTGCCACTGGCAGGGCAAAAACTAGTATCTGCCGGCAAAAAGCCAACCCTGTTAAGTATTAGATAGTGATATTGACAAAATAATATAGATCTATAAGATTCAGATACTAAAAGACATTGGGGATGAAAAGGACAGTAAAATTGAATCCCAGGCGTGAATTTATCAATAACAAATTTAATGAACTGAGTGTTATGTATCAGCATTGCTGCTCAACCTGGGTCCAATGACAAAGGCCTCCTTGTAAACTTGAGTAAACTTAATGGTTTAAAGTTGTTTTATAGTTTTTTTTAAGTTGTTGTAAAGATAAAGTTGTTATGAATACACCAGGAAAATTAATTTTTTAACACATCATCGCTAAATGCTAATTTTATCTTATTGTCAGAAATGACTCTCAATGGTTAATTAATTTTCCAATATCTCTAAAACTTGTTTCAGCTAAAATTCTAAGACAATTATTTTAATTATAAATCATACCTTTTTTTTACATTAGAACTAGAAATAACAGATTTAAAATAAGAAACTCCCCATTACAATGAACTCCCCCTGAACAATTTCTTTCTGAAGAACAATTTCTTTGAAAGCTTTCTAATATCTAAGGAATAAAATGATGCACCTGGGCATTTGATGCAATATAGTCATATGCCAATCCTATAGCATTACTCAGAGGCATTGATGACATTAGAAACAAATTAGCTGGGGCAGACTGGCCAGGTCGGCCAGTCAGGGATCCCCGACCGGGCCAACTTAAACAATTGACCCTTTTTTGACAAACAAATTTTCCCTTAAAAAATTATTTAAGTTCTTGCCCTTCAAATTCAAGTCGAAATTGCATGTAAAGTAAAACGGGAAAAGTTCTATAGAACTGTGATTGATGCTGTACATCAATAGTCTCCAACCTTTTTTATTTTTACCTCGGCCCACGTCTCATATTAAGAGGGATATTGCGGGTCAGAAAAAATCTATTTTTCTAAATAGAATGGGAAAACAAGGAAAATTAAAGACAGTTACAAACTAAATTTTGCTTCTATTGTTACTGCATGCTTATTTTATTGATACAAACTTTGTATCTTTTTTAGAAAATTACATACTATACATGACTACTAAGCTTCAAATTTTGCAACTATCATTCATAAGACCAAATGAAAATGAACAGTATTCAAATGTTACAGAATATATTTTGCGTTTTACTGCATTGAACACTACACTGGGCCACATAGATCAGCTTTGCGGGCCCCATGTGGTCTGCAGGGCGTAGGTTGGGTACTAATAATATACATGATATTTCAGTCCTAAACCAGCTATCTTTATGCTTCCATTCCATGATAAAATAAATTTAAGGCTATTAAAAAGGCTGATAGCCAAGACGATAACAATAGAAGCACTTGGGATAAGGGAACAACTTTTGAGAGAAATCGAAAATTTGCTCTCTTCTTCATCAGCACAACAGCCTGGTGCAGGCCAAGGCTTTCTCCGTCTGCTTCCTCCAGGCGGTATGACACGTTGCCAGGTTTCTCCACCTGTTCACTCCAAAATTTTTAGGTCCTTCTCAACACTATCCAACCACCTTGTTGCTGGTCTTCCCCTTCTCCCTGAACCCTCAATCTTTGAAAAAGTTAGTTTTTTAACCGGGTTCAGATCTGCATGCCTAAATACGTGCTCCAGCCATCTGATTTTATTGGTTTTAATTACTCTTAAGATGTTGGGTTGTCTGTATTTGTGGTATACTTCAAAGTTATATAAACTTCTCCAAGCATCATTTTCTTTTACTGCTAAAAAATTGACCAAAGGATCTTTCTTTCAAAAATGAGAAGTCTGTTTTCCTCTGTTTTATTAATTGCCCATGTCTCACTACCGTATAAAATGATCAGACTTATGAGGGTTTTGTATAGGTTTATTTTTGTATTAATGGAAAGGAGCTTAGATTTTAATTGGCTCTTTAAGCCAAAGTAGCACCTATATTACAGAATATATTTTGCGTTTCACTACATTGAACACTACAACGGGCCAAATAGATCAGCTTCGCGGGCCCCATGTGGCCTGCAGGGCGTAGGTTGGGTACCAATGATATACATGATATTTCAGTTGTAAACCAGCTATCCTTATGCTTCCATTCCATGATAAAATAAATTTAAGACTATTAAAAAGGCTGATAGCCAAGACGACAACAATAGAAGAACTTGGGATAAGGGAACAACTTTTGAGAGAAATCCAAAATTTGCTCTCTGCAACCACTAAAACTGTTGACTGCCCAGTTAGAATTGGGTAACAAATATGAAAGGACAATATCCTGGATTGCTGGCCCAATTGGAAAACGACAACCGTAACATTTACTATGTACTCAGCAACTCAGCTATTTGTGACAGATTATACTAAATGCTGTAAGTTGCCAAGATATTTTATTGATCTATTGGAAATTATCGCTACGAGTACTTTCATCTCAGAATCGCATACGGGAATGCAAGTCTGGACTATGATCAACTGAAGCTGAAACAGGACACAATTTCGACTTTGAAGGTAGAGTTCCTGAATCTCTCATTACTTCCCTTATACTTTTTTGAAGCCTTGATGTCGAAAAACTTCTTAGGAAAGCCCCAGAATCCTCCCTCTTACGTTACCAAACATAGCGCAGAAGTACGTTTTTAGGCCTTCAATTTTGAAAAATTTCCTAGGGAGAGTACATGTACTTAACTTAAAACTATGAGTACTTTAACCTATACACACTAATAACATTTTACTATACAGCCAAAACTTGCAGTTTTAAATCTTCAATGACAATAAAAGTTCTGGGGACATCCTGACACTTCTACATCCTCAAAAATAGCCTAAATAAGGTTTTTAATCTAAAAAAAGCGCCCATGAACCCTTTAATGCCCTAAAAGATTTGAAATCGATTTAAATTCGAAAAAGATTTTATGATTAAAGATTTGAGAAGCCGAACCTCGCACCCTTTCTGTCTCCTGTCATTTCCAAACGAAGCATGAAGTCACGTTTTTAGAAAGTCAAATTCGAAAAACTTCGAAGACGAGTCTCCTGACTTATCCAGGCTTTCTCCCAAAGTCACCAACGATAGTCTACAAATGAGGGCTTTGATGCAAGAATCAGGTAGGTCCGAATTTTTCATTTTTTAAATTCATTTTTGCGTGTATACAATATAGATGTTTCGATTGGTGCAACAACGGGACACAAATGTAAGATTAAACCTCTATACTTTGTACAGGGTTCATACAGCTGTGGTTAAAAAAAATTCCAACTTTTTCAGCTTTTCGAGGTCGTTTTTTAGAAAATTCCAGGTTACTTGCTTCATTCAAAATTAAGTTTAAATAAAAAAGTTTCAAAATAATTAAAACTGATTAAAGTAGCCCCCCTAATGTGGAAAAACTAAAACTTTTCCCCTAAGATTTAAAAAAAAAAAATCTTGGATTTTTTAAAAAATGTTTCGGGAAACGTTTACTGTAATGAATATCATCTCCACACCTAATTTGTTTTCCAACTTATATTAAATAAATATTTTTTATTTACCGAATAAAATAATCAAACATCAATCAGGCAACTCAGCTAAAGCTTGGGCACTAGTTTACTGCAACGAGGCATTTTTATAAAAACTAATTTTGTGCCTCTGCAATTTTGGAACCAAAATGCTGGATGAGTCAACTCCCCTTATATAGAGGCCTTACGCTGTCAGGAAAAGCTTTCGACATTTTCGAATTGAATTACTCAACGTGAATAGAGAAAAAAATCCAAATTTGTTTGCAATTTTAAAGCATTTTGAAATGACTAAGACAAAAAATATTGGATTGCTTTAAAAAAAGACTAAAAAGACTAAGTAAAATGCATGCTATCTTGTTGCGGATGATCGCAGAAACCTGCTTTCCTGCGCAATGCATACAGTCTACACGTTCGACACTCATGCAAAGTGATCTGTGCATAAATAGCCAGAGAGGGTGCCAAGAGAGTCGGTGAACTTCAAACTCCGCTGGCTTTCCATAGCTGTGGGCATTCGGCAAGTGACGTCATTTATCGAAACCCAGCGGAAGGGAAGCGTCGGAGATAGTGTGATTTATTGCCAAGAATGGATGTCCGCTAATATCAAAGCTCAAAGGTGTGTGAGTATTTGGACAGCTCTCGCTCAAGGAATAATTTTCATAACTTGGTGATCAGTGCGTGGAATAGAACATTTTATCTTTTCAGTCACCCCCCCCCCCCCCCCGCCATGAAAATATTAATGCTAATCTGCATCAATCTCACCAATGATAAAATTGACGGGGGAAAAAGTTGAAATCCGCATTTCCACGGAAAAGTAGCGCGTCTGAGTCTTAAAAATGCTTTTAGCTTTATATTTTTTTCAAAAACTTGCAATAACACCCGGGTGTCCCGCCCCAGACAGGTGACACCCAGGGCCGACCCCCTCCCATAGTGACGCACGCCATTGTATAATAATAGCGCAAATTTATTGAAAAGTAATTTTGAATTTATTTATTATCCCTGTTTAAGAATGAATTCTCATTTATTTTGTACAAAAATAACATAAAAAAATGTTTTCAAAAAAAAAAAAAAAAAAAAAAAGGGGGGGGGAGCACTTGTAATTGAATTATTTTTATAAACCAAACGATAAAACTACATTGAGCTTCATGAGGGTTTTGTTTTAAAAATATTTCTAAAAAAATTTAGTCCTCATTCCCTCCTCTCTTCAAACAACATGTTAAAAACATATCCTATTCAATCAATTGGAAAAAGTTCTGAATATTACAATTTACTTACCACAAGCCTTTGCTATTAAATGAGCCAAAAAATTTTCATTCCCATAAGCTTTGCTCATCAAAGCAGATTGAATTCCTTTCACAACTTCTTCTTCATTAGAGGTGTTCTTTACTTCACTGCACATTAAATCTATAAAGTAATATTAATCTTGATACAGAACAAAAACACACAACATTACATATTTTGAACTGTATAATGATGTAAATTAAGGAAATTTAAAGAGAAATTGCAAGAGATATGCTTATTGTAAAGGTCAAAAGGCAAGGAATTAAACACCATGTTGTACAGATACAATTTGGTAAGATTGCTACATCTTTTAACGATAACTGATGTCTTAAAGTGAGTATTTAGTTTTAAGAAATCCAAATTAGAAATAAAACATTTCACTTTGCATGTTGATGATGCATTTTCATGCAACATATATTAACTGAATTATTAAATGCATTAAAACATATTCAAATACAAGAAATTGGGGAAGAAAAAGCATATGAAAAAAAAAAAAAAAACATCTATGCAGAAAAAATTAAAATTTAAACAACAAGCAGAACCATGCTGGAAAAGATAGAAAAACTGAATGTGCTTTGAAACTGGTTTACGAATGTCATGGAAAACAGTCATATTTTACTTCACCTATTACTATGTGATTAAAAATTGCATAATTTAGCTTTAAATTTTTATAATTCAGATATTTCCCTTCTGTTAATTTAATAATTTATAATTTAAAACTGCGTTTAGTTGAGTCATTGTGATTTTAATTTGAGGTTGCCAAAATAAATGCACCTTAATTGAGAAAAAAAAACAACAAAAACATTATTTTGCGTCTCCTTGATTCTTTTTGGTTATTGTTATCAGTCAGTTGCTGTTATTAAATTGTATTTGTCCCAAAGTGATCACATTAAGCGGCGCCTACTGTACTAAATTTCAACCTTTTATGGCACACCGATTTCAAGTTATGCCATGGATGTAAGAATAGCAGGATGGAGTACAGGGGGAATTTCTGGAAGCGATAATTGTAACCGGCCGCCATCTTGCGTGTATCGGGAAACTGTGTCTGCAATGTTTAAGATACGGAAAGTGTCCAACTTTTTGTCGAATTTCAAACAGATTTCGACTTTGTGGTGTCTTGTGTAGCCTTCAACTGCACTAATGATGCATGTAGGAAAGAGATCCCTAGCTAATTCTGCATAAATGAATAATTAATTTCTTCCATAATATATGATTCAATAACAGATAATGATGGTAACATATTGTGTCATAAATAATCCTGCATTTATTTTACTTACAAATACAATCCCGAGTTGCTTAAAATATCATTACAAATCAAAATTTGTTGATGCGATTTGCTGCTACTCTTCGGTAACTTATAAACAATTCTATCAATAAAATTTTGAAATGAAATTCGAAACATTGTCGGATGCTTTCATTTTTTGTTATTAAGTGCAAATTAGACTGATTACAAACACTAATCTTAAATAGGTTGTTTTTAATCATTATTTCATCTGGCATAAAAATTAGAAATTAAAATGCTACAAAATAAAAAACACAAGTGCTTTTATTAAAAAAAAAATGCATGCAGGTACTACATCCATGATTTTAAGTAAAAAAAAAAAAAAAACAGCAGTAAATGTAAACTAATAATAAATTAATGTTTTATATTTATTACTAATTAACATTATTGATTTTTTCTGGTTATTGTGTCAGATTTGTTTATAATAGTAAAACTAATGTAATGTGTCAGAAAATATAATGAACATTGAAAAGCAACAAAATTTTCATTCAAGATCTGAGCTTTTTTTCAAACATTAAAACTAAATTAGATGTGACAAAATTAATGAGTAAGAAATTTAATTAATATTGTGATGTGGTACAATTATACTGATACTTTCATACATTGAATTGAAAAAATGTTTCTTTGGGAATTTTTAAATTTGTTTACCATTTGGTTGCCAAACATTGAAGTACCCTGCCAAACCAAATATTCGGTTTGTCTGCCAATATGCATTATACCAAATACCAACCAAGTATTCTGTGTATTTCTTTTAAAAATAAAGAATGAATCATCAAAATTCAAAGAACTGGATGGATAGGTTTTTAAGAAGATGTTTAAAATTTTATGCTGTTCAACATTCATTTATATGGGATTTTTTTTCTTTTAAACTATCTAAATTTTGTTAGTTTTATTTTAACTTTATCCTAATTCTGACAACTTTACCAAAATTGGTTTTTCATTTATATTATTCCTTTATTTATCTTTGTTGATTTATAGCTACTTTTTTTCATTGTGCTGTATTTTAATTTTATAATCTGGACATAGGCTGCAAAGCTTTGATAATTCTGTATTCTTATCTATGGGAGAGTCATTGTGTTTTATTAATAAAAATAGTATTTTAAAATCAGTTGATAATTCATCTGCAATTAAATTAATTTTAATTAACTAAAGACATTAATTATGCAATTACTTTATTCCTTGGAAATTTAAAGCTTTAAATATAATTGTGCTGTGCATTATTTTTTTATTTCTTAGGTAGGCAAAAAATACTTTCATTATCAATTTGAGCGAGAAAAGTAAAACACGCGAAATTTTCGCTTGAGTAATAAGAGTCTTTTCCCTCTTTCGCACCAACATGGCTGCCGTCTTTCAGTTACTTCAAACACGACTATGGGAGTAGATACGGAATGTTCCCTCCTGTACTCCTACCTCCATGAGTTTTGCAAAATACATAAAGACCTGATAATCACCATATGAATACTAAAAATAGACATTTTTGTTCTTTGTACATTCATAGGTACCTATGCATGTGGGAGTAGGAGGGAAAAACTGCACAGCATTTATTTGAGGGTAACATGAAAAATTTGGGTTAATTTTTTTGTGATTTTTTTTTTTGCAAATACCATACTTCCTGTTCTTTGTACAAGGAAATAGAAAAGAGCATATGACTGAGGGGGGGGGGGGGGACAGATGAAGCAATACTGAATACTTAACTAAGTGGAAAAGAAAACTGCAAGCTACTAGTAGAAATCTGCCTCAGATTAGTGTGCTTATTCAACTGTCAGTGAAAAATAAAATTTATTGGACTAATAAGAGCTAAAAAACCCTGACATAATTGAAAGTAGTGAATGCATGTTTCTATTGTGAATGTAAAATGACATTAAGTGTCAAACTTCTGAACTCCACAAACATTTTGAAAAAATTAATATGAGCCTTGTTTATGACAATACTAAGTTTCTACCAAGGTACTGAATGCTGTTTTGCTTGAGGCTAGGATAATTATCATCAGATTTTATTTATTTTGTCATTTCATTTTTTGAACTTTTATACATTTGTTATTGATTAAACCATTTTTTCCATTTTCTTGGAAAACAGTAGAAGGGGAACAGCATGTCAATATGTCAAAAAGTAACACTAATTATTGCATACCTGCCAACCTCCGAGAAAAAAAATACGGAAGATTTTTTTATTTTTATCCACAAGATTTTAAGGCAAAATAAAATCAAACAGAACCCCTATCCTCTTTTTATTTAACAATATATTAGTTATGAATTTCATATCAATTGAACTTACTTTCGTTTAGTAAATATTACTTTTATTGCTTTCTTTAAAAGTTTGGAAATAACATTTGGTACTCATTTTAAAAAAAGAACAAAGCAAAAACAGCTCGAACTGAGAGAACGAGAAGATAATCAACGCCGAAATTGAGCCCCTAGTTGCCAGGCGCAACGCTTGCTTTGATTGGATCCCGATGAAGTCATGCGCTGTATCACTCCGTGACATCATAATCTTGCCTCACTTCTTCTGCCATTCTCCTACGGCAACCTTTCCTTGGCTACTTGGCCTAAAACGTTCCACAAAAGAATCGTTAGCGCCAAAATTGGCGAGATAATTTTTTCCCTACAAAACGTGAAAAATCCGGAAGATTTTGCTCATAACCGGAAAAGGAAATAAAAATCCGTAAAACTTCCAGGAAATCCGGAAGGCTGGGCAGGTATGTTATTGTTTACAGTTTGTCCAAATAAAAATGAACTAGATACTGCTCAAAAGGCTTCTCACATAAAGAGATTCAAATTTGATATTTTTGAAAAGGGGGCAGAAGTCATTTAAGATTTCTAGATTGATATACAAAAAATCAAAACTTTAAGGAAATTCCGCATGAAATCAAGGAATTTTGAGCATTTTAATGAAAGCAAAGTGAAATAGCTCAGTAAATAAAATTATGTTAAATAAAGAAGTCACACTTTATATCTATCTATACATACTTGGTAAAATGTCAAGTGTTCTTTCCAAAGCTAGTTCATATCCTTGAATAATTTCAGAAGGTGCCAATCCCTGTTGAGAAAAATTTGGAAATATTTTAAGCTCCAACAATTTATAATATATTCAATATTGCATTTAGAAAAAAAAAAAAAAACCCACATACAAAAAGTCACCAAAAACTAAATAAAAATTATTTCAATTAATTGATTAATGACAACATTTAAGAAATTGACTGCTGCTCATTTCATAAAAGCAACTACAGTTATTTGCACACTAGAGGTGCAGATTAGCGGTCGCCACTCGCCAATTGGCGACCAAAAATTTTCAATGGCTACCAAAGATTTCAGCGCCGATCGCCACCGGGTGACCAAAGGGGAAAAAAATCCCCCCAAGTTGAAGTTATCGATTGCACTGTGCTTTCGGATCCAGTTTTTCATGCTGTGGTAGTCACTCGTCTAGACGCGAGGTCACTTACTGACCTTCAAGAAAAGTTGAAATGTTGCCCCTCTCCTCGCTGATTCGTTGACCACTTCCCGTTTGCTACACCTACACTGCGTTCGGGGCTTAGAGCATTGTTCGGGAAGGGGGGGGGGGTGAAAACTTAAACCTCCCCGCGGTCCAGCAGACATGATCCCTTAACCCAATCAAGGTCAACACCGCAGCATCTGCAGTGCCTGAGGAGGGGAAACGTAAATACGGCGGCGTAGCTAATTCTGATAACTTTTTAAAAGGTTGAAAATGACGAGTAGAGGTAGCTCAAAGAGAATAAAATTGGATACATCTTCCAAGACTTTATTTCAGTTCTTCAAAACGAAGACAACCAGCATCAAGTCAGTTCATTTTTCATTATTATAGAATTTTTTATTTTTATTTTTTGGAAAGATTACTGTAACGTGTGTAACAAACTAAACATGGCACCAAATACATTATTTTTCTGCTGTATAATACGCTATCGATTTAAAAATCAATTTTTAGAAGTACCAAATTACTTTAAAGTGGCCGACTTACACCGGGTGTCATGAAACTTTTCACGACTTGCTTCGCGAAAATCTGCTTCCCTTGTTCCTTTTACATCTTTTGCAAATATTTTAATATAATATAATTTTTTTTCAATCTGAAAATATTTTGACAGATGCAGCGTTAAATTAGCTTATTTAATGTTTAATTGTCATGACTTTTTATTTAGGAAACCATATTAAATTTGAAATCGTACTTCGTGCGAAAAATTGCACTTCGTGATTTAGATTTCAAACCTTTTACATCTTGTAAATATTAAAAATATTTTTAAAAATCGGAAGTTATTTTGCGCAGGCTAAATTTAATTAGCTTATTTCGTGTTTGATTTTAATGAATGGATTTATTTTTGGATCCATGCTTCCTTTGTAATCGTACTTCGCGGGGAACTGCACCTCGTGGTTGAGTTTTCAATAGCTTTGCATCTTAAAGTCAAACCAAACAACGTAAGTAGAAGCACAAATTTGTAAATACTTCTACTTACGTTGTTTGGTTTGACTTTACTATTCAGCACAAAGGTATTTATTTATCAGCTTTGCATCTTGTTCATTTCTTAATATTTTTGACAAATGAAATTTATTTTGACGTATACTACCTTAGATTAGCTTGGTCTATGTTCCATTTTAATAAAAGAATTAATTTTTGAAGCCACGCTTCCTTTGTAATCGTACTTTGCGGGGAATTGCTCTACGTGGTTGAGTTTTCAATCCCTTTGGATCTTGTACAGATTTTAATATTTTTGATAATCGGAAGTTATTTTGGCACAGGCTGCCTTAAATTAGCTTATTTTTATGTTTATTTTAAAGACTTGATTTATTTTTGGAATTGTGCTTTCTTTGTAATCGTACTTCGCGTATAACTATAACCACGTGGTTGAGTTTTAAATCCTTTTGCATCTTATTCATATCGTAATATTTTTGACAGACGAAAGTTATTTAGACAAATGCAACCTTATATTAGTTGTTTTATGTTATATTTTTATAAAAGAATTTATTTTTGAAGCCATGCTTCCTTTGTAACCGCACTTCGCGGGGAGCTGCACCTCGTGGTTGAATTTTTGCATCTTGTACAATTGTCTTCATATTTTTGATAAGCAAAAGTTATTTTGATGTGTGCTACCTTAGATTAGCTTGTTTCATGTTCCATTTTAATAAAAGAATTTATTTTTGGAGCCATGCTAACTTTGGAATCGCACTTTGAGGATAATTGCATCTTGTGCTTTAGATTTCCTTTTGCATCTTGTACCAACATATTTTAATTTTTTTGGCAGTCGGAAGTTGTCAGCTTATTTTAAGTTTTATTTTAATAATAAATAATAAATGCAATTATTTTCGGGAAACGTGCCGACATTGCACACCAGTTTTGCTAATCTTTTTGCATTTTTGAATACTTCAGAAGTTTTGATAATTGAAAGTTATATTTTAATAACTAAAAAGTAATAAATCCTGTTCATATATTTATTTTTACAGGCTTTATTTTAATCAATTTAATTTATCCTAAAATATTAAATCTAAACATATTTTTTTTTTTTGCTGTTGAATTTGAAATGTATTATTTCTATAAACGATACTAAATGTCGTATGTTGATAGGCAGATTGATAGAGTAGTGGATAGCTACTTTATTATTAGTTCAATTCTAATTCAGACTTTTAAAATAACCATTTGTTCGCAAACTACAAATATTTTTCTAGTTTGTTTTTATTATGTGGTTTTGAATTTTAAAATTTGGTCCTACAAATTTAAATTTGCAAATATGTTGGCAAGGGGGATTCTATGAAAAGTGAAACCAGTAGGTCAAACAAATATTCGATTTTTAACTTAATGTGTTCCTCCATCCTATTTCAATCCAAATCTTTCTCAGATTTCTTCAATGAGAGAAGGAAAATACTTACCAATCTTCACTGGTACTGATTTTTATTGTGCTAAGATTTTTAATACATAGATATATAAAATATATGTACAGTGAAGCAGAGTTTATACGTTTTTGAAGGGACTGTATGAAAAAAGTGTAATAAGGGGAAAAACGTACAATAGGTATGCATTAAAATGTATTGGATTCTGCAGGGACCAATTCAAAAAACGTACCAAAGAGAAATGTATAAACGGTGCTTTTCTGTATATAATATATATATATATATATATGTGTGGGTGTATGTTTGGCTACCAAAAATTTGAAGTGGCTACCAAAGTTTTTGGTGTTGGTAGCCACTGGCTACCAAAGAAAAATACCAGTCTACACCTCTATTGCACACATTCCTGTCAGAAAAGTACAATGAAAAACTGCCAGGAAGCAATCAATGTGATACCATAACTTTTGAAGAATGAACAATAAAAGCAGGAGATTTTAAGCAATAATCTAAGATTTTTTTAAAGGGGGGGGGGGGAGATAGGCAGGTTTATTAGTTATGTGCTTTATTTAAAAAATTTTAATCAACAAAAATTAAAAATACATTTTATTATCTCACATCTAAATTACTCTTTAATAATTATGAATTTTTCAATATATTTTACATAAAGAGTGATAATGAAAATGCAGTTGTAACACTGTTTTTGTGATTAATTTTTGAGCCCTTTTAAAAATTTTGCTAATGTATTCCAAAATACAACACTGGAAAATACTGTGCTATTTATGTAAGTATTCAAGAACCAGATATTTATGACAATGCTGGACATAGTAATAATCTAGCCATATCAAGGAAGAGAAAAAGAGATATTCCTATAAATGCGAAACACTGTGCAAGTACAATATACGAGGGCGGTTCAATAAGCACCCGTGTTAGACATAAAGACACAATTTTTCAACATAGTTTCCTTTTAGACCAATGCACTTCACTTAACATTCCTGCCATTTTTTTTTAACCCCTACAAAAAAATAGGATTTGCTGAACTCTCCAAAATACACCTCTGTCTCGGCAATGACTTCTTCGTTTGGGCTAAATTTTCTCCCCGCGAGCCATTTCTTTATGTTCAGGAACAAGAAAAAGTCGCAGGGAGTCAGATCGGGTGAATACTGGGTGTGTGCAGCAGCAATTCATGCAGTTTGGCGGCAACAACTTTGGATGAATGTGCTGGTAGGTTATTCTCTGGAAAATGTAACTTTTGAACACTAATATTTTTTAATTTCAAAACCTTTTTTTTTTTTTCACTCTTACATGAAAGTGTTACCTACTAGAAGTAACCAAACAATGGCCCAGTTAAGTTCTAATTATTTTCCTTCTAAATAAAAATAAAAAAATGCCTTGGAAATAAAAAAAAAAGAAAAAACTTTTAATGTTTAGAAATCAAGGCCAACTTGATATCAAAGTAGTAATTTTGTTAATTGTGCAAACAATCTGCTATTTTAATGATTAGTGGGAATCTAATATTAAGCTCTTAATTAAAGTACGGCTTATTTAGTCGTTATCATTTAAGTTCAAATGTGTGTTAAAAAATAGTATTTAGTAAATTTGGGAATATACTGGCAATTTATAATTTTGGTAGAATGCCTAAGATTGATGTAATCAGGGTTCGTACTCAATTTCAGAAATAAAATGAAGGAGTTTTGAAAGAGTAAAATGAGATTTTGAACGAGAATTAATGGGCTGTCCTTAAATGATGTCGCACTTTTTTTTCAACATATTTGACCCCCTTTCCCTTTGTCACACTTCACCTAACTCCTCCTCTTGTCATATGTCATATTTTTTACAAACACATCGTTATAATAATTGTGTGATGTCACTTTTGTCACTCTCTCTCTCTTATTCTTGTCACAATTTTATGAACCCGTCTCCTCCTCAAGGCATATCACTTGTGGATGATCTATTTTACAACACCATAACTCTGATCTACTAAACAATCTTTTTTTTTAACACAATCACTTAATATAGTACATCTACTTATGTACTTTTAAATATTTTAATAATAATTAGACAAACTGACTTTTGTTGCTGAGAGTGTGGTGGAGGGAAAAGCAATAACCATACACTTGAAAAAATAGCCAAGCACCATTTAAGCATGTTTTATTTCACTTATGAAATGTTTTAGTCATCAAAAAATATTTTCACCTTCAACTTTTATGATTTCTACTAGCTGCGTTGCCCAGCTTTACAGTCTACCTTGAAAATAAAAGTTATGTCAAGTGACGCGTGTTCAACATCCAGGCTTGAACAAAAACTTAAATTAAAATTTTGTGGTAGATTGCGGAAAAATAAGCAAAAAGGAAACATTTTAAATTCCCCGATTTCAGGAAAAGTCTCAAAACAAAAGTAAAAATTTTATTTGTTCATATTAGAGAAAAAAATGGCAACAGATCTTTTTTCTCGATGATTTTCTTCATGATACAAATTTTAATAAAAGCATTGGTAACAGAAAGTTGAGATAAAGAACTGAATAATAATTTGAATGGAGGAAAGCCTTCGAAAAATGGGGATTTATGTCAAAATTTAAGGATTCTAATTCTTCTTTGCTGGTGCTACAGCCTGTTGAAGTCTTTCCCACCTACCCCTATTCCCTGCAATGGCCCTCCATCGGCTCACTCCTACTACTTTTTAGTCCTTTTCTATCCCATCCAGTCTTCTCACAGGGATCTCCCCCTTCAGCGTTTTCCTTCAATGTTGGAGAAGGTGACTCTTTTTGTGGGGAATACATCTGCATATCGAAATATGTAGCCCAGCCGCCTAATGCCAGATGCCTTTACAACCTTTAAGATGTTAGGTTCACCATACTTTTTGTAAATTGTATTTTAATTAATAGTTTTTAATTAATATCTCTGCTAATTTATTATCAGATGATTTTGTTAAATAGCCAAACATTAAGGCGGGCAAATTATGAATCTATGAATACCTGGGTTGATGGTCAGTTCACCGGCATTTGGGAGAAGTAACTTGGCCATAGATACATACATACGTTCAGTTTTTCATTATGTAAGATAGATGCACAAAAATTTCTAGTTCAGTGATCAAGAATGAAAACTTACCATTTTGAGTAATTCCTCAGCATTTTTCAAAAGAGCTCCTGCAAAAATAATGACGAAGCTTGTTCCATCTCCAATTTCCCGTTCTTGCATGTCGGATGCAAAGACAACTAATTTCGCAGCAGGATGTTGAATCTAAAATAAAAAGCACTTAGATAAGATTCATATGTGAAAAAAAAGCTGTTTTTAGTAGAAAGTCAACTATTTTATTGATTCATAATGCCCAAAAGTGGCATAATTTCCCCAAGTATGTACTAGAGGTCGATGTAGACGTAAATTGGGTCCATTTTGTGGCCTCTTCACAAAATTCTATGTTGTAAAAGCGGACACTTCACGAAACTTCATACTTTAAAATTAGACTTCTTGATAACCTTTTATTTGTAAAAACAGTTCTCTCCTAATTTTGAAGCTCAATCAATTCTGCATCATCATCGTCTGCAAACAGAACATCAGTAAAAAATCTACAGCTTCCAAGTCAGTCCAAATGAAGTCTTTTAGACCAAAGGGCTTTAGCTTAGATTTGAGATACAGCTGGCTCTCTGTTTAACGACGCTCTATTTAATGACTGTCTCTATTTAATGACGGCTTTTCACGGTCCCAGATGGTCCGTTTTAGTTTTAAAAGCATTCTATTTAAGGATGATTTCTATTTAAGGACGATTTTTTGTGGAACCTTGAAAGTCGTTAAACAGGGAGCCAACTGTATAAGATGTAACTTGCTGTATAAGATGTAACAGGATTTTTCTAAAAAAATACATGTATAATAAAAGAGAAAAGCCCCCCCCCCCCCCCCACAAAATGCAAACCTAAAAATAAAAACCTGGACCCACCCCTGGTACTGATACTATTAACCCTATTTTCGGTTGAATAACGACTCATTTTTTCTTCAACAAAACTGGCGACATTTTTTCGCTTTGTTGAGCAACTGTAATTTTAATTTGGGGGGAAGGAAAATGGGTGTAAACTTGTTTGGCAACTTTATATAATCTATTCATTTAAATAAACATATTTTTGTTAATCTTGCCTCATATTTCTCTCCAACTTGACACTCCATGACCTCATAGTTGGCTAAATTAAGTTTAATTAATTATGTTACTTTAAATTCAAACTTAAACTTCTCATTTCGCCAACAAAGTTAACCATATAACAGTTTCCTCCGCTAGCCACGCCCCAATACAAGATTCCTTCAAAGCAAATATAATAGAATAATCTATAGGCATATTTAAAGCTGATATAAGGATTTACAAATGATAATTTGTTGATTTCAAGATGTAACTTGTTTTTTTATCTTAAAAAATAAATAAATAAGGAAAGAAAGCAAAAATGTTACCTCAAGTTCATGAAGGATCACAGCTGCATCACTTGTCACAAACATCTTTTCCAGATGATTAATGATCAATTTGTTCATTCCTTGAAAACATGAAATTTATTACAGTATTTGACAGTACAAACAAAAATGCAATAACTAGGAAATTTTAATTCAACTTACATCTTAAGTTTTACTTCAACTTTGTTGATTATTTTTTTACAATTATGGATTTTTCATACGCATTAATAACTTGATTATTAATTTTTTTAAAACTGACAAGGTGCAAGACAAAGTTTACAAGTAAAAGATAAGGGCTAAAATTAAAAGCAAGTTGTTGGGGTTCCTGCTGTAATTTTTATCCCCTTTCTTGAAAATAGTTTGGGTAGGAGACATCAGTAGCAGAAAATTCATCAAAACTCTGAAATGAACAATTTATTTTCACATTAATTGTATTTTTCTTTCTATTTGATCAAAAGCTGTCGACTATGTCAATTTTTTTTTCTATTCTTAAGAGGCACTTGAATTTTCATTTTCAGGGTCAGGAATTTTCCACTTTTAACAAAAACTATTTTTAAGTAATTTTATAAGACGTCATGAAATATTTTAAGGACCATATTAAAAAAAAGGGGGGGAAACAAACAAAACAATATGAAAAATATATTTGAATACTTTGTTAATAAAAATCTTAATGTAAAAGCAGACGATTTTTCCCATGGATTTATAATTTTAAAAATGCCTATTTTCTTCTGCCACAGGTGCGGGTGTAACACTATAATAATTAATAATGACAGTAAAAAGCACTCTTTAAAATAAATCAATTCAGGACAGTCATCTTTTGAGTTATCTATTGTTGTCCTCGGACCTCCGGTTTAGAGATTCAGGGGAAATTTTTTTTAGTTTCAGCATGGTGATTAAATAGAACACCATAATACTTGACAAACAATCTAAATTCAATTTGGGTACCTTCCTTTGCTGATTTTCCCAAAATAGGTTTTTGTTGAATTTTGATCTCCAGTTCTTCTCATTAATAGTTAAAATCTTTGATTTTAACAAAGTAAATTGCTAAAGCTACAGCCTGCCACACTTTCTCTACTTCTTGTAAGTTCAAACTGCAGGAGTGAGAATTGCAAAATCTTCCAAACAGAAAGGCAGTGTGTCTCAAATTCGAAAATTGAATTTCAGAATGCATAAAAAATTAGGATTTGTACTTCAAAATGTTGTGATAGCAAAAATGCATGCATTTTATGCATAATGTATAAAAGTAGATAGAATTGAAACACCTATCTCAAAATATGAACCACGCCCAAGTTATTGACACACAATTGCAATTTTGATAAGAAAAAAAGGTCAATTCTGAAAAAACTTATTTAATTTATGCATGAAACATGTAAAACTTACAGTAAACAGGGGTCTGGTCAGAGGATATTTGGGTCAGTTAACGGGCCCTTCACAAAAATCCGATCAACCAAAACGGACCTTTCACAAAATCCCGATCAAACAAAACGGACCTTTCACAAAATCCCGATCAAACAAAACGAACCCTTCACAAAATTCTGATAAACAAGATCGGATCTTTCACAAATTGTTTATTGAAAGAGCAAATCTGAAAGCAAAGTAACGCATATTTCTGTGTATAAACCGCATATTTCTGTGTATAAACCGATAATTTTTGGATTTTTTTAAAAGTCAAATTAGAGGGATCAGCTTAAACAAAATCGGCTAATTTTGAAAAAAAAAAAAAATGAAAATCAGCACTCTTGCAATGCACCTGCAAGCGATAAATAATTGCTACTGCAAAATAAATATAATGGTTGTTTGTTTTATCACACCTAATTAGCAGCGGTGTTGCAGTAAACTTTTCTGAAAAGGCATTGGTAAGCACTTTTCTCTGTTCATGATTTAATAAACAATAATAATATAAATCTGCGAAATGAACTTAGCAAAGTGATAGTAAGGGTGGGGAAAAAATATGATCGCTTCAGATAGGGTTACCAACTTTAAAATTATCACCACTTAGCGTCTGGCGTTGAACCTTTTTAATGACTTGATTAGAAAATATTCTCATCATTTTACCTGCTTGTCAATATTTGCGTTTTTACGGTGCGGTGTGGTGCGATGTTTAATTGTTATTTTCGGAGAAAATTATATGGGTTTTGATTTTTCGATACTAACAAGGATGATTAACTTTAAACAAACTCTTTTAATTACCGTTTTTTTCTTTAGATGTCTACATTTTGAAAAATGCAATCTTTTAACATCCGATATGAGAATCATATTTTGTTCTTTTTTCAAGCTAATTTCGCTTTATTAGGATGCAAATAAATGAAAAGTCTCTTTATTTCTGTTAGAACTCTCATTTCAAGTTTTTAAAGCAAGATTCCATTTTCTGTTATGAGTCAAAAATTAAAATGCTGAATAGATAGTTTATTTTATTTTTTTTGCGTCAACTGTGTCAACAGATATTAATGAAATGTTTATCATAGGACTCTAAAAAGCAATTTTAAAATAATTTTATCAAAAATATTTTTTTTACAAGCCGTTTTTATACTTTTGATGCCTTCACTTTGAGAATTGCGATCTCTTTGCATCCGCTATGGGAATCCGATTTTTCGAATTTTTGATGATATTTACGCTTTGTTAAGAGGTAAACAATTAAAACATCTTTTTATTTTTGTTAAAATCTCAGAATTTATAAGTTTTAAATGAAATTCTGTGTCTTGGGTCAAAAAGTTAAATGCTGAACCCCCTATTCTGAATTTTATTTTATTTATTTTTTTGTTACAATTATTTTAAATACTGTACAGAAATATTTCTAGTATAATATATTTCTGTACAGTATTTAAAGTAATTCTAACAAAAAAATGGTAGACAAATATACTTGAGAGAGCGATGCTACCCCCCCCCCCCCCCCGCCAAATATCAGAAAAACTCCAAAATGATTTTCTCGACATAGAAGAGGAAAACACTCAACTTTAAGTTTAATTGATGCAGTTTGTGCTATCTATAAATTCCAAAATTTCGTTTAAACAATTTTTTTTTTTTTTTGCGAAAGTTTTTGATTTTTCACAAAACTAATTCATTTTTCACAAAATTATTTGATTTTTCACAAAAAACGGACCCTATGAAAAATCCTGGACAGACCCCTGGTAAAAGACATACAGAAACTATTCTTACCATATGGACCGTAGGTTGTTCGTAATGTATCTGCTAACTGGACACAAGCTTCTATATTTCTGCAAATAGCTTCCTCTAATCCAGAAAAATGCTACAAAAAGTAAACAATAAATGTAGACTTCTATAAGGATTTAAAAAAATAAATGAAAATAAAGAAATGTTGAGGTCAAAATAGAGACAGGAAGGGTCTTATTGCCCCCCCCCCCCCCACTTTCTGGTAGTGGAGCTGCATAACTGCATTTTCCGACTCATCCGACCATAAATAGCTGAAAGTTTTTTTTTTTTCTTGGGAAGAGGGGGCATCTAAAAATCACTATCTTTGTCTAAGCTTGCCCCTCCCTAACAGGAATCCTGGCTATACCCATGCCCTTATGAACATGTAGCTACATTTCCATCAATGAATAAAATTTGAACATAGAAACTTGAAAATTTCCTCTTATAACCCAGATTAAGTTTTAAATTTGATGCAGGGACATTTAGATCTTTTTAGAAGCTATAAAAATTAGCTCCTACAGATTTCTGTTAGAAGAACGAAGTAATCAAAAAAGAAAAAAAATGAGGTTTCTAAGAACTAGAAATCTATCTGAGTTATTTTTCAACTCAAATTCCTCATTGGATATCCGAGTAACCTCAAATTTACTAATAATGCTATATTATTTCAAAATTTAGTAACAGCGTTAAATGATTTCAAAAACATGTATATTTCGATATGCGACGTCTCATATTTTTTTACTTCTCACTTAATGTCTTTTTTTTTTGGTGACACACTAAACTGCTGAAAGGAAAATGATTAAAAAGAAATCGAACAATTATTCCTCGTACATGAATGTATCCTGATTACAGAAACATCCGATCACAGTATACTTAACATTTTTAAGTTAAATTTTTCCAAATGTTGAATATGAATAGTTTATTGAATGTTTTGTATATAAATACATTGTACGTCGTTTATTAAAGATATCACTTATGTACAACAATAGATGTCATGCAAACCTTTGTGCCTTCTTTAAACATCTGCGATATACCGGGTGCCCTTGGGACATGTAAAGCCATATTTATTCGAAAATATTTTCAAAAACGATGAATAAGTTTCAAAAGGGAAGATCTCACACAGAATGTGATGTAAAAAAATCAAAATTATTTTTTTAAATGACTATCTATAAATGGTAATTTTGTCCGGCCTTAAAAACACGCCGAAAATCGAGAACAGTGAAATTTGACAGATACAGTTAAAGAGAAGAACTTGAAAAACAAATAAATAAAAACAAAAGTAAGTTTTTAAAATTTGTAGAGCATAGTATTAGGGATTTCGATGCAACTGCGAGTCTTTTATGGTAAAATGATTCCATTCCTTTTTCAGAAAATAATTTTCCGAAAAAAATAATGATTTTTGGTATAAAACATTTTCAATGTTTTTTAACATTAGTAATGGCAACCTTACTAATGGTTTCGAAATGGATATGCGGAATTTTTTGAAATTGTTTTGTCGTGAACTTAAAAACTTATTGCGAGTAAAAAAGTGTTAAAATGTGTTACGGAAATTTTACTTTGTGTGAGTTGTTAGAATTTGCGCTGCAAGTTCCTGAAGTTGGCGCTGTAAACTTTAAAATGCTGTACGTAATTTTAAAAACTATAATTGAGTATCAGGGCCTAAAAAATATCAAGCCTGATTTTAAATTAGAAGCTCAAGTTTCTGCAAAGATCTTGTCAGTAAATAAGGTTGCAGAACGAAGTCCTTCTGAAGAAAAAGACGGTAATAGTTCTAGATTAGTTTTGGACCATCATTTTAAATGATCCATCATTTATTATGAATATAGTTTAAAACTGCATAAACTAGATTTTTTTCTTTGAATAGATTCAGAAGAAGATAAAGTTGTACTAAAGGCGAATACAATATCAGAAGCAGAATTTCCATCTGTTAAAAAATCTGAAAAATCTGTTGAAGCAAAGCTTGAAAATACAATTGTGGATGAAAAAATCAGATCAAACTTGACAGAAATTGATGAAAAATGTAATTTTCTGGGAGGAGAAATTGAAAAAGTAAAATCGAAAAGCCATATATTTGTTATTATTTTTTTGTTCAAAATTTAGGTTAACATACTCAAAAGAGTTTTTCTTTTTTTTTCTAAATATTTTAATTTTTCTTCCATTAGGCAAGGTTAAAAAAAGAACTTTAAATTTAGGTGTCATGATGACATGCCAGATAAGTTTCTAGAAGTCAAGACAAGCAATCTAGGTTTACTATTTTTACTGAAAAAATGTAGGGGGAGATGGGGCACATATTGGTCCACTTTTCTACTTTTTATTTTGTATCTCATCAAAAGATCAAATGAACGGTTTGATTTTCTGTCATGAGTTTCATTCAATGTTTCTCATCGAATTTTTTGGAAAATCTTCAATTAATTAACATTTTTACATTATTTTTTTAACAAAACTGAAGCGGATCAACATGCTCCAAGCATGCAATACTTTGATCCACATCAAGAAAGTAACTTACAATTTTAATGTTAAATATTATCAAATATTCTAACTTACTTACACTAGTGGACAAAATTATGAGATGGAAGGCATTTTCTCAAATATTTCAAGAATTACTGGATAAATATAAATGAAATTTGGTATGAACATAACTTATGGTGTGAGAATAATGTGTGCAAAGCAAAAATGAAAGTGGCATTAATTGGCAAGAGTTATTGCCAGCAGTCCAATGTGGATTGAACGTCGAACTTCATGATAAAAGATGACAATGAAAGTAAGGCTTGCATTATGGTGTGTGGCCAGGGTTGTCCTGTTTTGTTCACCCTGGGAAAAACTGCCGGAAAAAACAATCACGGACAAAATGTAATTTCGTCCACTTTTTGGTAAACTGAAACTTTTTAGTTAAAACTTTGAAGTTTAAAAATAATTATATAGATTGTTCCTATTCAAGTACTGTTTTAATATAAAAATAGCATACATAAATATGTATATAAAAAAAGATTGAAAAATATTGTAAAGTGAAAATATTAAGATCAATTGAAGTTTATGTAAATGTGTATATAAATCAAATGAGTGTTAATAAGTTATAATGAATGTAATAGCATTTACAGAAACAAACACATCAGCTGAGCATTTAAAGATGTTTATCTATGATGTGGAGTTATTGCCCATAATAAATGCATTTATAAAATTAAATCTTAATATATAAAAATCTTCTGTGCGGACGTTTGTCACCATAAGGCTTTTAAACGGCTGCACCGATTTTAATCAAATTTTTTGTATGTAATTAGGTTGTAGCAAGCATGGTTTCGAAGCGCGATGGATCGAATCGGAAACGTTTTTGTTAATTAATTAATTTAAACATTGGATGGTTATATCTCCTAAATGATTAATATTTATTTTAACCTATTGTTGAGCAAGAACTGAAATAAATATTTAACCCGTTGCCAAAGGACAATAGGAAAGCCAGCTCTGCTTTTTGTAATGAAATTTCTTACTGTGATATGTCAATTGAGAATAGATAAAACGTAGAGAGTGAAGCCTTCATTTCTTGAAAGCAACGATTTTAGGTCCAGTGATATATTTTAAAGTAAAGTACTGGAAGAAATCTCGGCTCAAATCCATTCGAGTTTTGGCACCAATGTCAAGAATACTTTAAGGATTATCAAACTAATCAGTACATTATTAAAGGAAAAGATGATGGAATTAAAAGACGAAACAAATTTTATTTTCGTCCAGATAAATTACAACAGGGTAGTTCTGTACACAAAAGATCAGTGTAGTGGAAGATCTTTATCTTTGGTGGAAAGAACAAATTAAGCAATATATGAAGTTTAAAAAGTTTTCTTTCAAAAGATCGGATCACTAATCGGTCGGAGTTAGCTTTGCTCACTGATCCGCTGGATTACAGTAACGTAGTGGCTTGGCGACTTAGGCTTTAAACAATCGAGCATGTTCATTTGTTTAAATTTTAATGCTACTGTTAATGTAATTTATTATATTTTTGTTTATTTGGCGAAATATTTCAAATTGCAAAGAATTGTTTTTCGCTTTTAAAAAGTGTTCAGTCATTTTCGTTGAAGAATGTTTATATTACATAGGGAAAGGGGGGATGAGTGCTTTTTGCTTATTCAGAGAACTGTTTTTACCTTTATCATTTTTTTAAACGATATCCTTTCGATTGTTTTATTCTTTTTCATATGGGGGACATTGCAGCGGGATTTCCCGTTCGTTCTAGATGGGTAGTTAGTTTTTTACACATAATGTCTGAAGACGCTTTTTATCCTTTGTGTATGGCTGAAGGAACAAACCATCAAGTACGGGAGAAAAAATAGTTAATAAAACAACTGCTCAGTGGGCATTAGATAAATCAAGTTGTAATAAATATACGCATACTGACACGAAGCAGTTTAAAACATTTTCTTTTTACCTTTTTTTTCAACAAAACGATTCAAACACTTTGTTGTTTATTGAAAGTTTTTAACTTTTCAATTTAAAAAGTTTGAACAGAATAACGTCTGTCGGGTCCTCTTGTAGTAGAAATAAAAAGTTTTTAAAGGTAAAAACATTAAAATCATAACATTTAAAAACATTAAAATCGTAGTTTAAAAAAAAAAAAGAAAAACTACTTGATATTAATAAAGGAAACGTTGACATGTAGTGAAATCTGTTTTGTAATACAAATACAAATATGATGATCAGCAACAGACTCTGAACCCATCTAGGCTGTTCCTAGTCAATTTATTAGTCCCCAATGAAGATTAATAACCATTTTAAAGCTATCTACCCCTTTGCTCATTATAGCCTCTTCCGGCACACTATTCTGAATACCTACAACCCTACAAAAGTAGTAATTTGTATAACATTAACATATCCATAAAAACATGCAGAGTACATAAATATTTTACTATGGGGCAACATCAATAAAAACTCGAAAAATAGGATAAAAGTAAAATGTTTTTATTCTATAAATCTTCATTTTGTGTGTCCAAGCATTTCTTTTGACTTATCAATTAAATTTCTAGTATTATTGTGATGTATAATAGTGTTATCATGCCTAATAACTTATTCACATTGTTAAATTTCATTACTTTTAAGTAATTTATGATCTAAAATTAGTTGCACCTATGTGTAATTAATTTTTTTTTGATTTATTAAATTCTAAAGTTAACAATCATTCTATTTTATTTAAATAATTAATTTATGATACATAATGTTTTTGAATTATATACTAATTTTATTACACCATAACAATAAATTTATGTGTGGATAATCAGTTGATTTTTCATTTCGTCCAGTTTCTTCCAGCGTCCCGGACTTTTAACAAAAAAGTGGACAAAATAGCAACCCTGTGTGTGGCTGCCACTAGTATGGTGTATGTTCACCTCTGACATGTGTGCACAACGAGTATGCATGCTGTTAATAAGAGAGTGGGTACGGGTATCTTGCATGACCCCTGCTCAAACCATCACTCCTCTACCAGCATAATGGTCCCTTTCCGTGATGTTACTTTGATGGTATCAGGTCCCAGGTTCTCTCCGTATGAACATTCGCCAAGAATTAGGTTGTAGACTTAGGTTGAATCTGGACTCATCTGTGTAATGAACATTAGCCCATTAGAGCTGTGTCCAGTATGGGTGCTGTCTGCACCATTGTACACGCTCTCTTTTTCGTGGGAGGATGTGAGTGGCATGGGCGGATTTATGGGGGGCAGAGGGGGCAATGCCCCCCCCCAGTTTTGGGAGGACTTTATGTAGTTACAACACATCTTCCAAAAATTAAAAAAAAAAAATCATTATTTTTTTGTTTTTGAACAGTTCAGAAGAGCATGGGTGGATTTATGGAGGGGGGGGGGCAAAGGGGGCAATGCCCCCCGTTTTGGGAAGAGTTTATATAGTAACAACTTATCTTCCAAAATCTTATAACAAAAAGATGATTTTTTCTTTTTTGAATAGTTCAATGAAAATGAAGAGAATAGCGAATGTCCTTTTCTGAAGGGAGAAAAGAAAAAGAAAAAAAACGAACATTAAATACAAATAGTACAGCTGTCACTGGGGTACTGAAAATTGGTCTAAATTCACTATTTTGGACTGAAAACCATTTGGTGAATGTATGAATGAAAATATAGGCTAAACGAGCTATGCATTCAGCTGCAACACTTATAATAATGGACGTTTCGGACCCTCCCTTTCCCCTCCCCAATTTGCTCTAACAGAACGATCTACTCATTACGATTTGTTTTCTCTCTTTTCAGAATGTTTATTTTCAATTTGCATGATTTCAAAAACTAGATATTTTGGGTTGTTACAGACGAAAGATTTTGAAGAACCTTCTGGATTCACACGTTCAAATGAAATTGGTTGATTTGAAATGTATGCTATTAGAAAAGAAGTACATAGCTAAAAGGTTTTTGTACAGCAAAATACTATCAAATGTAACAATTAACACCATACTCAATGAATGTATGTAACAATGAAACAAAAAACTGGAAAAATTGTCCAACCATTGAACAAACAGAACGTAAAATAACTAAATCAAAACTAAAATTCTGATTTTCCAGAATCATACATTGCAAGGAAAACATCTGAATAAAAGATAAAGTGAGGGAGGTATATTTCCGGCACGAAAGTTTTGCACAATTCTTGTAAGATCGCATTATTACCTGATGAAATGTTTTTATAACTGTGTTTTCTTTATTTTTTAAAGGAAAAAATTTGTATATATGAAATTAATAGTTAGAAATGTACTTCATGCGCTTGGAAAATTTTCGACTTGTCTTTTTTTTTTTTTTGAGAAAGAAAAGTAAATACTATCGCAGACTGAATAAATTTCAGTTACCTGAACGTTCTGATTAATTGAATCTTTTTACTTAGAGGGAAAGTACCATTTTCCTTACTTTCTAAATACTGTTTAAAATTTATGGTAAGTCATAATCATCTAAGTCTAAATGAGACAGTTATTGTCATTATTGAAATCTGAGTAATTCAGTCATCAAAAGTTTTGGAAAAGTTTGCTGAAATTTGATAAAAACCTTACACAGATTGGTAAAACCATAAAAATCCTTTAACTGTAAAAACTGAGGAATATTCTTTCAAATTATAAAAAATCTACAGGTAAGAGTGAATTATGTGCAGGGCCGGATTTGCCTATAAGATAAACAAGCTATAGCTTAGGACCCCGGCTTTGAAGTGGGCCCCTAACTCCCAAAAAATTGTGATTCGTTCCTTAAAAAAATGGAAAGTGCTTGAAAAACTAATTTCATTTTCAAGTACTTGAAAACTTTGAATATTTGGAAACGTGTGGCTACAAACCTTAAATTTTAAATTTCTAACAAATTGTAGGGGGAGGAATGCCAAAATGTGTCAAATTCAGCTACTTGCTACATCCTGCATCAAAAACGTAAAAATCATGGTTCTCGCGTTTGTAACGTATTACTTGAAATAAATTGTTGTGACTCACATGCTTCATATCTTGCTATTTATTTAATCCCGAAAGCAGAATTTTGGAAATTCTTTTGTATTGATTGCTTTTATCTTACTTTTACTGCATATTGTTAATCTGTTTAGCCCGGGGAAAAAATGATACACCACCCCTATTTCTTTTCGTTTTCTGCACTACTTATAATTAAAAAAAAGTTGTAATGAGATATTAAAGTTTATTTTTTCTCTTAAACATAAAAAAGCCGTTTCTTGCAAAGTTTGAACAATACTGTACAACTGTATATAATCTACTACTCAATTTCAGAGACTGGAAAGTGCAAATTATTGATAGGTTCTAAAATCCCTGAAAAGAATTGGTGCAGTATAGCCTACCAGGGCTCTTGAACCAAAAACCCAATCTAACCAACCAAACCTTGAAAATAATTAGACAAGTCTTTGAAACTCCTAAAGCAAAGTGTGCTTCAATTTTATTTCTTATCAAGTGTTGCAATTAAGAATTGTTCAAATGGGTAGTATGTTACTCTCTTGATACCTATTCTCTAAATCTGTGCACCATTTCTTTTAAAGTATTAACTTGCATCACAAAGCACTTTTAAAGCGTAAAACTTAAAAAAAAAAAAAGCCTATTATTTCCAATTAACCTTTATAAGACTTCAAGATGCAGAATTTTATATCCATTTTATATAATTTCCTCCGGGGGAGTAGCCCCCGGACCCCCAAAATTGGAGATATTCTATATCCCACTTAAAAGGGAGCCCTGCGTCACTCTCTCAATACCAGCCCCCTCTCTTTTAAGGTCAATTCAAAAAGGACACCATGATTACACACTGTAATGAAAACGACACATAAAAAAGTAAAGAATGGCCTTATACATCACAGAAAACAGAAAAAAACATGGGAGAGGGGTGGGGAGGGCAATTAAAAATGTTGCTCCAAAAAAAAATCCTGCTCCCCCAGGAACTCAGTCCTAAATCCGCCTATGTGAGTGGGATGCAAATGGCAGGCTTCCTGGCATGCAACCCTTTTTCACTTAGCCCCCTGGCAACTAACTGTCTTCCTTGAAACTAATGTTCCTGTAGCAGCAGCAAGATACCTAGACTGTTGTCTGTAGACGTCCTCTGTTGCTTGGCTGTAAGCATAACTGGATAATATAGATGCACGCCGTGCACGGAAACATTTAATGGAATGCAGATATATTTGATGCAGGTGTGTGCATTGGCTGAAAATCGTTATATAAGATCCATATTAAACACTGATTATCTTCAAAATTGTGATGCAATAATGAAAAATGTTCATTATTGCTTTCATGAAAACATAAGGTCATGAAATTATTAGAATAGTTTGTTGACTAGTTTGCAGTATGGTTTGAGGAAAGGTAAATCTTGTACTACTAATTTATTGCATTTCTACGACAAGGTTACCTCAGCTTTAGATAACAAAAAATGTGTGGATGTTGTTTATATTGATTTTCAAAAATCTTTTAACAAGGTACCGCATGTTGCTCTTCTCAGCAAGTTAGCTGACATAGGAATAGGAGGAAAAACTTTACTTTGGGTTAGAAATTGGCTCACATGTAGGAAGCAAAGAGTAGTTGTGAGAGGAAATCATTCTAATTGGAGTGATGTTTTAAGTGGGGTTCCTCAGGGATCAGTTTTAGGGCCTCTTTTGTTGATTATACTTATGAATGACATCAATGAAAATATTTCTGGAGGCATAAATTGTTTTGTGGATGATGTAAAAGTTAAGGGGATTGTCGAAAATAAAGAACAAGTAAAACAGCTTCAAGAGGATTTAGATCATATTACTAAGTGAGCGGATAAATGGGGTATGGCAGTTAATGTAGGGAAATGTCAAGTGCTACACTTAGGTCATTTAAATAAGCGTATGAGATATCGTTTACAGGGTTCAGTCATAAATCAGGTAGAAAATGCTGTGGATCTGGGTATCTTAATAAATCAGGACTTCAAGTTTAGTCAACAGTGCAGTTTTGCTAGTAACAAAGCCAACAAAATGCTTGGGTTTATCAATAGATCTATTTCAAACAGATCTAAGAAAATTCTTCTGCCTTTATATAGGAGTTTAGTAAGACCTCATTTGGAATACGCTGTTCTGTTTTGGTCGCCTTATCTGAAGAAAGATATTTTTGTATTGGAAAGGGTTCAAAGAAGGGTAACTAAATTAGTAAGGGGACTCTTAGATTTAGATTATGATACCAGACTTAATAGGCTTAACATGTATAGCCTGGAGCAAACGAGAGTCAAAGGGGACATGATTCAGTTATTTAAATTTATCAAAATGAAAGATGTAAATGGATTAAATTTTTGCGGAGAAAGCAGGACAAGGGGTGATTGTTTTAAGCTATTTAAATCTCAGGCTAACTTGGAAATTAGGAAAAACTACTACTTTAGCAGGGTCATGGGCACTTGGAATAGCTTACCGGAAGAGGGGGTAATAAGCAAGGGGGTGGATAGCTTTAAGAGGGCCATTGATCTTCATTGGGGACTAATTAATTGACTAGGACCAGCCTAGCTGGGCCCAGAGCCGGTTGCTGGTCGTCACATTTGTATTTGTATAATTGGAAAGCAAAAGGCATTTTCACACTAAACATTTTACCTACCCATTACATATTGATTTTTAATCCTGCAGCTAGTTTTGAGCTATATGCACAGATACTTTATGTTTTGTTTTATACTATGGCTATAAGTAACAAATACTGGTCTGCATAATGCATTGTTGCTGTCGGACAACCTTATCCTGATCTTCTGAACACTGTTTCGTCCAGAAAACACTCCCACTGTTTTGAAACCGATTCTACAAATGCGAAACAACGTTTGGAGTTACACCCAATTCCCTAGCAACCTGAGCTTGGGACTGTCCTGCCTCAAGTCTACCCACAATTATCCACTCATACCTTCATCTAAACGATGATGTTCACTCATTTTCACCTAAAAATCAACAAAAAACAACAAGATTATTCAAGAAACACAATACAAAGTGCTACTGTGTTGTCGAGTGGAATAAGCTGAACAGCTGGGTGCAGACTTTTATACCTCCTGCTGCCTTAGCAACGCCCATAAAAATACGTAAACTCATCTCAGCGACACCAGCCCCATAGTGCCATTATGTTGCAACCAACTGTCCAGGTTTTATGTGATATTTTTCGAGAAATGTGTGAAGATGCCTTCCATCTCTTAATTTTGTCCACCAGTGCATGTTCTTTTGTGTTTAGCATAAAAAGTAAAAGATTGAAGATTAATTGAATACATTAAAACTCTTTCCTTTTCTTTCCCTGTTCTTGACAGTTTTATGGCCATTATCGTCATTTGGAGGGAATGTCAATTGTTAACATTCTTCTGAGGGACCTGTGATGATCAAAAGCATGAACCATTTATTGAACAATGTTTTAATTTTTCTAACTTTTATTTATAGCATGTTAAACTTTGAAAATAAGGTGAAGACGGGGGGGGGGGGGGGGGGGACTAATGGCCAAGCCCACTGCCAAATCCTGAGCATTTCTTGAATACAGCTATGAGGATTTGTAGGCAAAGCAAGAAGGGTTCCCAAGTATTTATTTTAAACCTTTTGTTATTAATTCTTTTATTTCTTATAAATAACCTGCAAGTCATTTTTATACTGTTCTTGTTTTAATCTTTTATGTTATTTTATTTTTTAGATTAATGAACAACTTTCTGAACTAAGTGAGAAAACATTAAATAGAGTAAGAAATTTCTATTTAATTAAGAATTTTTCACATTAAGTTTCATTTCATAATTTAATATTTTGATTGAAGTTTATTCTTCAAGAAATTTTGACTCCTAACAAGTTTTAATTTTAGTCTTTGTTTATAGTAAAGTATCAAAATGTATCTTTAAAATATTTGCTGCTTCAATTTAAAATGTTTTTAAAGATTTTCCACTTGAATTAGCATATGCTCACCAATTTACTGATCTGTTACATGAGCAAAATTCCCTTGCACACCTGGTTGTAGGTAAAATTGTACTAATTATATGCATATTATTTCTTTTAAAATTCATTATCTTAGAAAATTATATTTATAAAAATTACATTAATCTTATACTGCATGGAACAATGAATTAAAGAGATTGAACAGGGTGGCGACAGGTCAGGGAGATCAAGGAACTTCATTAATCAGGGAAATATCATTGATTTTATGCATCATAGCAGTATTTTGGGCTGTATAAAATGTTTTTTTTTTTTAATAAAAAATTCAGCTTTCTATGTAAGAAGCAGTAGGAGAAATGATTTTTAAGTTTTAGGTGGTGTTTACAGGTGTTTAAAATAATTGGGTATATTTATAATTTTAGTTTTTACACACACATTTTGCCACAATGTGAAATTTTGACTTACGTGAGGAGGTCTTGGAAAGGGATGTGTTTGTTCTCTAGCATAAGTCGGGATTCGACTGTATTTTACAATTTCGACTTTTTTTAAGAAAGAAAGGGAAGTTTTTTTTTTTTTTTAAATTCATAATAATCATGTATAGGGTGATTATAATTAAAGTTGTCCTTTTAAAATGCTCTAACTTAAAAACCACTGGTATCCCTGGGCTGTTTTATCCGAATAATCGTGAGAAAATAGAGTTTTGTGTGGCGAAGGAGGAATAATGGTTCCAAAATGTGTGGATGACCCCAGGGGAAGGGCATAAATGGATTCATTGTTTGTGAGAATGTTGTTAGTCAAAAAGAAACAAAAGATGTCAAGGTTTACAAAAAAATATTATTGAAATACAAAATTATCTTTTTATGATGAAACCAGTGATAGTGAACAAGAGGAACTTTTTGTAACAAACACCTTACAGATCACAGTAGAATCTCATTAACCCGGATTAATTGGAGATCCAGGTTGTCCAAATTGTTATAAGTATGTATTTTTTAAAAAAAATCAGCAGCACAGCAGCCCATAGCGGTCCTTGGTCAGAAGTTTTCCTGACCAAGGACCCTGGGGTGCAATGCACATGTTCTGGTTCAGTGGTCAGCTGAACACGGAATCCTCAGGGTTTAGTTCCCAAGCACACTTGGTACTCATTTAATCGACCCACTGAAGGGATGAGAGGTTGAGCCGACCGTGCCCAACCTGGGAAACGAACCCAGGTCTGTCATATGGGGGCAGGAAGCGTTGCCACTGGGCTACATGAATTCAACAAAATAATCTATAAATTGAGTCAAGGTACATAAACTAACAACTGTCTACTAAAAATTATATTTTAAAGTCAAGAGAAGGAAATATGGAGCTGCATGAGAGCAAACTACAAAAATACAACATACGACCTTCAAAGTACATAATAGGGAAGTTGCAACCTATTAAATGTTCATATTTTGGCTATTGGATATTGTTAATTGACCCTCAAAACCAAAAAATTCAAAATCCCCGAATTTCAAAACACCGTGATTGATTTTTAATGAATTTCTAAAAATCCAAGCGTTAAAGTGCACTCTTCTGAAACGTCACGAGCTTACGTCACATGGCACTAATGGGCAGCCTTCCGCCGAAGATCCCTTGTTTTCGCTAGGGACATTTTGAGCGCGCTGATATTTTTATTTTTTAGAAATTCAATAATGATTTTAAACACACTATGGAGGCCGGATTTGTTAAAGCACAATCTAAATAATCTTCCTCAAGTAACATCAATAATGATATTCAAATATTTCCGAGAGGATCAGGGTGGCGACAGATCAGGGAAATCAGGAAGATCAGGGAATTTATCACTCAGGGAAATATCAGGGAATTTTGAAAAAATAACAAAAATTCAGGGAAAATTGATTAAATGAAGAAGAAAAAAAATTTTTTTCTTTGCAAAATGAAGTACTTTGATTCCCTATGAATTTTCCGCCGATTATTTGTATGAAAAAAGTAAAATTAATGAAGTGCGATCATGCAATGCCGCATATTTGTGTATTTTTTCTCCTCAACATCAAAGTATTCAATCTTGAATGAGCTTCCTGAGATTGCTTCTATGTCTGTAAAGTTGTTTATTTTAGCAAGCTTAAATTTTCCTTCCACGCATTCCATGCTACGTAAAATAAACAACCTTACAAGCAAAAAGGAAGCCATCATTAATGACTTTGCTCCCTCGCTTTTATTCATTGTCTTGAAGTAATTAGCATACTGTTGTCACGATTTCAAGAAAAAAAATCTTTGTTTCTTAAATTAATGCTGATAAAATCTTAAAAGTATCACTTGGCGTTTTTAATTTAATTGCAAAAATTGAATGTTGACTAAAAATCAAATTTGTGTTTTGCCATGGTAAAGATTTTGATGAATTTTGTACACAATAACTTTCCCGAAGAAACACTTAGACATGAATTAGACTTGCATTATTTACTCCAAAGTATTTTGAGATGTCACAAACACTTAATAGTTTCATTGAACAAGTATGACTTGTTTAAGTTAATTGATTTACTAATATTTAAACAGTGAATACGTAACCTAAAAGTTACTGCTTGTGTTAAATAATGTTTCGTAAATAGATTTACAAAGTGAAACATATAATTATGTTCTGAAAATGTTGACATTTCTGCTTTTTAATAATGTCTGGTTTGGATTCCTAAATGGGGGGAAAAAAGAACCTTGTTTGCCTTAACCGTTTTAAACATTGCATTTTATTTAATATGCAATGCTTTTCATGTAGGGCAAATAAAGGAAACAATTATCATTGGTAACGTAAATCAGGGAAATTTGGTGAACTTAATCAGGGAAATCAGGGAAAAGTCAGGGAACTTTTTTTTCCAGTTCCTGTCGCCACCCTGAGGATGAGAGGTTTAATGTTCCAGAAACGCGAGGAGTTAAATGCGAGGAAATAAGCCATTTACGTTTCGTCTTCTAAGTCGAATGCATGTCCTTCGGTTTCTCCCCTATCGGAAGAGCGCATGACGTCACTTCCTATGCTATTTGATGTCACAAGCGCTTGAAATTAATTTTAAAAAAACTACTTATCATATCGCAAAAATTTTTTCACCTATGATGTTCATACATGTCACTCTATCATATAAAAATAAAATTGAAAAATCGAAAACTTCCCTATTGCTCCAATTCATGCAATATCTTTTATTCATGCAGTATCTCCCTGTAAAAGTTTTGAAATTTATATCTTAAAAATGTTCAAGTGATCTTTGATGAGGGAAAAAGTGCAGAGGGCAGTCCCCTCTTGCTTCCCTCTCCCCGAGTCGCCCCACCATCGACTTTATTTATAATCACTCTTTATATGAAATACCTTAGTTTTGTACTTTATTTTTAAGATAACAAGGATGAGATACATTTAATAACATTCCAGCTTTCAATCTGAAATTAATAAGATTAACCTTTGAACAAAACATTTCAATTTCTTCTTAAATGTAAAAAAAGAGATACAAAAGAAAAACTTCAAAGACCAAAATCTAATGTATATTTTCAAACAAAAAGATGTTAAGTAGGACTCGACCAATGCATCGTCCTGGCCGATGCATCGGCGCCGATGGTTCAACAATTTTGCCATTGGCATCGGCGGCCGATGCTAATTTGTAGGAAACATCGGCCCATTGGCCTTAAAAAACATCGAAAAGCCGATGGAATTGGCCGATGTTTTTGAAAAAAAGAAAAGGACCTTTGCTGTTTTACTTTTTTATACAAAGTAAAGGGAGTTATTGTTTTCATATAAAATTATTTAATTAAATTTCAGTATGAATTTCCATTTTAGTCACCCCTGAAAGAGTTTTTAATACTGCATTCAGGTACCAAACAAGTTAATTATTGCGTTGTTTCTTGCAGCTGGTGTACGTATGTATCTCTCATAAGTCATAACTCACAACTGGTAAGCTGTGGAAGGATAAATTTTCTCATATGGGGTGTGCGTACGTTCCAGTTGTGTACTTCCCTTTTTTGTTTTCGATCGGGTGTTCTGAAAAGCCTGTTTACTTTTTTTTGTGGCTATTAATTACTTATTTCAATTCAAAACTAATATAGCGTCTCAGACTGACGATCATTTGGTGATATATTGCCGAATTGGAGACCATGGAAACAAATATGAGATGGCGAAACAGGATTTCGTGTCATTTTATTAGATTCCCGTTGAACCGACGCACAGTGGAGTATTTGACTGAAAATTCCGGGCCAAAAGTCCAAAATTAAAAATTTACCCGATTTTTATGAAAGTTTATTCTATGATAGTTGACTAACTGGTGCATCGATCGGCACCTGTTTTGGAAACTTGAGTCACGTACAATTGTTCATAGCCTCGGTAAAAGATGAGGTTTCTATAAGAATTTTCGCTTTTTTTGTTACATTTCAGCTTAATTATTACGTTTCAATGTAGAATTTTTTGTGGATTTATAAATGAATGGAATTGAACCAAACCAATTTTACGGGATAAAAAAATGTCAGGGCTTCTTGTGCTAACTATAAATCAAAGTAAATATTTTTATTTTCTTTTTGTGAAAAAAATAAAGAAAACTTGGTACGTGAGATTTTTAAAGGCTTTTCGCCTTAATTTATAACTAGAGAAAGCTTTTTAAATGGGTGTCGGGCTTGGTCGGGCTGTTTTGAAAGTTGCATCGTATTTGGCAAAGTCTCTAGTGCTAATTTCAGCAAAAAAATCTTCCACCTACAACTGCCCTTTTCTGAAATGATTTTTTTTTTAAAGTACATAATCCGATCGTTTTGTGACAAGTCATGATTTTAAACTGAATTTACCTACAAAGATTTAATAAATTTGAAAAAATTATCATAAGTACTACTGAATGAAAAGACCGACATATTTGAATGCACAAACAAAAATACAATTTCAAACACGAGTTTCAGGGTTACATGCAACCGCTTCATTAATGTATAAAGATGTAAGCTATGGAATGAGAATCATCCAATTACTTTCAAAACGCTTACCTTTATGCAGACTTAGATAAAATGAAAAACTTTCTGCAAACACAAATCCTATTTGGAAAATTTTCTGCAAATAATTTTTTTGCCTGACTCACCTTGAATAAAAAATTTAATTTGTATTCAAATATGAAAGAGACAAAAAAAAAAGTGCTTTAAATCATTTATTTTTTTCTACAATAACATATAGTTAGTTCTTATTTTTCACCAACTGAAGAAAACTGCCGAAACCATTATATTTTTTACACATGTGCTTCAAAAGGCTTTTGGAGAAAGACTTTAACAGAAATAAACTCTGGGATTTTCTTAAAAATTCCATTAAAAAAATTAAATCAACGTTAGCAGTTTGAAAAAAAAATTTCTGCAGAGCCAAAAATTTTCTGCGAACGCCGTTCGCAGCGTTCGTCTATATTATGCAAGACTGCCTTTATGCATCGCTAAAGAGATTCATTGCACCCCTGAAACATGTGTTTGCGTTCAATTATGTTAATTTTCTCATGTACGTTAATGAGTTAATAAATTAAATTATTTTGAGATCTAACTAAGAAAATTTGCTCTACCTTAAAATTGAGATAGATTTTAGATAAAATAATTTTTTTTTTCGGATCATTGCTGCAAATAATATGCCGACGGAGAGGGGGGTCTTTTCCCCCTTATACGTAGCATAATGGGGAAAAGACCCCTCCCTCCACTCGCTAGCGTTAGGAGACATGGGCGCCCATATGCAAAATTGTAAGGGGGGGGGGGGGGGGGACCCTCAGAAATTTTAACCATGATTTAGCTGGATGTTTTCCCCATGGGGGTAGATTTCAGAACAGATCAAAGTCATTAAAATTTCCCATTTTTAATTATTTATTCATTAATGGCTGGAGAAGAAATATTTTTATATTTTTGCAAAGAAAAAAGTACTAAAAGCAAGGAAGATCTAATTTCCAATGGGGAGCCCCCCCCATGTTCTCCTATATGGGCGCCCTTGTAGGATACAATTGTAATTGTCTCCTAACGCTCCCGAGCTATCCACATTTGAAACATTTTACCTACTCATTGTGAAATTGAAGTTAAAATTTTATTTCCAAGTTTTTGTTGGTACAATTTTTAGCGGGACGCATCACGCTATGTAAAACTAAGGATCTACCCAAGGTACGAGTACAATATATATACAATTCAAAAACAAAGAGCTTTTGAATACAGTCGACTCCCGCTACAATGCGATTCGATTTACGCGAAATGACTATAACGCGAATTTTTCACAAACCAAGAGTTTTAGCGCTGACGCGAATTTTTCGTCCACAACTCGAACTTTTTTGGAATGAAGTATCAGCTTCGTTATTGGCTACACAATATTGATTTCATTAATGTTATTACATTCCTTTAAGCATCATTGACAGCCAAAGTTCCCACACCAAACTAGTCTAGTGCATCAAATAACCACTCAGCATCTTTCTTTTTTTTTTCATTCTAAACATAAAAGTTGATGAAATATGATGCCACCTTAGTGTCACCTTTATCTAAAGTTTGTGAAGATGGGAGCGAGGGGGGGGGAGGGGGAGAAAGTTTGCGATAATTTTTTTAAAAAAAAAGGCCAAGATTCTCGATATGCTTGAACAATTACAAAACGTCATCAGTAGCAGGACATTCAGTATGAGTGACTCTTCCATACATACAATTAAAAGTCAAAACGAAAAGATATCCTTAAAAGTTCAGAACTTAGTTTCATTCATTTTCTGCACCGTAAAGTATTTCATGTTGAATAACAGTTTTTTTATTTTTTTAAATACAGTAAAAGTTCAGTTCCTTAGGCAAGAAATTGTAGTGTATGGTTAAGGAATGCTTTAAAGCTGTTTGAGGGGTGTTTTTAAGTGTCTAAAAGTATTTGGAATGCTTTAAAAAATTTGCATGCATATATTTTTCCACAACACGAAATTCCGACTTACACGAAGAGTCTTGGAACGCATCCCTCGCATAAGTCGGGATTCGACTGTATCCATTTTTGAGTGTTTTTGCAGTTATAACATCCTAGTTCATTTATTTATTTATTTTTTGCAATAGAAAAATGGTTCTATGTAACCCCGAAACCTATGTCTTCAATTCTTTTTGTGCATGATTAACTCGGGGTTTTAATGATCAAAACCAAACGAAAAGAATAAAATTAATTTTTTTTTTGTTTCAAATTAGTGTTTTGTACAGAATACTACGATTTTTTAACCGTTTTTTTCCCCTCGAACAGTGTACTTAATTACATATCTTCAAAGAAAAACAGCCATTCGCATCAAACATATTTACTTATCACTGGTCTAAGCATTATTGGCAAGCAGCCAACTGTGGCAGCCATTTCAGATCGAGTGAAAATTATTGAAAACTTTTATTTCAACTGATTGGAAAAAAAAAAAACATTTTTAATCAGTGAAACAACATAACTTCACCGTTTTCGCTGTAAATGAATATAAGGTGTTTATATTACTGCCTTAAAAAGTTTCAGAGCCATAACATTATTAGAATATTGGATGCAGGCAGGGGAGTAGCTAAGGGGGGGTTTTTTGGGGACAACCCCCCCCCCCCCCCCCGAAACGTTAGTCTCAAAAAAAAAAGGGAAAAAGAGGGAAGAGAAAGAAAAAAAAAAAGAAGAAAAAGAAAAAAAAATCAAATCGACTTTTTTCTGAGTAACAAAGGTCAAAAATTCACTTTGCTCCCCCCCCCCCCCCCAATGCCATTAAAAATCTGCTCCATGTGTGACCCTCAAGCATAAAGACGCCTCCCTCTGCTGCGACAATTTTTTGATAATTGAGTGAAATTTGGCACTTCGCTTTAGAAATGAGATTGATTTGTTAAATCCACATATATGCAGCCTTTCTTTGTCACAGATTCTGCAAATTGTTAAATATGTTTAATTTTATGAGCCGCGCTGTGGGAATATTGCATACAGTCGAATCTGTATATTTCAAATTTCACATTAAAGAAAAAAATCGAGATAAACAGGTTTTGAAATACAGGAGCTTTAAGAAACTTTTTATAGAAATTTGAAATATGATAGTGAAAATTTGAAATCAATACTAAAGACAATATGGGCTCTTGATTAAAATTCCTTTTATTGGTTTTGTTAGGTATTTATTCTATTATTACATTATTAAGTGCTTTATTGCGAGTTTAAGGAATCATTTTAACAGTAAAAGAAACTTTAAGCATATCTTTTTCAAGAAAAAGTCTTATTGCTTTTTGGTCCCAGATTTTTTTTTTTTTTGGATTCATTATTTATCCTCTTGAGGTTATCAATTGCAGCAAATTTAACTTGGCCAATATTCTACGAATTTCCTTTTTTCATCACTTGAAAAAACTTATACTTTCTTTTCACTCCTACCATTTCGGTTTTCTAAGGAATCACAATTTTATGAAAGAGAGCAACCAAAGAACAGTACTAATCCAGATAACAGAGCAAAATGACTTTTAACTTGAATGACCTTTAACCATGAACTTAAAATGTTCATCTTAACATGTCAAACCTGTGAATTTCACCCCTTTACTCTTCTTCCAAGAAAGTGCGCGAAACGACTGTCCTTTGGTTAATCATCATGGAAAGCCTATTCGTGGAACGCATTTCTCCCTTTTTTTCCACTGCCTCCTCAGCTCTTGACGACAATTCCTCTATTTCTGAGTTGAAGAAAATGTTTTTGTTTGCTGCTTTAAAGATTATTGGTTTTGGAATCCGAAAATGATCCGGAATTCGAGACGATAGAGGTTTTTGTTGGTCTGGTCTCGTAGGTCATAGTCAAAACGACCTTTGCTAACCAGAGTATCCATTTCAATCACATTGATTTTTCAGCCAGTATTTACTGCGCATTCTTTTGGAAACGTGCATTCTGTTTAAAATAGTACTTTCTAAGTGAAAATTGTAGCATAATGAAGCGAGCCAGACCGATAACAAGCTTTTTTGAACCCAAAGAAAAAAATTAAAATGACGAAAAGGATAGCTCTAAAAAGAGAAAGTTAACGTCGTCTGAAGAAAACGAAGTACAGTCTGCAAAGCGCATTAGTCCCATTGGACCCTTCTGAAGGTAATTTTATTTTAATTCAAAGGAAAAACTGCATAGCATTACATGAATAAAATGTTTAAAAACGAGATGAATCTAGATTATTTCTATTAGCTTGGTTCGGATTAAAAAGTAGAAAATAAAAAAAGACTTCTGTTTATAATACCCGAAAATTGCTGTTGCTCTCTCAAATAGATATTTATGTAAATTCTAAAGCAGATAATAAAATTAAAAATAAAGACTTGAAAGGAGAACAGATGGTATGCATTTGAGCTAATAACTTTCTACCCCCATACTTCTTCCCTAACTTTTTTTATTCAAATCTTATCAACTGCTTTAGAATTAGCATAAATGTAAATACATAAAAAGCAACATATAAATATGAGAGTGTTGTGAAGGTTTATAACAACACCCTAATTTTGTATAAGAATTTGACTCCATTATTTTATAAAAATCGACAAAACTTTATTTACATCACATATACTTCAAGAAGTCGTCATTTTTATTTTCTCAAGACCAAAATTCGTAGAACACGATCTCGTGCGTCTTTTTCACTTTTTTTAATTACGTGTTGCCATTCGGCAGTTTGTGTTAAATAGAAATAAAATAATTAAATTTAAGAATTAAAAGGCATTAAAAATATGGATGAAAATATAATACTAGAGAATTATCATTACGTGGTAGTAATTTTTAACTGAGAAGGGCACTTCAGTACCCGCTTCCCAGTAATGATGATAATAAATGCGTTGCCGAAAGTCACGCATTAACCACGAATGACATGTCCATAATTCTTTGGGAAGTGAACTGTTCGTCCATATTTTGTCCTATATGAAGTTTCTTCATCTTTTTTACGCATTTCTTCTTCTGGTTGGTTAACATTATCCTTGTCAGCAGACAGAAATGCTGGTTTTAGCCTGTCTACAGACACAGTGACATTTTTGCCTTTTATCATTACTTTGAACACTTTCGCGCCGCGCTTGATGACTGCATAAGGTCCGTTGTATGGCGGCTGAAGACTTTTCCGCACCCCATCATTTCTGATAAAAACATGGGTGCAAGTTTTTAAGTGATACGAAAGGCTTAATATTAGAATGTGATTTTGTCGGTAAAGGAGCAAAATCGTGAAATATACCTCTTAGCTTCTGTATCATAGTTTCAGGGCTTTTTATAACCGAATGTTCATCGAAAAAATCTCCTGGAAGTCGAAGTGAAGTTTCATAAACAAGTTCGGCTGGTGAAACATTCAGATCCGTTTTAATTGCTGCACGGAATCCTAGGAGTATGGTGGGAAGAACTTCGGTCCATTTTTCATTTCGTCGAGCTTTTAAAGCACATTTTAATGGTCGATGCCAGTTCTCAATAAGACCATTTGATTGAGGATGGTATGGTGAAGTTCTTATCTTTTCGGCACCAATGAATCGAGTTAATTGTCGAAATAGCTCAGACTCAAATTGACGACCTTGATCTGATGTAATTTTTTCTGGACAACCAAATCTTGAAATCCATTCAGACATCAACGTCTTAGCGACAGTTGGTGCTGTCATATCACAAATAGGATATGCTTCTGGCCATCGCGTTGCCCTATCAATTACCGTTAAGCAGTAATTCTTTCCTTCAGATTCTGGTAGTGGTCCTATTAGATCAATGTGTATATGGGCAAACCTATATGTGTTAATATCAAATTTTCCTTCTTCAGTTTTAGTGTGCCTGAAAACCTTTGATCTTTGGCAGTTTAAACACTCTTTAACCCATACTTTGATATCCGTAGCCATTGAAGGCCAAACAAATCTCTGCTTAATAAGCTTAGTCGAACCTTTTATACCTGGGTGTGTTAAATTATGTAGGTTTAAAAAAACTTGTTTACGAAAACTTTTTATTAAAAAAGGTCGTGCTTTTCCTGTAGAAATATCACAAAATATTTCAGTTTTTGAATCAGGCATAGTAAGTAATTTTAATACTAAATTAGATTCCTTATTTTCTAAAGCAGATTTAAGTTCTAAGTCAGATTTTTGTTCAACACCTAACTTAGCGTAATCTATCGAAGTAGGAAATTTAATTGTACTTATTCGAGAAAGGGCATCGGCTGCTTCATTTGAGCTACCTTGCAAATATTCAATGTCAGTTGTAAACTCAGAGATAAAGGATAACCATCTACTTTGCCTATTTGTGTAGGTATTTCGTTTCTTTTGAAAAGCAAATTTTATTGGTTTGTGATCAGTGTATATTATACATTCTTTCGCCTCGATGAAATGTCGAAAATATTTTACTGATTCATAAATGGCTAATAATTCCCTATCAAAAACCGAGTATTTTAACTGAGCAGTATTCAGTTTTTTTTGAAAAAAATGCTATTGGTTTCAACCCTTCTTCAGTCTGCAGACTTAAGGTTGAACCAATGGAGAAATCACTAGCATCAGTGTGTAATGCTAACTGCCCATCCTGGGAGGGAAAGACCAATGCAGCGCCAATCAAACTTTGTTTAGCTTTCTCAAATGCGTCATTCAAAATTGGAGACCATTCAATAGGAGTGCTATCATTCTTTTTACATCCTCTTATTTGATCTGTTAAAGGGGGTAAGCAGTCTTGCTGCATGTTTAACAAATCTTCTAAAATAATTTATTAATCCAATGAATCGTCGAAGCTCTGATATTGTTTTTGGCTTAGGATAATTTTGAATGGTTTCAACTTTTGATTTTAAAGGTTTAATTCCTTCAAAAGAAATATCATGTCCTAAAAATGATACTTCAGTTTGAGCAAAAACACTTTTGGAAGTATTCACATTTAAACCATATTTGGCAAGCCTACCTAATTTAATTTTCATGTGCTCTAAGTGTTCCGTTTCATTTTCGTAAAAAATTAGTATGTCGTCTAAATAAGCAACAGCGAAGTCTACATTTGAAAGTGCCTCGTTAATAAATCTTTGGAACGTATTTGCTGCACATTTTAAACCGAAATTTAAATATAAGAACTCAAAACTACCAAACGGTGTGGTAACAGCAGTTTTCTGAATATCATCTTTGAAAACTGGAATGTGAAAATATGCCCTAACAATATCGAGTTTAGAGAAAATTTTCTTGCCGTGTAAAATGTTCGTTACATCGTGTATGTGTGGCACAGGGTAATGGTCAGGCACAGTGACCGAATTTAACCTTCGATAATCACCACAAATACGGTAAGATCCATCCGCTTTTGGTACCACGTGAATAGGAGAAGCCCAAGGAGATTTTGAAGGACGGCATATTCCTTGATCCATAAGGTATTGAAATTTTTTTTTAACTTCGATTAATACCTTTGGATGTAAACATCGGGGCTTAAAAAATAAAGGCGGTCCTTTTGTTTCTATATAATGGACAGTATCGTGACTGACTGGTTTTTTGAAATTTGGGATAGGATTCAATAACTCGGGAAAATCTTTAAATAATTCTTTGTACACCATATTATCCGAGATTAATTTAATTCCACTATATTGAGTTTTAGTTAACTCTCCCTTCGTTGTCAAACCAGTGACTGAATCAATTAATCTCGACTTCTTTAAATCTACTAGTAGTGAAAATTTTTGTAAAAAATCTGCTCCTAGAATTGGGCAAGAAACATTTGCTACAACAAATGGCCACTGATATATTCTACGCAATCCAATGCTGATATTTAACACCTTGTGGTCGTACACAGCTATTTTTGAATCGTTCGCAGCATACACGTAAGTGATGGGAGTTTTTGCTTTGAATGAAAAATGGGCAGGAATGCAAGAAATATCACTGCCACTATCAACCAAAAAATTTAATCCCGTACTTTTATCCATTATGTGTAATCTACACTGTTTATGTGCTGCTATGTCGGGGTAAATATCGTTATTAGACATAGCAGCTATGGCAAGTTTTTTTGAACTGCATCATAACTGCATGGTTGGCGACATTTAAATGCTTTATCGCCGAATTTTTCATGATAAAAACAAAACTCAGATGTATTTTGATTATCTGAGGGTGTTGGAACTCGTCTATTCCTAGATTGGGACCTATATCTATGATTACTACGACCTCTTGAAAATGAACGTTTTGATACCATTTTAGTTAATTCAGAAACTCGCATGGTTAAATGCTCAATTTGATTTTGCAAATTTGATATTTGCGTCGTTTGTTCACTATGTTTTAGTGTTTCTGAAATTTTGCAAACTGATGGCTCCATTTTTATTTCATGAATTTTATCAGCTAAAATGGACAGTTCAGTCAACTCTGAAGTTGATGCTGATAAAATGGCTTGAATATGTGTTGGCAAACGCTCTAACCAAATGGTTTTTAAAAATTCGTCAGTAATTGAATTTCGTGCAAGTTCTTTCATTTGCCGAAGTAAAACAGATGGTTTTTTATCACCTAATGTAAGTTCACACAAAAGTTTCCGTATTTGGCTTGATTGCGAATCGGAAAACTCTTTAACTAATCTATCTTTTAAAGCTTGATATTTATTTCTCTCTGGAGGAGCTATAATTAAATCCGTAACAGCGCTAAGTGTATCTGCGTCAATGGCGGATAACAAGTAGTTATACTTCGTCTCATCATTTGTTATACGTGAAACATTGAAACTAGCCTCCACTTGAATCAACCAAACTGTTATATTACTTTTCCATAGTGGAGGTAATCTGGTTGCAACTCTCAAAACTGAGTCACTTTGTACAGTATTATTGGTAAATTCAACATTATCTAAACTTTCTACCGACATTTTAAAATTTAACTGAGAATTTACAAGTAAAATAAACAAATGCAATTAAATTAAAACAAAGAAAAATTAGTCAAAGATAAAATTTATCTTTACACGAAAATAAAATTTAGGCCAGAGCATTTCCCTTCAAGTGAATGACTTTAAGTGAAGAGCATACCATAGAATAAAGCATTGTCCGTCTTCTTTTTCTTTTCCTTTTTTTCTTGTCCAAAACGTGGGTCACCACTGAGAGTGTTGTGAAGGTTTATAACAACACCCTAATTTTGTATAAGAATTTGACTCCATTATTTTATAAAAATCGACAAAACTTTATTTACATCACATATACTTCAAGAAGTCGTCATTTTTATTTTCTCAAGACCAAAATTCGTAGAACACGATCTCGTGCGTCTTTTTCACTTTTTTTAATTACGTGTTGCCATTCGGCAGTTTGTGTTAAATAGAAATAAAATAATTAAATTTAAGAATTAAAAGACATTAAAAATATGGATGAAAATATAATACTAGAGAATTATCATTACGTGGTAGTAATTTTAACTGAGAAGGGCACTTCAAATATAACGATATGAAAAGCAATTTCATTTTTTGCGGATTATAATTCAAGAAGACTTTTTTTTAATTTTATTTCATACTTTTAGTAAACCAAGTTAGTAAAAATAGTCTTTATAGTCTGACCACCGATGAGATTGAAAGTCAAACATCCAGTTTACAGGCGGAGATGGAAGTATCTTTTAGCTTTCAGGGATGCCAGCTTTTGTAGATGTGTGTTAGCCTCTAAATTAAGCAGTCACACAGAAATGAACAGAACATGCTCATCAGATATTTGATTTCCCCCTGATTTGGATAGACTGGTTTTGACAAGACGTTGTTAGAAAATTTCACTTCAAAATAAATGGAGGGAAAAGAAAAAAAAGTTGAATTTTCCATAACATTAAAAAAATAAAAAATTCTTTGCTTTTGTTTTGTTTGACACAAGTATCGGAATTGGGGCGCCCTATTCCAAAGTATGTAAGATTCACCTCCCTCTTATTTTTTTTTAATACTAAAAACATTTACACACACACACACACACACACACACACACACACACACACACACACACACACACACACACACACACACACACACACACACATATATATATATATATATATATATATATATACAGTTGGCTCTCTGTTTAACGACACTCTACTTAACGGCTTTCTCTATATAACGACGGCTTTTCTCGGTCCCAGATGGGCCACTATAGTGTTAAAAGCATTCTATTTAAGGACGCTTTCTACTTAAGGACGATTTTTTATGGTCCCTTGAAGATCGTTAAACAGAGAGCCAGGTCTAGAGTCGGGTCTAGCTACGCCTCTGGATGCAGGAGTTTTAGTTTACATTAATTGAATAGTTGAAAAAAGTCGAAAAAGTGACCTCCCTTTGTAAATTGCTAGAAATTTGGTTAATTACGTTAGTACTTCAAATAAATCATATTCTTGAAGAAAATTATTTTTCCTATCTAGTGATGCATTGTTTTTTTCCTACGTTTACTGGGATCGTTTTTACGATCGTAAACATGCAAAAGTCTAAACCGTGGATAAAATATTAAATATTTCATTTTCTAATTCCAATTTAAACTAGTATGTTGTGGCCATCACGAAACTTTCTTCTATATCTTTCTCATAATTCTGATCCCTCCCCATACTTGACGAGGAAGCAATATTCTCAACAAAAACAAAATTACACATGCAAAAACTTGACGACCATCCCAATGTCTGAATTATCGCTAAATCAAAGCGAAGATAGAAAATTGAAAGTTATTTTAAAAGCCTTGCTTGAATTAATTACAAATATTTTATTTGTTAACAAAAATAGGAGGGCAACAGTTAAAATTTTAAAATCATTTTGAGATCATATTTCCGATCATTTCCATGCAATTAAAATCACGAGAAATACGCAGACGACAGCTTATTACGATTTATCTTTCTTATTGTTGCATTAATAAAGCTATTTTTACTAGCAAAAAATAAAAAATCTGCACCTCTTGGAGCGATTGGCACCAAAATTGAACCAAAGCATGTTTACATATGGATTCACATTTATTCCAAATTTCATCCAGAACGTAGCACTACTTCTTGAGATAGGGCACTCATAATGGGAAAAAAGAACGTTCGATTGTGCCACCCCCTTTTCAGTTGTTGACACCAAAATGAAATCAGCTCTTACACCCTCAAAGGGCTACTTGTCGATAAATTTTTGTTTGATTCTGTTCGTTATTTCTTGAGATACAGCAGTCACAATTGAAGACAAAAATCGTTCTATAACTCAACCCCCGTTTGAGCTATTGACACTAAAATTGAATCAGCACCTGTTCCTGTTAGGGGCAACATATGAACCAAATTTTGTTTGATTCCGCCAGTTACTTCCTGGGGAATAGCAGGCACGCATAACTCAAAAAACGTCCCATTGCTCCACCCCCCTTCGAGGAATTCGCGCCAAAAACCAATGGGCACAAGTTCACATAGAGGTACATATATGTACCAAATTTTGTTCGATTCCATGCGGTAGTTTTTTCTGTAGAGCGGCCACAAAAAACTGGTCACACACAGATGTGACACACACACGGACACACATACACACAGACAGACATTTTCCAAAAATAGTTGAAATGGACTCAGCACACCTCAAAACGTTCGAATCCATCAAAATTCGAATTTCAAAAATTTGCACGAGTCCAATACTTTCTTCTATATATTAGATATAGAAGAAAGTAAAAATCGAGTTTCAAATTGTAACATCAGACCTTTCAAACAACTTGTATATCAAGTTTCGTGTCTATAAGTGGGATAGCTTCGCCGTACAGCGCACAAACACACACAAGGGTGTCGTCTTTAGAAGAGTAAAAATTTCAAACTAGTTTTGGCAAGATTTTCAGTCAAATACTCCACTGTGCGACGGTCATTTAAAAATTTTCGATATTTGTAATATGAATCACAGAAATGCAGTCTTATCTGTATCGCTTCAGCGGAGTTACAAGTTTAACGCCTGTCGATATACATTTTGGGGCCCTATTTCTCTATCACAGAAGTTGTAAAACATTTATCAGAAGCATTTTTGTAGCTCCTACAGTGCCCCTTTGGTTATGGGGCCTCTCGCACAGTTGCAACATTTGCTATATTTTAAATCCGCCACTGCACGTCAAAACAAACTCGGGTACAAGTTTTGAAAGGGTTTTTCTGCTGAATGTTTATGAATTTTTTGAACCCCATTTTTTACGACTATTTTTTGAATTTCCTAGAACACTTGCGAGGCCTATCCTCCCAATCCCTCTGTTTCTGAAATTAAACTCTATTTGCACTTCTGAGTTGTTTAAAACTAACAGAATTCATAAAATTAGAGATTATTTTTCAAACTTTATCTATTGTTTAGAAAGAATTTAGAGCATTAATGTAAGAAATTGATTAAAGATGTTTTGAATGGTGATATAATTCGGAAATCAAAGGAATTTTTGAATTTTTTCTTCGGAAGTGCTGAAGTAGATTCAGAAATTTCTTTCGAGGCGTTGGTGGTAGCTGCTCATTATTTTTAACTAAAACTAATTTAATATTTGCTTTGCTTTTTGTATCATAGTTTATGACAACAGGAGCTGAAAGTGTTGGTATTTTCAAATGATAAACGGATGCTCTTGAAGGAATGTTTTCGTTTTTGACAAAACATCTTTCACAAAAATGGTTTTAATGCACCAAAATATGAGTTTTATTATTATTATAATTATTATTATTATTATTTGCGATCGTTATATAGCATTTTACTCTTTCACACTTAAAATTTTCTTACTGTATTGCTTAAAGGTGTTTCTTCATTTGGATTTTATTTTAATATTTTTGTAATTGATATCTTTGTTCCCACCAGTTTATTTTTAATACTGATGATTGTCAGCTTGTTTGTTTCGTTTTGTTTTAGTAACTCGGTATTTCATTAAATCCCTTGAATACTTCAAAAGTACTGTTAGTTTATTTTTGGGACAGTTTTAAATCAAAAATACTGTTAGTTTATTTTACATTAAAAATAAATTTTGGGCTAAATTTGTTTCCTCTGGATGTGTGTGTAGTCCTATCTCTTCCATTTTTTTTTACTTTTTTAAGTGATTTTTTTCCTACTTTTTTAATTTTTAATTCCTTATTTCCATTTCCCCCCCCCCCAAAAAAAAACCTCTTAGGGGTCTGTACTACGTACGTATGAATTTTCAACTTACTATTTCATAACGTTTTTGAGTAACGCAAATTTACGTGCATGAAGACATCACAAGAGAATTTGCGATAATTAACTGAGGAGGCGTTCAAAATGGATATTTCGGTCATCTATATGTTCTTAGGTACATATGCATGTAGAGATGTGCCGAAAAAACTTTTGAAGTATAAATCTGGTGATCGTAAAATAGAAATTTAGGTCAAAATCTGACTTTTTTTGTGATTACAATTCCTTATTCGTAGAAAGGAAGTAAAGTGAAATGGATCAATGATCCTTTAAATCCCTGACAATCTTATCAATTTATTTCTGTTTGATTTTTTTTTTGCCATCGGCCAACGGCATCGGCCATCGGCAATCGGCCATTTGGAGGAAAACAATCAGCCATCGGCCCTCTTTGAACAATCGGCCAACAATCGGCAGGCTCGGACTGGCCCGCCTGCCAACCTGCCCGAGGGCAGGTGCGCCCTTCATGCTTTTTAAGATGAAATGCAATGCAAACGCCTTCGCTGAAAAACAAAAATAAAAACTTGTCTTGCAAATTCAGAACGAAAGTTTTCTAATTGATTCGAAAGCTCTCATACCTTCCCCTCATTTTGAAGTTTCGAAAATTTTCCTCCAAGCCCGTTTTCCCTAATGTTATCGTCTAAAAGTTTCCGTCTTTTGAGTTTCAATTTCGAAAAATTGCAGGGAAAAGTTCCTTCTATCGCATCCCCTCCCTTCCCGTAATGTTTCCAAAGATGACCAACAAGAGCGTTTTTAAGACTCTTATTTCAAAAAAAAAAAAAAAGAAAAGGGAGAGACCTTTGAATCTTCAATCAAAAAGACTGCCTATTCCAGAACTTCAGTTTCGAAAACGTTCTGGAAGAAAGTTTCGAATCGCATTTTTTCCCCTAACGTCATTAAAGATGGACGGCAATAGCGTTTTAGGATTAAAATTAAAAAAAAATTCTGGAGTTGGAGGCCACTAGACTTTCTTTCTCTCTTTATCTTCCAACATCATCGAAGTTAGTCTAAAACTGCGTTTTTAAATTGCATGAACAAGTTTATTATTATTGGTAGAGTTAGTAGTGGTTGCCGTTTGAATACAGTTGTCTAGGCGTTTGTCAGTGAGTTTTTCTACTCTTATTTTTAATGAATTTCATAGTGGAAAAGTTGAATTTCGTATAGATATGTAGCAGAGCGCATTTTATAACATAATGACCACTTGACATCAATGTCGCCTAGTGGAAAAAATATTACTCAGAAGATGCGAAATCAAACCACTGGGCGATTTCAAAAATTCCGAATGTACTTAACTTATTCATTATTTTTTTGTAAATTGCCGTTTTTGGCACTTGATTGAAAAAACTAGTGAAACGTTCCTTCCCCTAAAAGTTAACAAAGCTGGTCTACAGTGAAGTTTTTACAATTTCAATGTGAAGTCCACACAAAACATCTCTCCTCTCCAAAATAAACAAAAATTATCTAAAATTGTGTTAAAAAAATTCCGGGAAAAGGTCACCAAACTCTCTCGCTCCCCCCACCCCCAACACATCACAAAAAATCGTTTACAACTGTATTTTTATGACTTTAATTCCAAAAATTTTGCAGGGGAAAGTTCCGCAACCCCCTCTCTCCAATGCCATCGAAGATTGTCAAAACTTTTGAATTTTTGGAACTTTAATTTCGAAAAAAATAGCCGGAATGGAAAACTTTTTCAAAAATGTCGTTAATGAGGGCTTTTAATTACGTTTTTAGAAATTTAATTCCGAAAAAATTCCGGGGGAGTGCCCTCGATCTCGAGTCCTTCTCCTAACGTCAATGAAGACCCACTAACATTATATTTTTGAAGTTTCAGTATTGAAAATTTGACGGTTTACTCCTGACTCCATCCCTTCCCTTTACGCTACCAAAGATGGCTAACCATCGTATTTCAAAGCTCCAATTTCCAACAATTTCCAATGGAAAGTTCCAAACCCCGTTCCTTCCCCCTACGTCATAAAAGGTGGCTTACAACTGCGTTTTTGAGACTTCAATTTCAAAAAATTTCCGGAGAGGAGCCCTCATGTCTTTCTTTCCTCATCTTTCAATATCATCTAAAACAACGTTTTTGGAACTCCTTCATCGAAAAGTTTCTGTTGAAAAGTTCTGAACCACATGTCTTCTGCTACTTCATCAAAGATGGCCTACAATTGCGTTTTAAGGACTTCAATTCCGAATTTTTTTAAGAGGGAAAGCCCCGACCGAACCCTCTGTTTTTTTTCAATACTAAAACCGGGGGTTAACAATACTGAAAACATTTTTAGCAATACTTGCGTTTTTGAAGCTATCACGACATGATTCAGTTGTTTAAATTTATTAAATTGAAAGATGTTACGGGGCTGAAGTTTAGCACTGAAAACAGGACAAGGGGTCATTGTTTTAAGCTATTTAAATCTCAGGCTAACATGGATGTTAGGAAAAATTATTATTTTAGCAGGGTAGTGGAACCTTGGAACAGTTTACCGGAAAAGGTGGTAATGAGCAAGGGAGTAGATAGTTTTAAGAGGGCCATTGATCTTCACTGGGGATTGTAAATTGATTAGGACCAGTCTAGCTGGGCCCAGAGCCTGTTACTGGTCGTCACTTTTGTATTTGTATTTGTATAAAACGACTGGGGTGAACTCATGTCTCTCATCTTTCCTTTCAAGAACACAAAGATAGCAAATTATTATGTTTTCAAAAATATACCCTTAAATTTCAAAAAAAAAAAAAAATCCGGAACGGGATTCCAAAACCTCCCTTCCACTTATTAACCTCCAAATAGTATAAAAATGCGTTCCAAACAAAAAATTTCGGGAGAAAACCTGCAAACACTCCTTCCTTTGGGCGAATGTTAAACAAAACTCAATCAACAAACAAATTTAAAACTATCTTCAAATTTACTTACAAATGCAATTTTTAGTATTGCATTATGTTCGGTGCGTAAACTGGTAAAAAGAGATGCCATTTTGGTGCTGCAACCTTTCTTTTATAATAAAAAGTACAGTTGAGGACCTGAATAACAACTGAAAAAACTTCACGAGTTTTCAAACGAATCAAAAGTTAAAGGGTTTAATTTAGATAATAGATCTAGAATATTAGTAGAAATTCTTTTTTCAATTTTTTATTCTTGTGTGTGTGATACTCGAAACACTTATAACTTTCATTCAAACCCTTTGAACATAGCACATCATTCGAAAAAAAAAAAAACATGCTTCAGTTCTTAAACTTTTTTGAAAATTTTATTATCATTAGTCCCCCCTCCCCCCCTAATGATTTACTCAATCGCCCCTCTCAACAGGATCGTCTGGATCCGCCACTGATCGCTCCCCTAAAATGATCGTCTGTATCCTTTACGCAACCCCCCCTCCCCCCCATTGGGCATGCGCCTTCAGAAAAATTGGGGTATGCGCCTTTTTGAGGACCCAGTCCGACCCTGACAATCGGCATCGGCCCATCGGCCAAAAAATGCCATTGGTCGAGCCCTAATGTTAAGTGACTCAAGCTTAGTTGTTTCTGATCACTCTAGATTATCAATATGTATGGTGCAGTTGGAAACACCTTGACTAGCACATGAAAAATAGTAGAGAAGATGAAATCCACTACTAAATATTTTTAGTGGCGTTCCTCATGACAAATGACAATAGTTGAAACCGCTTTTTTTGTGTTTGTGAGTTTGCTGGAGAGGCAATTGTAAGATCGTTAAACTTTGGTAAACAAATTTTTCCACTGCAGTGGCGTATATATGTTTTTATTTTGGAGGGGGCCCATATGGTGTTTTTGTAATTTTTTTTTTGGGGGGGGAGCTATAGTACCCTGATGTTCTCATTTTTTTAGGTGGGGCAAGAACTTTATATATAAGGTTTGTCATCGAGTGTCGCAACCAAATAATAGTTTTAGGAGGGCACTTCCGAGAAATAATCGCTTCTGGCGGGGGGTGGGGGGGTTTCAGGGAGTTGTCGCTCAGGAATGTTTTGAAATTCTAGGCCTAAGAAAGCAGTTTTAGACCGTCTCTGGTGATGCTCAGAAAGGAAAAATTCGGGGGCTTCTGTGGAAGTTTTTAGAAATTGAAATCTTAAAAACGCCATTATAGGCTGGATTTGTTGACGTTAGTGTAATGAAAGAATAGGACTTTTTAAAGTTGCCTCCTATTGATTTTTTTTTAAATAGAGCGAAATCCCTCACTCCTCCACCCAATTTTTCGAAATTGAAGTTATAAAAACGCAGTTTCAGACTAATTTCGATGATGTTACGGGCAGGGTGGTTCTGGGACAGTCCAGAAAACTATTTTGAAATTGAAGTCCTAAAAAGCGAAGTTTTAAACAGATGTTCAGTAATACTATGTGGAGGGATTTAAACACTCTCTATCTTGAATTTTCCAAAATTGTAGTTTTTTTCCTTGTTAGATTTCAGATGGGAGTAGTTGGACCCTCGTCCGAAATTTTTTCGTAATTGAAGTCTTAAAAACATGTCTGTGTACCATATTTCGTAGCGTTAGGAGGTTTTCAAAATTGAAGCTCCATTAAAGGCAATCTTAAACAATTTTCGATGCTTTCAGAAGGCAAGGCGTTTGGTAGTTGTCCCCTGAAAATGTTTTGACATTGTAGCAATGAAAACGAGATTAGAGATGCTCTTCAATGGTTTTAGTGGGTGGAGGGGACTTTGAAGTGTAGTATTTTGAAGACTTTCTTGTCTTTGACGGACTAGGGGAAAAAAAGGAAGAAAATTGGGGGGGGGGGGAGGGGGGGAGGCGGGGTTGAAAAGAATAGAAAGTGTTGGACGTGATCAATAGTCCTCAGTAACTTTTAAAATTTTTATTTTAAGGTTATTTTTAAAAGCAATTCATATTTTTTCCCAACATTAGGCAGTCTTTGGAAGTAAGAAGGAGTTCGAAAATCCTTCTCTGAAAGGTACAACGCAATTTCAGGTCATCTTTATAGACGTTTAGTGGTAAGGAGCGGTTTCAGGGATCTTCCTCTGAAACTTTTCAAAATTGAAATCTTTAAGGCACAATTGCAGACTATTTTTCATAGTAAGCTCAGTGAAAGGATGTTGGTTTGGGGATCCTCCTCCAGAAATGTTTTGAAATTGATGCCCGAAAAAGGCCTAAATAAATGCGTTTTTAGGATATCAATTTCCATTATTACTCCAACCGAACTAAAACTTATTTTAAACTTCTTTTAGGGAACGAGAGTTAAGGAGAGAATCATTTTGAAAAGAAAAAGGGGGGGGGGGTGAAAGAGAGAGGAATTTAAATTGCTAAGCAATCAGCTGCATCTGTTAATTTTTTTTAATTAGAAGATTTCTTTTTGAAAGAATTGAGATTTCTTCCCCAACATTATTTGTTTTTCTTTTTGTTGAAATAACTTCGCTTTCCCAAGACCCGTTCTTTTCTGGAGAACACGAAGTACTAATCCTCCAACCCCTTCTGAACACCATATCCTGGTGTCATCTAAAGCACGGTTCCCAAACTTTAGCGATTCACGGCACCCTTTGAAGAATTAGAATTTTCTCACGGCATTCTAGTCTAGTTTTATCTACATACATATTATTGTTACCATGGGCGCTTGGTGGCACCCCTCACCTCCTACCTGTGGCACCCAATTCGGAAATCTCTGCTCTAACGCATTATATTTATTATTATCACTCTCATATTTATTTATTCATTTTTGTAGCTAAAAGTTTGGAAATTATTTATGAGCAACTAAAACCAAAAATAACAACCCTTATATAAGTTTTTTTCTTCCACATTTTGGAGGGGGCCCGGGCCCCCTCAGCCCCTCCCTTATATACGCCCTTGTTCCACTGAGTCAAGGAAACATGCAAAACTCTTAAAATATCTTTTGTATATTGCCTAGTTATCACTCTCTAATACTTTAATTTAAAAAATAATCACATATGAGGTCACATATATGAGCAAGCGCACACCCCCTCTAGATATTGCAAAGACCTTCCCCCAAGCATGAACTCTCCCCTCAAATGAGAAAAATACCTATCAATACAACCCCTCTTAAAAATTTCAATGCTGCAGTCTGCGCCATGACCCCCCCCCCCCCCCCGGTGGGCTCCCCTGTATGAGGTACCTCAGCTTGTTTTATATTAAACCAAGGGAATTATTGCATTATTTTTGAATGTAGTGTTGAATTTGTGTCTGCAATTTTTAACAAACACAAATTTAATATTTTTGAAATCTTGTCATTCAAATAAATTAAATAATTTTTAAATTTATAATATTTTGTGCATTGCTTTTCTAGGAAGAAGACAAAATCTCTGTTGGTGAAATGGGTAACTAAGCTCCTTTTTAGCAACTGCAGTAATAATTTCTAAAACAATTATAAAATGTGATAAAATATGAATTTAAACAAATGTACATTTTTTTTTTTTTTTTTGCAGTTGAAACAAAAGTTAAGACAGTTTATGATAAAATAGTCCATCTACAGGTAATTGTTTCAATTCGGTACAATTTCTTAGTTAAAATTCTTCAAAAATTCTGTTATTAATTATTTATTATGTACAATAGCACTTTATAAAAAAGATTTTGATAGTTAATTTTTATGTATTATATGCAGGATTTTTGTGGCAATTTGCTTCTGATAACCATGTTGCTTAAAAATAGCACTGGCAAACTTTCCATGAAAGTAGATTTTTTTTAGTATGATCATGTCAAGTTTATTCCACTCTTCATGTATTTTGCAAAATCCAATCTGTGTTCCTGTATGCCATTATCCCAAGGATTGTTTTAATAAGCTGATAGTGCTATAGTCCATTCAAGGGGATTTTACAGGCCTTTCTTTTTAATGGGATGCACTTTATTTCTGCTCTAAATTCTTTCCGTACTTAATAAGAGGGAGTAGACTTAGACTTGCATCTGTAGACATAAATCCACGATGAAGCTTAACTTTATTGATGCCTTATTATTATAAAACTGGGATTTTTTTTTTCAAAAGTCAATTTAAAAATATTCTGAGGAAAGTAAGGAGGATTAATTTTGACTTTTCTTGAGACTTGAAAAAATAAATAAATAAATAAATAAAAAATTGCTACTTGTAGTTAAATCCTGCAACTGTCAGGAATGAATTTGTTTAAGAACTTTCCTGCACAATAACAAAGCTATTTTTTGCTGTAATTTTCATCAGTCCAGGGTTTGAAAGTTGTTGTTTTTTTAAGCATTCATTTGAAAATAGCCGCACATCTCATAAAATATTACCACATATTTGCTTATAATCAAATCCTGCACCTGTCAGGAAAGAATTCCTTTGAGAACTTTCCTGTGCAGTAACGAAGCTATTTTTTACTGCAATTTTCATCAGTTGAGCATTAGAAAGTTTTTCTTTTTTTGATCATTTATTTCAAAATAGGCACAAGTATTATAACAAATTTCCATATTTCATTAGCCATTTGTTTTTATATATTTTTCTACTATTTGCTCTACTTAAAGTAATAGGTATCGACAAAAGTAGATGAACTTTGGATTTAATCATCTTTAACCTCAAATCTTTATGAAGGATTTCAGTTACATTGCTATAAGAGCATTCCTAAATTTGATAAAATAGATCTTTAAGTTGGGAGACTTTCTTTTAGATGCAGAGAGATCAGTAACTTAATATTTATGTTTGAACTGAAGGTCAATACTTGGAAATTTTCTAAGTGGTCAGTGACCACTGGACCCCAAAAACTTCATGACCACCAGTTGCCAAATTTTAAAGTACAAAATGTGGGGAGGAGGGGGGGGGGGGGGGGGAGGAGGATTTTTTACTACTTTCAAAAAAAAAAAATTAAATTTATAGAACTTTGTGTATATTCTAAAAGATAACTATTGAGTACTTTTTGTTTACATATGAAAAATTAAAGTTAAAATAGGTTTTTGAATTTAAAAAAAAATGTATATACAAAAAAAAAAAGAGAGAAGTCAGCAGGAAATTGCATTTTAGATGAAATAGTTTTAGTTTACAGCAAAGCCTCCAAAGCAATGAGGATCATATATAATTGTGCAGATAGAATTTCACTTTTCAAGAAAATAATAATAAATTTTTTTAGGTAATAATTTATTGCACATTTCATGTTATTTACGATAGTTTTCATTGAAATAATCATGGAATTCTGTATCGTCTACTTTTATTTTACGATTGACACAAACATGGCGACTACACGAAAAATTCAAGATAATAAATTTTTGAATTTGTTGCATAAAAGAAATGATAAATAATTCATATCCTTTAAAAAACTAATTTAGACAAAACAGTCAGTTTTAGTGCATAAATGACTAAAACAATTTGTCTAAAATAATATTTTGAAGATAAAATTTTGCATTTTTCAAGAAAATAATTAAGAATTATTAAAAAGATAAGAAAAAAGGCACATTTTGCATTATTTTCAATAGTTTACATTGCAATAAACATCCAATTTCGTTTTTGGAAATTTTGGCACTTGATGAGCCTTGTGTACTTCCATCTTGTGAATGACTAGATATGGAGACTGTGCCAAAAATTAAATGGAAATTTTTGTATTTGTTGCATGAAAATAATTTAAAAATAAAAAACCCTTATGGAACTACAATTTAACATGTTGACTGTCACAGCAATGTTCAGAAATCTGGCCTAAAATGAAAATTTAATTTAATAACATTACATTATTAAAAACTCGAATTCTAGTGTATAATTATCATCAAAAAGCATGAAAAATGAAACCATCTGCTGAAAAAAGTGTCCGACAAAGCCATGTCATGTATGTATAAAAAGCAAAAAACCGGCAAGAAACGCATTATTTCTGTCTAGCCTGTAAAGAGAAGTCAGCTCTTTGTGTGGAAGATTGTTTTAAAAAGTTCCACAAACAATAAAATATTATTTTATTTCTTTAATTTAAGTTAATTTTTATCACTATATTTTTTGTTCAGTTTAAAATAAATTTTCTGTTTGTGCAAGCCAACATTGGTTTTTTGTTCTTCTCTTAAATGTAATTTACCTAAACAAAACAAAGCAGCAGCAGATAATTATTTTGAAGTTAAAATTTTTATCTTGAAATGTCGTATGAGAAAGAGAAATACAAATTTGTTTCTATGAAGTGCAAATAACCTTTTATTTTTGTTTTCAGTAATTTTGCATAGCTTAATGATGAGAATTGTATAAATAATTTACTTTTCTCTAAAAAATCTGAAGCATTATCTGTTTTTTGTTTCAAAAGTATTTTTCTAATAAGTGTAATTTTTACCTGCAGGAAAGAAGTAAGGAGCATGGTAAGTTAAACCATTTGATCCTTCCAATTTTCAAAAAAGGAATTTGATTAGTGTTTTACAATTTGAGTGCACTGTATCCTTGCTAGATCAATAAAATTTTATTTAGTATCTTTTTTTTTCTTCTGATGGTGAAGCTATCACATAATTGAAGCTGCATTCTTCTGTGTACTTATTTGAAAAAAATCATTTTGAAGTTTAGAAAAATGCATTAAGCTTACCTGATCTTTCAAAATTGAACTTCTTTAGTATCTAAATGATAACACTGTGCGGCAAACAAATCCTTTCAAAATGCTTCTGAGAATTCATCGGCTGATTCTTATGTAAAATGACACCCTGAATTTGAATATAACATCCATTTCCCCCATATACATACCAATTTTTTTTTAAGGTTCCCCCAAGTTTATTTTCAATTTTCCTTAGTTTCAGAGCTTTTTTTTTTTTTTTTGAGGTTAAAGGAGCTTTATATTAATTGCTAACATGCTTTTGGCAGCAAGAGAGGTTCAAAGCTCAAGATCATGGACATTGATAGCAAAAAGGGGGACTTGGGGGGTATACCCCCCAAAATATTAGAAAAATCACGAAAACGATCTTTTTATTCTGCTTTTTTAAAAAAGATGTTTGTAAAAAAAATTTCGGTGCACAATGAGAGTATAAGACTTGCTTCTATGACTTCCATGTCCAAAAACATTTTTGTGATGTAAAAAAAATTAAAAAAAAAAAAAAAAACCATCATGTGAATGTCGCACGTTGCATACTACGAGTTGAATCGCAGGCCTTCATTCAAAAAGACATTCTTCTGGCTGATCCTTATGTAAAATGACTCCTTGTTTCCAAATACGACCACCTTTCCCCCTTTTTAGAACCCCGCCTCTCCTCTTCTGATTTAGAGCCCTTTTTTTTTTAATTTGGAGAGGAAAAAGAGCAAAACAATAACTATAAATAATATTCTGAATGACTAGAGATGTGCAAAGCTCAAAATCTTGTGCATATGTAGCACTTGGAGGGCACCCCTCCCACCCCCAAACACACTGTGCAGCAAAAAAACTCTCAAATGCTTCTGAGACTATTCCGGCTGATTCTTCTGCAAATTGACCCCCTGAACCTGAATATAATCTTTGTTTTCCCCTACACATACCGATTTTTGTAAAAAAGCCCCCCTCTTTTTTAAAAAAAATTTCTTTAATTTTAGATCTATTATTTTCCTTTGGGGGAGAAAGGAGCATTATATTAACCGCTAATATTGTTTTGGAGGACAAGTAAGGCTCAATGATCAAAACCATGAACACTGTTAACAAAAAGGGAGACTTGGAGAGATTATTTGGGGGGAGGAGGATATCCACCCCTCAATATTGTAAAGGGGGCGTGATGGGGGGAAGGTCGTCGTATTTGCAAACAAGGGGTCATTTTACATTAGAATCAGCCAGAAGAATGTGTTTTTGAATGAAGACCTGTGATTCAACTCATATGCAACAAGCGGTATTCGCATGATAGTTTTTTTTAAATTTTTTTTTACGTTAATATAAGTTTCTAAATTTATTAAATCTTTGCTAGTTACTTTGCATTAATTAAATTTTACTCTTACTCTAAAAAAAAACATTTTTGAAAAAAAAAAACCACTTGCTTTAAACCACAGTTTAAAGTGGTTTAAACCAAACAACCCTGACCCAAAATAGTGTAGCAGTCTGGCTAGAAAGTTTCTGCTACTGGGGTTATAACTAAGTGCTCATAACAAACGGGTTCGTGAAAAGAATCATAAAAATTAATACATGCTTGCTTTGTTGTTTTGTATTTCTGTACAGTAGCAAAGAAGTTGGTTGTTTGATTTGAGCTGTCTTATTTGCCTCTTCCTTTTTATTGTTTATGAGGAACGTCGGGACCGAAAAACATTGTCATTTGCATCCTTAGCTTCAAATTAGTTTGAAATTTTTCTGCACTTTAAAAGCGAAGTATGTCAAGATTTAACTTCAAATTCTTCACATTTGTAGTTATGGTAGTCGCTTTCCTTTTTTTTCTCTCTCATGACTTTCAGCTGCAGTATCCTCGGAAGTGTATCTCGGAAATGATAACACCCTCTTCAACAAATATGTAATTTTTAAAAACTCCTCTACTCGACGATTTTCAAAATAAGTACCATGTTATCACTTGTTCCCATTTTTATACTTTATCTCTAACTTTCAGTTGAATGAAAAATGTTAATGGAATTTTCCAAAAATAAAATCATCTTTTCTAAAGAGGAAATCAACAGACATTTTATGAATTACAAAAATATTGCTCGCTTTAAGTGGAGTTTACTTGTTAAAAACAAGTTTTGTTCCTATAGACGAAGCATTGTACCTACCAAATCTTTTTTATTTTCTCGCTAAATCCGAGTTCCGGTAAAAACAGCGCTCACCATAAACGAGTTTGACTGTATTTGATTACTAACACAGGTAATCAAAACTTTAGTAAGTATTTGATTACTATTTTTAGTTAAGTATTTTTCTTTTGTTTAAATGCAATTTGGAAAGCATTCACAAGGTTTTTGTAATGTAACTGTTTAAAGTAAATTATAATGGCATGCTTTGTTGAGTTTTTTATTCTCTTTTCAGAAGCAAAAATCAAAGAATTAAAGGAAAATGTAAGTGGCATGTAAATTTAGTTTGCATTTTTTAACTCCTTTTCTTTTTTTGGAGAAGAAGCATTCTATAAAATAGAACATTTAACAAAATAATAGCTTATCCATTTAGTGTTTAAACCATGTATGATGGAAAAAAGGTTATTCTTTCTCTCTGTTGGCAATGATTTAAAATTGAATTTTTTGTTTATGTAAAAGTAAGAGAATGTAGAGGCGAGCCTTTCCCATCTCAATGAAAATCTATCTTTACTAATAATAAAGCTAAAAGTCTCTGTCTGGATGTCTGTGATGCGCATAGCGCCTAGACCGTTTGGCCGATTTTCATAAAATTTAGCACAAAATTAGTTTGTAGCATGGGGGTGTGTACCTCGAAGCAATTTTTCAAAAATTGGATTTTGTTCTTTTTCTATTTCAATTTTAAGAACATTATTCGAGCAAAATTATCATAAGATGGACACATAAATTATCAAGTTATCGTAACACGGAACCGTAACATGGGCAAGCCATTTGGTGAGAAATTCACCGTACATTATTTGTAAATATACAGGTGAACCAAAAGACCTTTTAATTTTCTACTATGGGCAAAGCCGTGCTGGTACTACTTGTATATAATAAATACAAAAGTTGCATGTGGAAACAAATTAGAGCTTAATATTTCTTATCTTAGATTGCAACAATTCCTTTATTTTCTAACTTAAACTTCTCTTCAGCCAGTGTATCGAATATCGATAAATATTAATATTGCTTTTGACGCACAGAGGAAAGAACAGCATGCAAATAAAACAAGTTAAAATGTTTTCAATGGACATTGGCTAAAAATGAAGGAGGCAGTTTTCAGAGGATTAACCCCTTAACGATCGAATAATTTTCAAGAAAACGGTCATTAAAGTGTCTATTTTTTTATTTAAGAAAATGATATAAACATAAGTGTATGAACTACATGTGCATTCATTTTTTCATTTTCAATATTTTTTAAATTAAAATTTTAAAAAAAATTAAAATTTTATGAAAAGTCAACAAGCAAGCCCAAGCTAGCAGCGAAAATTTAAGAAATACGTCTTTTATACATTAGAAAATAATTTTATTAATATTTTGTGTAATATGAGTAAAGATAAGTAAATTTTTCTTGTGTGATAAATTTCAAAGCTTGAGATACAGAGGCCAACGTCACAGTCTGGTAAGTTAAAACAGGGCCGATCCTAGCAGGTGTGCAGAGTGTGCACTGCACAAGGGCAGCCAAAGCAAGGGGTGGCTGTAGGCTGCATCATATAGTTCTTTTAATCAAGCAAAATTCCTCAAGAATTTCTCACAAGATAATATAGGTACAGGGTAATATAGTGACGGTAGGTTTCAAAAACACAATGCGTGGAGACTGGAGAGACAATGAAAAATTGCGACTCCCCTGAGAGTCAAACATATATAATCAACGAACTAAAATTTTTAATTTTCCCCCTTTACAGCAATTTTCTCTAATTAAAATCACGAATGAACGACCCGGTATCAGATCAGGTAGGAGGGCAGGGCCTTTGACCTGGGTTACAAATTTTAAGTGTAACTCCAAAACAAAGATCTAAAAGGATGCCTTGACGAGACTAAATAAGGCTTCAAACTGCGTTTTTAGGTCTTGAATTCCGGAAAATTTCCCTGGTTGAAACACCGATTTTAAGGATCCAATTAGGTCTCTTATTCACCCTTTCTACCTTAATGTAATCAAACATAGCCTAAAAATGATGGCTCCAAAATCCAAAATGTCTTTTCTAGGAACAGCTCTTCCTAACGTATTCAAAAATGGCTCAATCGTATTTTTTGAATTTCTTTTTTGAAACTTTTGTGGTAGAGGGCCCTGAAATTCATTCCCTAAGATTTCTACCAAAGATGTTCTGAATTAGCGTCTCTAGAGAGGTCCCCAATCCTATCCCCTCTCACTTAACGTATTCAAAAGCAAACTAAAATTGCGTTTTTCAATCACCAATTTCGAAGAACTTTGGGAAAATACCTAGGGCTCGACCAATGGCATTTTTTGGCCGATGGGCCGATGCCGATTGTTTAAAGATGGCCGATGGCCGATTGTTTTCCTCCAAATGGCCAATTGCCGATGGCCGATGCTGTTGGCCGATGGCAAAAAAAAATTTAAAAAAATCTAACAGAAATAAATTGATAAGATTGTCAGGGATTTAAAGGATTATTGATTCATTTCACTTTACTTCCTTTCTACGAATAAGGAATTGTAATCCTCCCCCCAAAAAATCAGATTTCGACCTAAATTTTTATTTTACGATCATCCAATTTAAACTTCAGAAGTTTTTTCTGCGCATATGTACATGCATATGTACCTAAGAACATATAGATAAGCGATATATCCATTTTGAAAGTCTCCTTAGTTAATTATCGCAAATTCTCTTGTGATGTTTTCATGCGCGTAAACTTACGTCACTCAAAAACGTTATGAAATAGTAAGTTGAAAACTCATACGTAGGTAGTATGATCTAAAAGTTCGAAGACAAGTTGTATAAAAATTTACCGTGAATCTATCTACAAAATAGTCACCTTGAACGACTATGCACTTCTGACACCGTTCGTATAGCCTTTAGAAGGACTCCTGGAAGACATTTATCGCAACCTCCTGTAAGGCCTCTTTCGCTGCTGTTTTGACTTCATCGTGGGGAAGAAGGCGACTATCATGTTGAGGATGCACGGTTCGATTGGTCAATACTCTGATATGACAAACCAATAACATCACGTTTCGTCGGACTTAGCTCCGTGTGATTTTTACCTGTTCCCAGCAAAAAAAAAAACACTTGCATGGACGCCGCTTTCTTCCGTCAGGAGAAGATAAAGCTGCATCACAGAATGTAGCGAAAAATGGCTTCCAGGAGTTTTTCCAAAAGTTATATGAACACTGGCAGAAGTACATAGTCCCTCAAGATGACCTTTTGTAGGTGGATGTGCTTCGGTAATGTGAACTATTCTAGGTAAGGTTTTATACAGCTTGTCCCTCGAACTTTTGGATCATACTACGTACAATCTGTATAGGGTGTAATTATGCTTCTCCTTTTTTGACTGCTGTATGATGGAAGACAAAGAACAACAGCCAAAAAAAAAAAAAAAAAAATGGAGGGGAAACAAAGAGACAGTCTTAACCAATTGATTTTTTTTTTTAAATTGAACATATAACTAAGATTTCAGTATTATTGTAATAATGTTTGGATTTAGGTAAACTAAACATAGTTAAAAAGCATTAAATTATGTTGTTTAATCATTAAAAAAAAAAAAACTATGAAACCGTCAACAAAGTACGCTATTAAAGTGGAAAGATTGCACGTAGACATTTTTTAGTCATCAAGTTAAACAAAAAAGGTAACAGATAAATTATAATATTCAATCATAATAGGAATATTTTTATACTTATTTAAAATTTATGAGTAGAAAAGTTGGCATTTTTCATAAAATGTATAACAGTGACATAAATTTTGCGGAAAAAGGAAATAGCCATGAAATGAGCGAGGTTCTTAAAACGCAGCTACAATAAACAAACTCAATATTTACACCAAGTTAATAACTGAATCCATATATATACTACTTGATTTGATGTTTGCACACGTGATATTGAAGAATTTGATTGATTAATCTCTTATGAAGCACTACAATCACGTTCAAATTAAATTTTTCAATTTAACAATAATTTTCTGAAATTTAAAAAATTGCATAGTAGAAAATCCTTGAAACTTTTCTATAACATATTATTAAACATATGAAGAACACGAAAATAACTTATTCCTTGATTTTATATAAATACATAAAAATAGTTACAACAGAAAAAAAAATCGATCGCTATTAATGATGCAGAAAAGGTGGCGTATTACAAAATATAGGTGAAACAAGTATAAAAAATACGCAAAATGACATTTCTTGACCAAAATAAATAATCGCTAAATATTTAAGAAATGCTTGAAACGACGAGGGTGGATTAGGGGGTCACCCTCTGATTTTGGAGTAACTCACAATGTTAAACTTCGACCCCAACTTCGGCTTAATTTTTTTAGTTCAAAACCGCTACCACCAACGCCTTGGAAGAGTTTCTGAATCTACTACAGCACTTCCGAAGAAAAAATTCAAAATCCCTTTGTTTTCCGAATTATGTCACCATTCAAAACGTCTTTAATCAATTTCTAATTAATGTTGTTAATTCTTCCTAAACAATAGATAAAACTTGAAAAAAAAAATCTCTAATTTTATGAATGGTGTTAGTTTTAAACAACTCGGAAGTACAACTTTAGTTTAATTTCAGAAATTGAGGGAGTGGGAGGAGGAGCACGCAAGTGTTCTCGGAAATACAAAAAATAGTCGCAAAAAATAGAGTTCAAAATAATCATAAACATTGAGCAGAAAAACCCTTTTAAAACTTGCACCCGAGTTTGTTTTGACTTGCAGTGGCGGATTTAAAATGTAGCAAATGTTGCATTTGCGCGAGAAGGCCCCATAATCATGGGGGCACCGTAGGAGTTACAAAAATGCTTTCGATAAATGTTTTACAACTTTTGTGATAGAGAAATACGGCGCCAAAATGTATTTCGACGGGCCCCAAACTTGTAGCTCCGCCGAAGCGATACAGAAAAGACTGCATTACTGTGATTCATCTTACAAACATCGAAAAATTAAAAATTACCGTCGGTTCAACGGGAATCGAACAAAATGAAACAAAACCGGTTTCACCATCTCATATTTGTTTCCATGCTCTCAAATTCTGCAATATATCACCAAATGATCGTCAGTCTGAGACGCTACATGAGTTTTGAATTGAAATAAGTAATTAATAGCCACAAAAAATCAGTTAATAGGCTTTTTAGAACACCCAATCGAAAACAAAAAGGGAAAGTCACAACTGGAACGTGCGCACTTCCCACAGGCGAAAATTTAGCCTTCTACAGCTTACCATTTTTTAGTTATGACTTATGAGAGATACATACGTACATCCAGCTGCAAGAAACAACGCAATAATTAACGTGTTTGGTATCTGAATGCAGTATTAAAATCTCTCTCTTTCAGGAGTGACTAAAATATAAACCCAGACTGAAATTTAAGTAAACAATTTTGTTTGAAAACAATAACTCCCTTTACTTTGCATTAAAAAGTAAAACGAAGGTCTTTTTTTTTCAAAAACATCGGCCAATTCCATCGGCTTTTCGATGTTTTTAAGGCCGATGAGCCGATGTTTTCTGCAAGTTAGCATCGGCCGCCGATGCCGATGCCGATGGCTAAATTGTTGAACCATCGGTCCGCGGTATTTTTAGGACTCGACCGATGCATCGGCCAGGCCGATGCGGATCCCCCATTTCTCCAACGTAATCACTATGGCTCAAACTTTCGTTTTTAGATGGTTCCGTGAAGTCACCAAACCCTTCCAACCTCATTAGCGTGAAATTGACTTCAGTTTCAAAAAACAGTTCCCCAACCGCTCTTTGTCCCATCGTTATCAAACAATGCCTAAAATGAGATTTTGGGACTTCCATTTCTAAAAAATTCCGGATGACTTACTTAAATTTTCACTGCACTAGGGTATCCGGCATCTCCCATCACTCAGAAACAAGTCTTTAGTTGTATTTTTCAGATCTCAATATCGAAAAATATTCAGAAAGATCCGCTGAAGCTTCTCGGTTTCCTTAACGTCACCAAAGATAGTACAAAATTGCGCTTTTTAGAGCCCCAAAACCGTTCCTTCACAAAATAGCCTAAAATTGATTTTAATTCCAAAAAATATTTCTCTTAGTTCGGAATATTTTCCCATTTCCCCTATAGTATCCAAATCTAGCGAAAATTGTGTTTTTGAAACAATAGTGCCGATAAATCACCAGAGGAAAGATGCCAGACCCCCTACCGTCACCAAAGACAGCCTAAATTTGAGTTTTAAACTTCAATTTTGAAAACTTTCGATGGGAAGCGACCGAATCTCCCTCCCTCCAGCAACGTCAACAAAGATAACCCAAAATTGCTTGTTTAAAACTTCCGTTTCAGAAAATTTTCTAGAAGAGCACCGATCCTTTCTAAACTAAGGTCACAAAAAAATAGCTGCAATTTAACATCAATTTTGAAAGAATTTTAGGAAAGAACTCCAACTTTACTTTTCCCGCAAGTCTCGAAAAATATCCTAAAATTGCAATTTTTGACATCAATATTGAAAATTTCTCCATGAACCTTGAATGTTCCTGACTCTTTTGTCCTTGCAGCCAAACACAACCACAGATTAATTACAGATATTTTTCATACGCGAATTTCGAATATTTTCTGGTGACGATCCCCCCCCCTCTCCGTTTCTCTTTTCTCCGTCTTTCTTCTGATGTCACCAAAGACAGACTATAAAATGCATTTTTACGACTAGTAAATTTTTTGTACCTATTACTTTCTTCAAAGACATAAATTCTACCTAAGTTTTTTTAACTTTTTATTCTGAACTTTTAATTTATCCTTCTTCTGTTTTTTTTGAGCAATCACGATTGCTTATTGTTTTCATTTGACAGTCCTTGACGTTGTGGTTCCTTTTTCAGCTTGGACCAGGGCTGCAGCACCACCGTCCACCGGCGGCGGCGCGGCTGCTCCTGACCACTGTCCACCGGAATCCACTTTTGCTGGGCGGTGGCGTCCATGTCCCACACACGCATGCTCATACACACTCCCCTACGCGCGCACGGCCTTTACACACATACACACGCCTACGTGCACACACGTAAGCCTACACACACAACTATACACACGTAGGAGTACCCCAGGAGGAGGGACATGCTTGGGGAGGGGGCATTTCTAGAAACAATAACTCTAATCAGTAGGGTCTTGTCGCAACTCGTGATTGCGAAAAACATAATTTGAATTGAAAGTTTCGGAATTCAAATTAGAGTTAATTGGGGGAAGTGGGTCACATTTTTTTTTTTTTTTTTTAAATTAGAACCTGATACAGGAATTTGAAGAAAGATTTATATGGGCGTTATAGTCAAAACATGCAAATTGCTCTTCAGGGGCGGCACATTAGGTCTTTGCACAGGGGCGGCCGACACCCTAGGATAGGCCCTGAGTTAAAACCAACTTTCCTTTCTTCATCTTTGCAATTACATTTAAAATGAACTGGTGCTGCCATCTAGTGTATAAAGAGAGAAATAAAATGTATTCCGGGCAAAATAAATGAATTGGTTTTAATAGTTTCGTCGTGTTAATATTGCACACCTCAGCACGGCGCTATCACGGGAGTGAGAAATGGAGGTCGAAACCCCAGCACGGCATAGACATGGGAGCGAGCGGGAAGGGGTTAAAATGCCTTCATATCAGTGTCAAAATTGTTTAAAATATTAGAAAGCAAATTGTGTTAATTCACAAATAAAAATAAACTTCTGTTTTGGTAATATGGTAAAGCTACTGTAACAGGTTTAAAATGTAAATATTATTGTTAAAAAACAAATTAGGCCAGCAAAAACATTATGGGTTCTAAAAATTTAAAATAATCCACCAAATAAATGAAATATATTTTCCGAGACCCAAAAGTTAAATGTTAGGATAGGAGATATCTATGGATAGCATTATGTTAGTCACATTATGATAATACCTTGGTTTTTGAGAAATGCAGGGCCGGATTTAGGGGAGGGCAGGCAGGGCTACTGCCCCGGGGCCTCCACAACAAAGGGACCCCCACAATAAAATTTTTACAAAATATCCTAACGTTCATGGGTCGAAAATATCGGATACATACTCATATATCAAAATATTCGGATATATGTCAAAGTATTGGATATTTTCGAAAATATGATGATCTTTTCGAACCCTGATTAGGGGCCTCCACTCCTTCATTGCCCCGGGGCCTCTACACTTCCAAATCCGGCCCTGGAGAAATCACCAAAAGTTTGGGTATGTAACTAATACAAATGATAGGAGATACACTCATTGTGCCAAGAAATTTTCGTGGTAGTTCTGAGAGGCACTGCCATCCGGTGTGGTTGAGAAAAGAAAAATAATTAAGGTTCCATAAACTTGAAATCACACATGAAATCACATTTACCTCGAAGTCTTTCTTTTTTCACTTACGCTACTTTGTGTCTCATTGTATCATAATTTTCTTATGATTGATGCTTCTCTTTTATGTTTACAACTTTTTTTACAGAAAGCTAACAACCATGAAATTGAGAACATTGGTGAGTAATTTTCTAATTACTCTTTAATAATCTTAATAATCTTTAAAAATCTGAGTACTATTTTTATGATTTTTTTATTTTATTAGTGGAGGTAAATATTGAATGTGCTTCTTCCATGCTTAGCATTTGAAACAAGACAGTCAGGACGATATGATATATGTTGTGGAAAATAATAAATGAAAATTCATTGCACAGTGCTATTTTCTTCCATGCAAAATCCAACCAGGCTTTTGTGATCATAATACTTTCAGTCAATGTTCTGTTTTATGTCAGAGAGAAATTATTTCAAACTCGCTACTTTACCAAAGATTTTTTTCTAAGGTCAATTTATGATTATTTAAAAATAGCTTAGGCACAGCTTGTACTAATACTTGAATGCTCTAAGAATACTAATGTGAATGTTTGATTTAAGTGAACACAATTCTGCCACTGCCCCAGAATAAAAGTAAATTTCTATTATGTGGTACCTACAAACTGTGCTAAACCTCACAACTGCCCTCAGAATACAGAAGATCACACTGATATGATCAACTGTGTTGCAAATTATGGAGCAGAAGCAGAGTCTAATTAGCTGTAACAAGTTCCTTTCTCCCTTTAAGTCTCATGGCACATATAAGTTATTTTATTTCAAATTTATAACTTCTTTTATTTATTTGTTTTGATCTTCTCTGATTGAAAATATGATTCATATGTTTGATAAATTCTATGAATAATAGAAATAAATTAAGGAAAAATTTACTCTATTGATATTACATTTGCTTATGTGTCTAAACATGAATGAATAACAAAGTTTTTATTTTAAAAGAATGTTGTTCTGTGGCTATACACAAACTTTGTACAAGCATTATTACTAGCGCTTTGATGAGACATTATCTGAGAAATTTTTCCTGGTGACTATCAGTTGAAGTATCAAAGAGAATTTCATTGAAGCATTTCTTGATAGAATGAAACATTTCTTGATAATGTGTGCTCAATTATTTTTTCTTGCTTACCTATTTATACTTTTTATGCAACACAGTTCATTTTGTTTATTTTTACAGCTCAGAAACTTAAAAAGATCACAATGGATGCGACATTTCTCAGAGTAAGGATATCTTTCACTCTTTTATCATTATTAAAGGAATGTAATACACAGTATCTAAGACTTTTCCTTAAATCTTTATATATTTTACTTATGAAAGCAATGGCTTGTTCATGCTGCTTAATAACTAACACATAAATGCAAAATTTTTAAATAAGTTTACATGCAGGTGTCAGTTGCGATAAGGGAGGAAAGTCATTATTTTTTTCAAACTGCAAGTAATTTTTGATATTTATACATGTTTTATAAGAAGCATATCTTGTTTAATTAGTTTTTATTAACAAACATTTTTTTGCTCTTTATGATTAATTAGTAAAATATCCTTTATCCTCTGAAAGTCAATAAGCTGTTTTTTCAATTATTAAGTTTAATTTCAATTGATCAATAATTAATCAATATGGAACTATGTCTATAAATGATAAGTTCAATAGAGTGATATTATTAATGATCGTAAGTAAGATTCACATTTTTAAATAAGTATGTAAGGAGTCATTTTATGTTTCAGTAAAAAGCAATGAAAATTGTTTCTAAAATTTGGAAAGTAATTCAAAAATCGTAGTGTATTTTTATATTTTGGAAGTTTACTCTATTAAATGTAAGATAACAAAACATTATTTTAAAATTAATTAGCTCATGTAAAAATGTAGTTTAATTAAATCTGACTGATAAACATAATGTAAGTATTGAAAGTAATTTTATAAACAGAGCTTTTGCAATTCATTTGTAATGTTTTATCTCACCAAATGATTCAGAAAATATTTCGCCATTTCTTTGTGTACTTATTTGTGTAAAAATTTCATTTTTATTCAAATGTGATGAATAGTAATCTTACCATACTTTTCATAAAAAAAAGTTAAATTTTTGTTCTGAATTAATAACACCATAAAAACCGGCTTATCAGCCACACCTGCGTAAGCATCTGAAATAATTGTCAAGTTGGAAAAAAAATATCGCGAAAGAGCCGCACCTCGCCTATGGGCCACATTGTGATTCTTCAAAGAAGGAACCTGCATTGTAAAATACATTTATTTAATTGACATTAACAAACAAAAATATAAGTTTAGAACAAAATTAAGCATTTAAAAAGAGTAATAAGCATTAAAAGGAATAAATAATTAAAAAGAGTATTAAAAAAGAACATTTGAAAGATTTATCAAATACTTCAAAGTCAGAGTTGTCACTTGAAGAGTGAAATAAGTTTAAAATAGTTTCATCTAGTTGTTCACTGTTATTGTCCGAATCACTGTCTGCAGATTCATGGACTATGCTGTTATCAGTGATTTTGGCAGCTTTGAATGTGTTCATGATGACACTTTTTTTCACACACCTCCAGGATTCGCTAACCCATTTGGAAACTTCGGCGTGGCTCACTTTTCGCATCTTCCCCGTTTCGTATAAGAATGGAGACCATCTGTCATCCAATCTTCCCTTTGTTTTCTAATTTCGCTTTTAAAGCATTTATTGACTGTCAAATCCAGGGGTTGTAGCTTTTTAGTTAGTCCACTTGGAATGACAGCCATTGTTGCGGATAACTTTTTGCAAGCGCTCTTAACTACATCTAACGAATGTGCGTGCATGGAGTCGAGTACAAGAAGTCCACCCGGCTTTAAAAACGAACCTCCAGACTTCCTTTTGCCAATCCAGCATTATTTCTTGACATATCCAGCCTTTTCCATTGGCGCGGATGACGATGTCTGTTGGAAACTCTTCTTTCGGCAAGGTTTTTCGCTTGAATACAATCAGCAGTTTCAATTTTTCGCCATCCACTGCACAAGACAAAACACACATAAATGAGCATTTTTCATTTCCCGTTGTCACAATATTTACAATTTTTTCTCCTGTAATATTAACTTTTGTTGGAAGGACAGTCAAAAGTTAGAGGAACTTCATCCATGTTGATGATTTGTGACAGTTCAAATTTTTTCTCGGAAATTGTCTTCCTCACAGATTTTAGAAAATCCGCCTTCTTTGTCTCCCAGTCAGAGGGCAACACTTGCCCCATTGTTGTTTTCATTCGAACGGAAAATTCGTTCCGCCGCATAAATCGGCAACAACCAGACTGGCTGCCAGCAAAATCCCTTTTATTCATTTGAGATGCCATTTTTTGGCTTGGAGCTTGATTTTAACAGTTGATAATGGAACACCAGCATTTTTCTTCTTTCCTTTATCCAAATAGTCAAGTTTTCCTCCAACTTGACATATTGGACAACTCCTGTTCGGTTCGCCCTCTTGTTCCGTGGCATTGCGGATAAAGTTCCTTTATCCTTTTTCCACCGTCTTATGCATTTTTTGTCAACGTCAAATTCACGAGCAGCCGCTCAATTTCCGATTTGCTCGCCACGGGGCGAAATTTAAACTCTGCGGTATAACTTTTAAGCCGTTTAGGGGGCATACTTTTTTTCAAATGATCATACGTTGAACTATAAAATTATAGGTGCACTCGCTGTAAAGTTGAAATCAGCTCTGGGAGAAAGTGAAGTGAACCAGTCTGCTGCTAAATCGAAGGTGAGGGGGAGAGGAGAGCGAGTATCTCTTTCTTCAATTCTTTGTGCCCCAGGTTGACAATTTGCGTTTCCCAGAACCCCAGCAACAGAACACAGTTTTAGATTTTACCCCCCTTCCCCGACCCCTTTTATTTCCTGTTGGTTTTTTGGATTCCATTGCTTTTTGTTTGTCCTGAAAAAAACATAAAAACTTTTGAAGGGCTTTTGAAACTCCTCCATTCAATCTCCCAGAGTTTAGTTTTCAAAGTCGGAAGTAGCCTTTAGCTGTATTGACTTATTTAAGGAACTCTCTCCCTTTGTTTGTTTGCTATTAATACATGTCCAAGCAGGTGTTTCCCCTCCTCCTCCTTCTTCCACCTTCTCAGCAGACATAGCTGAGGACTACAGATGGTTTCGCAGGCAGTGATGTCAGCAGAGATAACAAAACAATTTTGTTACTAGAAGTATTTCACCTACTTTTGTCCCATCCCCCACAGATGAGTTTTAAGTTGGAAAGGAAAGATTCTTTTGACTTTAGCATTGTTAGTTAAAGTTACCCCGGATTTCCCAGCCTTTTATTTGTTCTCAGAATTTGTAATTTTTGTGTGGAAAAAAGAATTAGCTTAAGAGCAGCACCTTTTTATGAGCCACAGTAAAGATAAAACACCCTTTTTTCATGCATGAGCCTCAGCCCATATGCAGGCTTTTACGGTATCTTTGTAATACATGTGTGATTTTGCGTTAGAGCAAGTACAGATTTCCATTTCCTTTCCTCCTTTTTTACATTTTGCAGTTCTAAAGTTAAGGAGAATATCCAAGATATTCCATAAGCTTAGCTACATTTTTTCAGATTTAGACATTATTCCTTTCAAAAAAAAAAAAAAAAAAGGCAGTAAATGAATCAGCAGTAATGCAATTTTACTTACTTTTTGCCAGTAACTTCCCAGAGAAATCTAGCCAAGCTAGAGAGAAGGACTTTCTCTCTCAAGCTTTCATGTTTGTTTGTCTCAAGGAAAGGAAAGAGACTGAGTTGTATAAGACAGCAAAAACTTGACTCTCTAGAGCATTTTTGGAGGTCACAAACTGTCAGTAAATGAGTTAGCGATTGAAAATTTAATATTGGGCAAAAAGCAGAGTAAGCAACTGCCAATATTTCCAAAGCCATAAAGAAAAGTAGTTGGGAATTATTTCATTTTCTTCACCATTCCTGACCTCATACCATAAAGTCTCAAGATTACCATGTACTGATCACCTAATGCCACGGAATAGGAGGTAAAGAATTGTGTGTACTGCAAGTAAGGTTTGAATTTGTGTTACAAACAAATATTTTTCTTGTTCAAACATTTTGTTTGTGCAAAAAATGCAAATTTTAAAATGGTATCAGGTTTTAATTTCTATAAAAATGTTTTTGTCTCCATATTGGCAAATTTAGGTAAAACAACGACTTGAAATTGGGGCAAAAATAAAACTAAGTAGAATTATTTAAAGTAAACATTTTGAGGGACATACTTCCTGCCTCATACCCCAGAGCATTTTTGCTCCAGATTTCATGAAATTTTGTTGAACGTAATAAGCCTATGCTAAATAGACGTATGCACATACTCTTATTTGTAATTTTAATAAACATTTTGTACAATTTACATTTCTATAAATCCTATGTAACAAAATGCAAGTTGGCTGAGATATGTGTAAGAATAGTAAGATTTTACTATGATACTTTTTTGAATTTTTTCTGGGGTCCCAATGACCCCTGTAAGTAGTTTAGACTGGTACAAAAATGAGTCTGAAAAGGATCAAAAATTTTTTTACAATTTTTCTGCTTTCGTATAAAGTATATTTTTCTCTTCTTGAACTAAATCATTTTAAGTTTACTTTATTTTTTAACTATTGTTTATTTTAGGTTCAGATGACAGCTTTAGGTATGACTATTTGCTAGTGTCAAATTTATAAAATGTGTTTATAGTTGATGACTTATGATGAAGAGTTGTGGATATTACTTACACACCCATGATTTTTTCCTTTGTTTTAAAATGTTTTTAGATGAAAGTCAAGCAGCTGTAGTTGAGGAGACAAAAAACATTAAAAAAGAGGTAAGCTTCCTTTTAAATGAGTATGGTGGCCTAAAATTCTCATGTGTGGAAACATTGAATTTCACGCGGCAGTTATTTAATATTCAAATATTCATTTTATTAAACAGCAAAATATAAGAGAGACCACATAAGTCAAACTTCTGTCTTTCAAGTGTTTACGAAAATTTTCAAACATTTAAAAAAATCTATTAATTGTTTGATTTAATTTTTTCCCTAAGTATTTCAAAATAAAGCATTTCATAATTTAAGAGTAGATGAAATAAGAGTACTCAAATTATTACATTACTGACAAAAATAGCAAACTATTTACTATATAATTTATAAATTAATTTTCTCTTTAATTAATAATACATTCAACTTTATTGTTTCAGATAGAACCATTGAAAAAGTTACCTAAGAAAGTCAAAGATCTTGAGGTGAGTCTCTTCTGCTTTCGGTATTGAGTTTGTACTTATGTATTTTAAATTTATAAGGTGTCATTTATTTTGACAGTAAAAATTTACAAATTTACATAACTAAAATAAACTCATTAAAAATAAGTATAAAAATAAAGTAATAAAGCAATTTTAAAACATGAGAGAATTTTATCTTCAGTAATTTAGGAGAGTTTGCAAAATAGATGTGTCCTACCCCCTCCCAAAAAAAACCCCCTTTTTTTTGCACTGAATGTTCTTTATGAAGTTGTAAGAAGATATAATGCTTAGACCAATTATATATAATGAAAGTAGTCGACAATAAGTCAAGGGTAGGTCCAGAGGAAAGTCATGGGGGTTATGCCCCTGTTAAAGTGACCAAGATTAATCTGTAGCTGTGTTTTGGGGGCTTTATTTCAAAAAAACTCCCAGGGACCTATTTTACACATTTATGACATCCTCCCCAGCCTCCTGAAAATGAGCCTCCTCCCAAATCCGGAACTGGATCTGCCCTTGCAATAAGCAGCACTTGACGTATCATTTTTCATGCAAAAGAGCTGTAACTCACACGAAAGTGAAATAAATTGATGCAATTTTAGAATTATGCAGGTTTTGTTTTGGTGAGTTCTTCAGGTTCAAGTGCAGGGGTTGATCCAGGTTTTATTTTTTTGGGTCCCCATTTTGTGAAAAAGCAAAATATTTTTGTGAATTTTCTTTATTTTTGTGAAAAAGCAAAATATTTTTGTGAATTTTCTTTATTTTTGTAAAAAAGACCTTCTCGTGATTTTTTTCTTGGAAAAGGTTATATAAAAGCATTTTTAGCTGTCGTATCGTTATAGAAAAGCCCTAGACAGGTTTCAGGGGTGATTGCAAGTTCTTGAAGAATACCTGAAAGCTGTCAAGAGAAAATGCGCTTGAGGGAGGGGGGAAGTAAGACCCTTAACATTTTATTCGTAATTTGACACATACATTACATTTTTTGTTTTTTACAAATATACATATGCAAGGCACACTTTCTTAAGGTGAAAGTCTCACAACAGAATTCTTGTTTGCTCCTCTCAAATACTTTTAGAGCAATGAAAATTGCACATGCTGCTGAACGTAATGATAACTCCTAATAAATACAATATGAACAGACTCAAAGATATCACATATTTCTTAACACAGAAGTGAAATACTCATTAAAGATACAATGTATGTGTTTGTAAAACTTAAAAGTAATTAAAACCCAAAATAATACTGCACCAGCATTCAGCATTTAATTTTTCGACATTCTTACAGAGTAGGTATTTCGTTTAAAACTTTGCAATTTAATTATGTTAATAAATATATAAGGAAATTTTATTTGTTTGCCTCTTAACAAGGTACAGTAAGCATCAAAAATGCGAAAAATTCGTTTACCATGGTGGATGTAAGGAAATCAAGATCTTCAAAAGAAATAAAAATATAAAAACAGCATATAAAAGAATTTTATTTTAAGTAAAGTTATTTTAGAATTTGATTCTGGAACTCAACACAAATTAATACTAAATATATATTGCGTAATCAAAATAAAATTTAGGATTTTCCTGAAAACAACGGAATTTCGGTATTTTCAAAGATAAATGTTTTGAACTGAAATGTGGGATAAATACGTGGCATTCTTACCACAAGTTAGCAAATGTTTTTTTTTATTTCATTGTCATCTAAATTTCCCCCCACAAATCTAACTAGAGATTCAAAATTCTCAGAAATGGCCCATTGCTTCCTGATTATAAAGTACAAAATTTAAATAAACTTACCAATCAATTTTCTGTTACTTTTTTTTTTTTTGCTTCATTTTCAATCTCTGCACTTTCAGATTTTTTTGAGAATTCCTTCTTTTGCACTAGATTTTTGTATATTGACAGCCTCTCTGTGATTTTTGCTGCACTCATGTTTTTTAAGAACTCTATAGGGTGACGGCTGTTCTTGATATCAACTCCAATATCAACTCCAACTCAAGGTTTGTTCGAATCACTAACGTTCATGAAAGATGAACACATTTTGCACAAAATACCCTTAGCTGAATAACTATAGTAAAGTCCGCTACACACCTTTTCATAATTTGCAATGTACTTTTCATTTATTGCATGCTTCTTATTTCCATTTGTACTCTCAAATAGAATGCTTGAATCATTATTTGATGGCTCAATCTCAATATCATCATCAGTTGAAGTTGCTCCAGATTCACTTCCAGTATTTTCTGCCTCAAAAATCGTTATACTTTTGCGAACTGCCTCACTGTCGTTTGATGTACTATCTTTTACTGCATTTCCCAAGTCCTCCAAAATGGGAACATTTGCGTTACTATCTTTTACCGCATTTTCCGAGTGCTCCGAAACGGGAACATTTGCGATACTATCTTTTACCGCATTTTCCGAGTCCTCCGAAACGGGAACATTTGCGTTACTGTTACTGCATGATGAAGTGGTGGTAGCGATTTTATCAGGGTTGTTAATTGCCAACTTGAAGAAATTCACAATATTTTGGGACTCAACATTCGAAGAGCGAAATTTTTTAACGTAATACGCAGAATTTTGGGAGGTACCTCCCATTGCAGGACGTCCTCGTTCAGTGGCGTAGCTAGACCCGACTTTCGGGGGGGGGGGGGGGGGGGGGTTACTTCTTATATATATATATATATATATATATATATATATATATATACATATATATAATATATATATATATATATACATATATATAAATATATATATATATATATATATATATATATATATATATATATATATATATATAATCGCTTGGAATTTTTTCCTTTTCTTCTTTTTTTTTTTCTTTCTCTTCTCTCTTCTTTTTCTCTTTTTATTTGAGACTAACTTTTCGGGGAGGGTTTTGTCCCCAAAAACCCCCCCTTAGCTACGCCCCTGTCCTCGTTTCATATTTTAATTTCTTGAAGAATAATTTTCAACGAACAAGCGGTCTCTCCAAACTGAGATTATTGCGGCTGCTATCTCCAGCGCTTCATTATCCGCTAAAAACGTAACGAAATATTTTGCACAATACAAATTATAATCGAATAGAATAACAACTTATTCTTCGATGCGCCAAAAAAATGTCCACTTTGATAACTTACGATGTTTAAACGAAAAGCCGAAGGGCTAAATCTCGTAAGTCAGTCAACAATGTTACATGCTTATACAAGCAGAGATAATATCACACAGTGGAAGGTGCAGAATCAAATATTAATGTGAAGAAATGAACATTGGAAACTTGTTAAAATCTTACCAAAAATTTATTGGTCCATAGTAACTAAAATAAATATAACTAACAAAACTAACTTCTTAAGAATAAAACCCGGCCATAAGTGGAGGCGGAGTTCGCAACTCCCCAACACCTATCGGACCTAACTCACAAGAGGCTGACGAACACAAAAGAAGAGAGAGAGAAGGATTGGAATCGTTCACTATTTATACTTGCCTCATTTGCATATGATTGGGCATCAAATGATGCCAACCTAAAACTGAAACTTTACACGTGCCGAAAGAGTTGAGAAGTTAATCTAATTTGAATAAAGTTAATTTTATATTACATTACATTAGGAATGAGAACGCGGATAAATGTCGTTTACCGATGTCTATCATATCCCCCCTTCTCATTCAGTAATGTTATTAAACTTTAAATTTTTATACAATTTTAATAGATTCAAAAATAACCCAAAAAAATCCACAAAGGGCCAGGCTTAATCTTTTACAAAAATTCAACAATTCAACAATAAACAAATATGGATATATATCCATCATAATACATCATCCATCAGCAGATGCAGCTCAATGCATCACCACTTATTTGATTGAAGTCCTTTCTCAAAAAAGTCCTTCTTGCCTATAGATGATCCAAAGTCCAAGGAAATAGTAAGTCCAAGATTAACATTTCCACTGCAAACTATCTTGTCAAACTGTAATTGACAAAAATACTCGAAACAGTATCTTTGAAATAGATGGGCACAATGATTTTACAAAAAGATTTTTTTTTCACAATGACAACATTATTTAAAACGCTTGGTTTCCAAAAATAAACTCTTGTCATTGAATCAAATTCCTCCATCTCAAAGATTACACCAACGAGAAATTTGAAAAAGAATTTCAGTTTTTACAAATAATATTTATACTTTAATACCCCATTATATTTATTATACTAAACAATTTCATACCATTAAAAATTAACAAAATATTTGTTCACAAAAACGATTCAGTTCAAAACGGGTCTGCGGCTTCGTAAAAATATCGGCCCTATTGGATTTACTGCCTACATATTTTACGGTAAAAATGTCCCGTTGAATCAAATCACGAACAAAAAATAATTTTACATCAATATGTTTTGTACGGTGATTCTCAATCGGAGATTTAACAAAGTCAATGGCCGATTGATTATCAACGTACATTACAGATTTAATTTTACTTTTTCTAACAATTCCCCAGCGTAAACATTCGTTTAATACACGGTCAAACCACATAAGCTCTTTAGACACTTCACAAAGGGCCACAAACTCACGTTCCATAGTGGAAAGGCTAATACAACGTTCCTTGAAAGTTCGCCATTCAATCGGCGCATTATCCAACAAAATTAACTGCCCCCCGAGTGAAGTTCGATCATCTCGATTAGCTGCATAATCGGCGTCAGAAAAAGCTATTAATTGGGTTCTATTACAATTTAATTTAAGTTTTAAATCTTTTGTTTGAAAAACATAACCCAGAAGTTTTAAAAGACCGTTCCAATGAATGACACCAGGATTGCTTTGAAATTGACTGAAGATATTGACCGCATAACAAATGTCCGGTCTCGATCTGCTCGCAATGAAAGAAAGACAACCCAACAAATTACGATAAGGAATCTTTGACATTTCAAATTTTTCATTTTCTGTATTAGGACAATTCGATTTCGAAAAAACAGTACCTTTACAAATCGGCAATGATGAAACCGGAAAATTAAAATGTTTGAACTTTTCAAAAACTTCAATAATATATTTAGTTTGAAACAAATTCAAACCATTCTCAGTTCTTTCAAATTCAACACCTAACAGTTTTTTCGTTTTTCCGAGAACTTTTAAGTCAAAATTTTTCCTAAGTAAATTTAAAACATGATTTAAATTATTTTCTTTCCGTGCGAGCAAAACAATATCGTCAACATACAACAATAAAATGACACATGAATTATGAATATAAACACAATTACATTCTTCAAATTTCTGAAAACCAATTTTCTATAAAACACTGTTTATCTCAAAAAACCACATACGGCCACTCTGGTGCAAACCGTAAATTGCTTTATTAAGCTTACAAACTAGATTTTCTTTCCCTTCTATTGCAAAACCCGGTGGTTGTCTCATAAAGATGCATTCTTTTAGAGGTGCATATAAATAAGCATTTTTCACATCGCACTGCAAATCGAACCAAGCTTCTGATATTTTCAAGGAAAAGAAAAATCGAACCAATGAAAAATGAATCGTCGGACTAAAAGTCTGATCGTACGATTCAGGGGATTGTGCATATCCCTGAGCAACAAGTCTCCCACGATACCTAACAATTTTCCCCGATTCATCTCTTTTAACATTGAAAACCCATCTCGATCCGATTGGTTTTTCATTTGCAGGCAAAGGTGTTAAATCCCACACTTTTCTAGAATGCATAACCTCTAATTCATCCCTCATTGAATCTAACCACTGGTCCTTTTGCTTAGATTTAAGAACCTGTTTGTAATTCTTAGGAATTACAATTTCATCATCTAGTCATAAGTTACATAAATTTAAATGAACAGTTTGATCATAAATTTCACCTTGATATAAATTTTTACCATTAAAATCAAATAAATGTGGCTTAAACAAAATAGCATTTTTAGAACAATATTTTTCAACATCATTTAAAGAACGTAATCGTTTAGAAGAATGTTTCTCATAAAAATAAATATCAGTACGAGATTTATCTGACCTTGGGATTGCTTTCCTCACCCATTCTGTTTCACGCAGCTGGGCGCGTGGTGGGTTTTCCCCATTTTCACTCAAGTCAGAATTCGAATCTGATTCATCCCCGCTCGTCTCGCTTTCACTCTCATCAGAAGATAAGAATTTAGACGGCGTACTCGGGCTTTCACTTCCGTTATCCGATTCGGAATTCGATTCATTTTCTGAATTTTCAGAAACTGATTGAATATTTGACCATTTGAGACAGGGACCCAGCACAGCTCCACTAGAGTCACTCTCTGATGTATTTTTAAAAGCTTCTTTGTAATAAACATTTTCATTAAAATTTACATTTATACTTTCAAAAATTTTTCCACTTTCGGGAATCCAGATACGAAAACCCTTAGTGTTAAATGCATAGCCCAAAAATATACCTTTTTTGGCTTTAACATCAAGTTTGTGTCTTTGCTGACGGGGTGTTCCAAGATAACACAAAACACCGAAAGGTTTGACGTGCCTAGCACTTGGCTTACGTCCACCATATAACTCAAAAGGTGTTTTAGTTTGTCCTGAGTGACAAATCCTATTCCAAGTATAGTTGAAATAAAGCATAGCATCCGGCCAAAATCTTTTACTTAGCCCGCTTTCTTCCAATAATACTGTTGCAGCATTAGCGGCTGAGCGATTGTACACTTCGGCCAAACCGTTCATCTCTGGACTGAAAATATTGGTTAACTCATGTTTTATACCGTTATCCAAACAATAGTTGTCAAAAACTTTATTTACGAATTCTCCCCCGTTGTCAGTTCTAACAGCTTTTACTTTAAGATTTAAAAATCTTTCAGCACGCTTTATGTGCCTTATGAAAATTTCTGGTACTTTGCTCTTTTCACTAATTGGATACAAAGCAGATTTACGTGAAAAATCATCAATGATTGATAAATAAAAACGTTCCCCCTTATTTCCCTTAATATTACATGGACCCCACACATCAGCATGAAGTAATTCAAGGGGACATTTAGACCGTATTTTACCTATTGGTTTAAATGAAACACGTTTAAATTTACCAATTTTACAATTTTCACAATCTATTTTTACATTTTTGAATTTAGGCAGGCCATGGACACACTCAAATTCACCGCTCTTTCTGATACTATCGGTGTTAATATGTGCCAGCCTTCTATGCCTCAATTCTAATTTTTCTACATTAGAGCATTCAATTTTCTCATTTTCGAAACGATCATTGCTTTTATTTGGTTTTATACTTTCTTGATACGATTTATTATACAAAATTTGAGGTTTTACAAAATAAATGCCATTTCTTAAAATTGCTCTAAATATAAATCCATTTCGACCAGATATCGCCACGGAGCCGTTTCCCCCTTCAAACTTAGCACCCCCCTTATCGAATTTAGTACCCGATAACAAATTTTGACGCAGATTAGGAGAGTACATTACATCTTTTAAAACAATGATAGTATCATCAAACTTTAATTTCACAGTTCCCATCCCCAAAATGGGGAAAGTTTCATTTCTAACGGCAACAGCCATTTCTTTGTTTCGTAATGGTTTAAAGTCCTCAAACGCACTACGAATGTTGACGAAATGATGGGTGGAACCAGTGTCGAAAATAAATTCATTTGGGTCTTCTGATACTTCATTTAGATGTACTTCGGAAATGAAAAAGTTCTGGTACTCACATGCTTCCTTTTCCACTGATGGGGAACTGCACCTCGCAGTTTTCTTGTTCGCCTTCCTCTTGTTCCGGATTGGTGATCTTGACTTTCTGTTACGTTGTTCGAGGTCCTTGTCAAGCCTCTTATATTGACACACATTTCTTTTATGGCCGGGTTTATTACAGTTAAAACAAATTAGTTTCCCTTTTACTCCTTTCTTGTCAAAATTACCCGGTTTCTTTACAAAGTTAGCTCTGCCGATAATTTTATCGTCCTCATCTTTTAGTCGAATTCGCGATTCCTCGGCAATAAGTTCGCTGACTACTTTATTAAATGTGAATTCCTGTGCAGTAGTTCTAAGAATAACTTGACAAATATTGTCAAATTCTGAGGGCAAATGAAGCAAAATTTGAAAAATTAAATAATTTTCAGAGAAATTCGCGTCTATAGCCTTAATTCTTTCGAAAATTTGCCGAGTACGGGCAGCGAAAAGATTTATCGACTCTTCCTCTTTTATACGACATTGGGATAACTCTGAAAACAATGTCATGTGCTGACAACGATTGTCAGGAAAGAAGTGATCTTTCAAAGCCTTCCAGGCATCAGCCGCGTTGACCTGATTTTCAATTATCTTTTTGAAATTTTTCTCCAAATTTAAATAAATTATGGATAGAGCCACATCCTGTCGATTTTGAAAATTACGAATCTCTTGCTCAGTAGCCTTTTTTTCATCATTAGAAAAAGGTTCTTTTTCAATGCCATTAACTATCTTCCATAAACCTCGTTCCATTAGGACAAATTTAATATCAGATGACCAACTCACATAGTTGTCAGACCTTAATTTTTCGATAGGAACACTCTGGGATGCCATGATTGATAAGAACACGAAAAACGCCAAAAAAAATAAAAAAAACCTAATTTCAAAAAAACAACCAACAAAATCTCAAAATATCCCCGAAAAAAAACCTAAATAGTGCAACTGTTACAGCTTCCCCCCTGGAACAAGTCCAGGTCTTCCGCTGAATTTAGCAGCCACTATTCTGCCTAACACCAAACCAACTATATCCCCCCATAAAATGCAAACGAAACATCTGAGAAAAAGTTTACACTACACATGGCTTAAAGATTCGATACAAATTTCCAAAAGGCAAAAGAAAAGCTTCTATTTTCACAGTTTTCATTCAACGCCGATGCGGGGAAAACAATTTGAAAAGATTTCCAAACACTTGTCATCTACCGATTCAGCAAAAAGACAAGTCAGTTACAACATTCCATTTCATCACAAAAACACGAAGTCTAATACTCTACTCTGCTGACAATTCGAAAACATCTTAATACATCATGATACTGAACACGTAATTGTTATGATACAATTGGGTAGGGCTGGGCCCATAACCCTTATGATAACTTACGATGTTTAAACGAAAAGCCGAAGGGCTAAATCTCGTAAGTCAGTCAACAATGTTACATGCTTATACAAGCAGAGATAATATCACACAGTGGAAGGTGCAGAATCAAATATTAATGTGAAGAAATGAACATTGGAAACTTGTTAAAATCTTACCAAAAATTTATTGGTCCATAGTAACTAAAATAAATATAACTAACAAAACTAAGTTCTTAAGAATAAAACCCGGCCATAAGTGGAGGCGGAGTTCGCAACTCCCCAACACCTATCGGACCTAACTCACAAGAGGCTGACGAACACAAAAGAAGAGAGAGAGAACGATTGGAATCGTTCACTATTTATACTTGCCTCATTTGCATATGATTGGGCATCAAATGATGCCAACCTAAAACTGAAACTTTACACGTGCCGAAGGAGTTGAGAAGTTAATCTAATTTGAATAAAGTTAATTTTATATTACATTACATTAGGAATGAGAACGCGGATAAATGTCGTTTACCGATGTCTATCACACTTAAACACGCGAAGGCGCGAACAAGCTAATTACGAAAAATATCATCTGCGCTCCTGGATGGCAAACGATCTGTTACAAAAGAAAAATTAATACCGAGAAGGAAAACGAACTGGAATAATATACAGTTATCACATTTTTTTAGTTTATCGTCTGCAGTTTTTAAAAAAATTTATCGTCTGCAGATTACGCGATTCCCACAACTTTTTATAAAATCCCACTCAATAAAACTTCTTTTGCGCACTGTTCCCGTTGCTCACCATTAGCGGACATGCGTTAAAAAATTGTGAAATCGCTCATCTCGAAGTTTCATATTTATTTTAAGAAGACAGCAAGATTAAATAGAATGACTGACGATATTTTTCAGCTGGCATTATATTTTATCAATAAAAGAAGGAATCTGAGAATTAAACTGCAAAAAAATAAATAAATAATAATGATACCGTTATTCTTTTGGTTTACTGTAGCTGTACGCTCAAACTAGCATGACTTTAGAAGTTATCTTTTGCTTCTACACGTAGTCTACAAGAAAGTAGCAGGAAAGAAAAAATGAATACTGCATTTTAAACCAGCAATTCTCCGAAGGCACCGGTCCGCGAGAAAATTTGACCAGTCCTCGAAGAATTATACCCGTTTCCAATAAAATAAAATTTCCTTATTTTATTTTTATTCCTAATTTTATACAATACTTTATGCATTAATATATCCATCACTTTGCATACGTTTTGTGGTTTCTCTCCAAGATTTATTCGCTTATGAAAATTTACACAAATTAGCTGCGCTTATTTTTACATTCAATTTGTGTAAGTTATTAAAAACAATCTTACAATTAACTTTTGTAAGTTTATTTTAAGTAGAAGGTTTTTCTTTCTGGCATTCGTTAAAAAACAAAAGACAAAACAGATTAGTTTATTTTAGTGAAAAAAAAGTAAAAATTTCTACCGGTCCGTGAAATTTTTTGACGAAGTTTAACCGGTCGGAGTGTCAAAAAAAGATGGAGAAACGCTGTTTTAAACTAAAGAATATGAGAAAAAGTGGGTACCCCTAGCCTAATCACACTTTTTTTTTCATTAAATGCAATCGTGTCAAGTGAGCTTTCGAGAACGGACAGTATCAACTACAGACTACAAGGAATTTCGCCAATCGGTTGTTCGGCGTTTCCCCCCGCAGTCACTCATACTCTAACAGGATTTAATTAATTGCCATACAATACGATTTGCATCAGCATGCGCCAGTATTCAATGCGAATTTCTATGCAATTGATTAAAAAAAGGAAAATATAAGATTTTCAAGTGTTCTTTTTAATCTTCATTCGGGAATAATTTTCAGAAATTTTGCTCGTCTGTTCCGTAAGATAACCCCCCCCCCCAACTATGAGCCTTAAGCTTTTTCAAAATAAACTGCAGAAAATAGAAACGAATTGAAAAAACAGGAGAATATTAAAAAAATTTAAAAAAAAAAAAAAGAAAGGAAAAAAACCAGAAGATCTGCAACTGGCAAGGTTGTAATTTGCAGTTAATTTTGAGAATTAAAAGTGCATAATTTGACAAAATAATATGGATAAATAAATGAAGGATGCATGCAACTGAGACACAATTGAAAGTTACAAATGATTCAAAGGAATATTTAATTCAGAAGTATTTGGTCATTGAAGCAAATCAAACCAACAGAATATAGGCGATAAATTTGCCGTGGCGTGAAATGAGTCAGTCTTCATTTCGCACTCGTGGAATATCAGAAAATCATCGTTTCAATTCTTTATCATGTGCTCATTATTTTTCTTGGATTTTGGCTAGCCACCAATCACAAGCGTCCCTCTTCTGTCCCCATTTTGACGCTCTCATGCAAAAACACCTCACGCTGCAGGCAAACAGATAAAATGGGGGAAGGTGGAAGAGGGGTAGGCTTTCGCGTAGATGCGTACACATTTGCAGTTAAAAAATATTGTGAAAAGGCTGCCTTTTTATAGGTTTTTGTGAAGGGGCTGCTTTTACGACGCGGAATTTTGTGAATGAGGCCGCTTTTGCGATGGCAAATTTTGTGAATGGGGCCGCTTTTGCCATGCGGAATTATGTAAAGGGGCCGCAAAGCGGTCCCAGTTTGGCGCTGGATCGACCCCTGAAGTGATCAGAGCCGTGTCCAAGGGGAGGGTTTTTGGGGTTAAACCCCACCCATTGGTGAAAAAACAATAAACCAAATGAAGAAAAAAACACATTTGGCTTAAAATTAACTTGAATGTTGAAGTTTGTGCACGGCATTTTTTTTTTTTACCATCCCCTTTTAAGTTTCCTAGAAATTTAGAAATGCCTTCTCTTTATCGACTAAAATCATATTTTGGAAAAAAAGACATATCTTTTTTCAGAGAGTAAACTATTGAATCACATTAAAATTGCCAATAATGGGAAAATGACATTAAATTGGAGTAAAAGGAAGTCATGTGATGCACATATCAGTTCATTTGTAAAAGGAAGTAAAAAGAACTGTTTATTGGATTTTTTCGAATTGTAGCCTATGTCACTCAGTAAGAAAGCACTTTTCATATAGTGAAGAAATTTTTCAAATAGATGCAGTGGTTCCAGAGATTACCTCGAACATATAAACAAACAAAAATCCGCCCTCTCTCTTTATAATATTAGTATAGATTAAAGCAAAAAAAGACAAAGTTTTCTAACAAATCTAAATAGTACCGTTTCTCGAAGATACTTTAGCATTTATAGTTCAGCTGCAGCGGTGTCAGTGTGACGCTCCAAAATCTCCATATTGTTTGTTAAATTAGTAGTTCTATACTTTATTGTATGTTCTATGCAGGAGTTGTATGTTTAATCAAAACAAACACCGAATATTTGTCGCATTTACAACTCCGTTCTTGCAGCAATCATAATTTACAATTATTATTTAAGTGCGTATATATTTTTTGAAGCCCAGTGGCTCAGTGGTAGACTTCCACGCCACAGGTCTGGGTTCTATCCCTATGTGTTGACTTAATGGCTCATCCCTTTGGAGGGCCGATAAAATGAGTACCAAGCGGGCTTGGGAACTAAACCCAGGGGGTTATGTGTTAGGCTGACCACCTAACCGGAACACCTGCCTACACTGTAAAAAAAATCCGGAAACGTTTCTGAGTGTATCGTGCAGCTGCGGTTCATGAAATTTTCAAAAACGTTTCTGAGTATTTCGGAATTCTCTTTCTGTAATGTCCAGAAACGTGTCTAAGTATTTCGGAATCCTCTTTCAATGTTTCTGAGTATTTTGGAATACTCTTTCTGTAATTTTCAGAAACGTTTCTGAGTATTTCGGAATCCTCTTTCTGTAATTTCCAGAAATGTTTCTGAGTATTCTGTGCAGCTGTGGTTCATGAGAGTTTCGAAAACGTTTCCGAGTATTTCGGAACTCTCCAAACAATTTTCAAAAACGTTTCCGACAATTTCAGAATCCTTTTTCCGTGATTTTTTTTTAAATATAATTCTTTACTATAGTATTGCATACCATATCAGTTTCAGTTCTTTCATATCTAACAGCAATGAAACAAACAATTTTAGAATCATTCGTGGATTTTTTTTTCTGAATCTCTAATGACAAATAGCATGGTTAACAGCATAACATATGCACAGTTATAAATTTTTGAAAATTTATGAAATAATATAGTAGTTTCATTCCTATTCACAAAATCGTCAGGGGAGGGGAGGGGGGAACTTTCTCAAAAGTGGGATTGTTTGTTAAACAATCTTAAACTTCAGTTTTTCTCTCAATATTTTCAAGGCAAAATTATCAACATATTGTATTTTTAATGCAGAATTTAAAAACATATCTTGTATCAAACTTGATAGCTTTTATTTTCGGATAAAATTTGACAGAACTTACCTTCCCTTCGCGTCAAGTCTATTTCTCTGACGAACAAAGTGTACCGAAAAGTGCCAACAGAGAAATTGGTGAATTTAAATATGACACCAAGTCCTCCTGTTGGAACCATTCGGGGTGATTCTTCTGTTCTTGCCCTTTTCCAGTTCATCACAAATATAAATACTTAATCAAAATAGGTTACTGATTTTATTTTTACAATGTGCGCAAAATGCATTACATATTTTATTTATTAAAACATTGAATTCTATTGCATGATTACTCCATTTCATATATACGAGATCCCCCCCCCCCCACACCATGAGAGTGATGGTGAACCCATAAAATGCTATAAAGCGCCTCCCCCCCTTAAAAAAAAGCAATCCTGAAAATGTCAATGGCAGTCTGCGTGGTGAACGCCCCTCGTCTTCTCCCCATATGTACATTGTATATTAATAACATAGTATTTAAAAAAGGATCACTTTTAAAACAATGACATGAAATAATATTTCTTTTTATTTCGGCTTGTAAATGCAGCTGTTCCATTTTTGCCTCTGACTCATTCCTCCTGACTGTCCTATATTAAACTAGTATATCCACGAAGGAAATGTTATTTACCGAACAACTAATGTCAAGGAATTTTTTATTGTCAACCACATTCAACAAAATGAATAAGCACATGAATTAATTGCATAACTATGTTGCTTACTAATAGATAACTGGGCCATTTTCTAATGGTATAAATATTTTTAAATAAATGAATAAATTATAATAAAAAAAGATAAATAATACTGGCACATTTTTTGTGAAGCATATTACAATACTAGAAAACATTTGCATTACCATATTTTTAATGAATTAAACAATTGTTTTTTTTTTTTTTTTGAACCAATGTATGTATATCCAAGTATTTCGAAATAACTTTTCTGTGATTGCTTTTCAAATATAAATCTTATTTCTTTTGTGTAATTAATCAGTTTCAATTGGTTACAACAAATAGTACACTGCGCACATAGGTATATGTAGGATAACTTTAAATTAATTCGATAAACCCAAAAACAGTTTCAATTGGAGCCTCATCAAATGCAAATCAACAAAAATATAAATGTATATAACAACATGTTTAAAATATTCATTAATACTTACAAGTGAACATGAGTGGAAGAAAATCTAAGTACCTCCATTACGACTGAATAAGTAATCCAAAGGGTTTCGTTTCATTAAGTATAAAAACAGGTGTTGAAACTATTCACGCTTGAACACACAATATATATGTAATCATGGTCGCACCGGAAATTGTAAAGAAGCAAATCGTTATTAACTAACTTAATAGCTGCGTACATTGTCTAAAAAATCAAGGGCAGCCCAAAATGCAAAGGCGTAAAATTAGTTTCGACACAATTTACTACTCTCTAGACATGAAATAACAAGCAATCCAATGCTAAACAGTTGCTGACTGCAGCAACCATATATAAGGAAAAAATAAGCTCTCGTTATTTTCGACTCACTGGCGCCAGTGTTGGAAGGATAAAATACGTTTCGAAGCATTGCGCCTGACTTCCGCTTCTAGATTTCTTGAAATAACAAAAAGCTTTCTGAATAATGAGGAGTTCGCTATTGGATGAAGGATTCTTACTATTTCGGAGACGTTTCCGATATATCTAGAAACGTTTCTGAAATTTGTTACAGTGTAGCACCCCAGAGCCCTTGGTCAGGAAGACTGAGATGAGCACAGTAGGCCTTAGTCCCCATGGGCTAGCGTGCCACTGGGTTTGGTATATATTTTTAACTCTACAAATTTTATCCCGGTTAAATGGGGGCCGATAAACGACGTTCCACCGAAAAAAATACAATAACAGATATGGTAATATTACTTAAAGTGAAATCTTCTAGGAATTTGACTCCCCGTTTTGTCCCTCATTGTGACCATCAAACAGAAATGAATAATTTTTTGGCACACTGTTGTTTTCCTGAAAATGCAGAAATGAATGAAACATTATTGAAACCAAAACCCCTCCCTTTATGAAATCCTGGACACGGGCCTGAAGTGATATATTCTTATTTGCAATAATTTTAAAGAAAGTTTAAATAACTCCAGTAATATCTGAGACTGAATTAATAATTCGATAGTAATTGCACAAATTAGTACTTATATTCAAAAATAATGATGCCCTCATGAAAGTAAATAATCCAAAACTTTAATCAACATCAGTTATGAATGTGTATTAAAATGAGAACTAAATTTAAAAAGTATAAATGAAATTTTTGAATGCCTCTCTTGAAAGTCTGATCAGATTTGAGTTGCGATTCACTTACAGGGAGAGTGGGAAGTATTCATTAAAATATTTGGTAAATGATGCTGATTCGATATGTTACTAACTTTGTAGAATCTTTTCTTGTCAACTTAGAACTATGCTGCGTTAATAGTGTGGTGTGGTACAATAGAGCTGTCGTTTACTAAGTTGTGGAATAACTATTTCAATATTATAGTTATTGAGTGCGTTGTTACAGGTCACAGCTCTGTGTTTTGTGATATGAATTTTGCAGGCCCGTGTCCAGGATCTCATAAAGGGAGGGGTTTTGGGTTCAATGTTTAATAATTCTTACCTGCATTGTCAGGAAAACACAACAAATACCTATAACTCATTGTCAAGTGTGTTAGTGTGTCAAATATTTCATTTCTGTTAAATGGTCACATTTATGGGCCTAGTAGGGAGGAGGGGGGGGGGGGCTAATACGAAAAATTCAATAATTGCATTTTATATGCAGTAGAACCTTGTTTATCCGGATCTCCGGTTTATTCAAATCAAATTTGTCAAGTTAAACAAAAACATATTTACTTTAACAATTATTTTAAACTATGATTGCAATAACGAAACTACATATAAATACGTCAAATATTCCGGTTTTGTCTCGATTAAATGTAGAACTCTTGCATACAACATATAATAAAGTATAGTACTCATTTAACAAACAATATGGCGTACTTGAAGCGTCAGTCCGAAGCCACCGCAGCTGAACCATGAATGATGAAGTATTTGTGAGAAATGTTACTATGAAGGTTTTTGGTAGAAAACATCGTTTTTTTTCAGTAGTAAAAGATAAGTCTGCTTATTTGAGAATGTTTTTTGCTTATTACTCGAACTATGCGGATTTTCGTTTATTCGGATTGCTTTTGGGCCCAGTTAGTCTGGATAAACGAGGCTGTACTGTACATGTAAGGACAGTTATGAAACCCACCTTCCAGAAGGCAAATTCTGGCTGTGCTAGTAGTTTCAGTATTTATTCATTTTATTTCTTGTTTAGATTCAAACTTTATTATCTGTTTACTGCGCGGTACATTGCAACAAGTACTATAAACAAATTCACAATTTCTTTTGTAACATACTATGCATTCAGGATTTATATTCTAAGACAAGCAGACTAAATAAGAAAGGGTTCATTGCATATGCAAATTACATTACCAAAACGAGATTACAATGCATCTTCATAGCGGCAACATTCATGTCTTTTAGTGAAACGACCAAGTCATCATAACCTCCTTATGAAAAGCAGTATTAAAAAAAGTGAATGCTTTGTTTGACAGCCCATTTAACGGTTCCTCCACCACTGATTTTCAAAATATGATTTAAAAAATGCTGTACACAAAATTTAACATTAAAGTTAGTTTTAAGCCAGCTGTGCACTTTTCTTCACTTGGTTTTTTTATTATTTTTTCCCCAATGGGAGGGGTTTAACCCCTAAAACCCTCCCCTTGGACACGGCTCTGGAATTTTGGGACAATAGAGAAAGGTTTACTATTAATAGTTTCTGAAAGAGACCAAAAGGTTGTTAAACTAGCAAGCATCAAAATTTGAATTTTATGTTGATCAGTAAATTGAAAATTTTTTTGATCTTAGAACAGTAGCAGACCGATTAATTTATATGTCTGCATTCTAAATCACTAATATGTCATGAATAAGAGTGAGGAATGACAATCCTTATGAAGCACTATTGAACCAGAAAAGTTGGATTTTTATTAAAACATCGTATGAATAAAGTATACAAGAAAGGCTACAAATTGCAACACTTTGAACACTTAAGTAACCTTCCTCAAAACAATTTGTCTCATGTTATGAATAATGAAAAGAAGGCCATCTTATTGCCTTTTTTAATTTCAAAGACTTTAAATGTCATATATTTTATTGGAGTACTTTCCAGATGAAAACTTGATCTGTATGCCAATGTGTTTCAGAATTCAAGTTTACTGCAATAAAATAAATTTTGCTAGAGTATTATTATTTGGGACACTTTTCATGTCTTAATTTTCAACTTCTGCGTTGAAAGTCTGATTTACAATCAAAAGAATACAATTTAAACCTAAAAATTTCTGAAGCATTGAAATGATAGAAATTGTGAACTGTGCCAGCAAACAGGCTCATTGTGCCAAGGGGCATATTTCATGCTTCAGATAAGTCTTAATACTTGAACTGATTTAATCCCAAAAAACATTTATATATATTTTTTTAGATACTGAATTAGAAAAATACATCTATACACAATGAACAGAAGTTCAGTTGACATCTGATTTGTAAATGCAGTTAATGTAGGAAAATATTCCTGTAATTTAGCATTGCAGAATGTAAATTCAACAAATTAGAATGTATTCTCTTGTAACAAAAAAAAAAAAAAAAAAAATCCCGAATTGTTTTTAAACTATGTTTGGTTTTATGTCAGGGCAATTAACTATCTTGTTTAGAAATAGAAAAAAAAAAAAAAAAAAATTGGTTGAAAATCTAGATGCAGTCATTATTTTCTCCTAACTCAGCCATTTTAAAATCTACTATTCAGTAACCAAATAATTTTCAATTGAGTAGCTTTATAAATTGATATTAAGAAAATAAAAATGGAATGAGAAAATATTTACTTTTGAGGAATGAAACTATCTTTCTTTTTTGCCCACTCACTAATTTAATTATTCTGTTGCTATCTATTGATTAAAATTGTAATTAAAAAAATGTCAATGCTATTATTAGGTTCTTAGAACTTGTTATGTCTCAAGATACCCGCTATTAATTTGCCATGTATGCCTGTTTAATTATAATGAGTATAATTTATTAATTTTGAAATGTTAGGCTTTTTAATTTTTAACTTCTTATAACAAAAAAGAAGAAAAATTAAAAAAATTCTTAAAGGTATATTTGTAACATATAAGTAGAAGTCTTTAAGTAACAATACAATACTAACAACAAAGTTAACAAGTTTTGTTTGACTCTTAATTGTCATTTCTGTTCACCACAAATGTTCCTGAACTGTTAAATTTTAAGAGGAAGAGTAAAATATTCAAAAGCAGAATTACCAATTTCAAAATTAATGATATATTGCTCATACAAATTATTATAAGTTTTCTGAAGTAAAAGCTGTTTTTGATGCTGATGATTGATCAAACTTTGTTTTATCACAAAATTTGTCTAAAAGCATAAAATCTGATTGCTCAATTCAATTTTAGTTTCCTTTACTTTTCAGGTCATTGTTTATGAAATTGAAGTGGATATTGATAGTAAACTTCTTAATGCACATAATTTGAAAATATTTTGATATTTTATTCTTGAGTCTAAAATTATAAATTTCTGACATGTTTTTTTAAAAATTATATATTCTAGTTGATGCAGATTCTGAAGAATTAACGCCATTGTTTCGTCATGCTGTGGAAATAGATATACACATTGATGATTCTGTTAAAAAGGCTAAACCTGTTGGCATTCCAATAATAGCTATAGGTAAAGCTTTTGTTAGGGACAATGATGAAGGTATGTATTATTTTTAATAGCTTAAAAATCTTGAATTTTTTTTTCACTATCTTCAGAAAAGGGATTATCCTATTTGAACAACCTTTTTCTAAAATTTTAGTTAGAAACCTCATTCAGATATTTCATTTTTTTATTTGAGAAATTTTTTATTCAATTTGGAGCAGTTATAAAAATGGTAGCATTAGCACACGCTTAGAGAGTTAAACACACACACGCATAAAATATCGCTGCTATTAATAGGTTCTTAAAACTTTTTATTGTCCCAAGATCCCCCCTATTGATTACCATGTATTTAACAGTGTAATTATAATGAATATAATTTATTAGGCTTTTAATTAACTTCTTCTACAAAAAAGAAAAAACTTGTAAAAGCATATTTGTTACATATAAATAAAAGTTTGTAAGTAACAATACAATACTAACAAAAATCAAGACTAAAAAATTTGTTTGATTCTCATTGTTATTGCTTCTCAAAAGTATTACCCAATTAATAAATATTGCAAGAAAGAGTGAAGTATATTTAAATGCTGAATCACTAATTTTAAAATTAGTGAAATATTGTCCGTAAAAATAATAAACAGTTTTGTGACCGTTTTTAAAAAGAACAATATATGAACAAAAGCAAAATGCAACGAGAAACATTGCTAAAACAAAAAAAAAAGTCTAAATTAATTTGAAACCAGATAGCAGCTTACAAATGATCAAAAGTGGTCAATGCCCCTCCCCCCTTTTTTTGCTACATGTAGCTGCATATCCAAAATAAAAATTAAACATTTGTTAATATTTTGTTTATTATTTTAAGTTGAAGAAAGCGAAGAGGAATTTCATCCTCTAGTACAAAGGAAAAAATTTCGTACGTCAGACGCAGCTGTTGCAGTATTTGAAAAACTCAAGCAAAGAGAGGAGTCGGACGAAGAATTCTCTGATGAGGAGTTATATGAAGAAGAAATTGAAAAACCAAAGGTAAATTTAAAAGGAGTGTGCAAGACTTACTTTAATATTTTATATGTTGTAAATGATTTTTAGATTGTTTGATCTTTGCTGTATTTTATTGCTAAAAATACCTTTTGCTTTTCTTCGTCAATGATTTGGTAATTGTTTGAATTGTCTCTTGTTGTTTTGTTCAAAGTTTTCCGTGTGAAGGAGAAAAGGGCCTCAATGTTAAATTATAGTGAAAAATCCATGCTTATTTACATGTAAGTACATTATAGTACGAGATCCGGCTGCAGAATTCTGCACTCATCGAGTATAAAATCAAAATCAAATTTTTATATTACATTATGAAAGGGGTAATGTGTTTTGGCTAGTTTGCCTAGCAAGAAGTGCCTGCAAGTATTTTTTATCAAATTAATATTGTTTTACATTTTGGGGTAAAAATGACACATTTGTTATTGACATAAACTATACTCTACTTCAAAGAAATATACCTGAAGAACTTGAAAAGTTATAGTTGCCATTGCGCAACTGGCCGCTACCTATTTGCAGCCACATGTAAACGGGTACTATTGGTGCACATTTATGCACTCAGAAATTATAGTCATCATTTATATATCAAATTAAAGCTAATTTTTTTGTTCATGTGGAATTACAAATTATAATTTTGTTACAGGTGTTATTTGTAAAGAGCAGGGACATACACTCAGAGTGTTCAAGTAGTGACTTTCACAAAGTTTACATGCTACATTGTTCATGGTCAGAGGGAGAGTTAACTCGGTGCCAAGAATGCAAGCCAAAACATTTAATGTTCACAACTGGCACCATCTCTTGGAAGCAAGGTGCAAAAATACCTACTTTTCAATGCACTTAAAGGATTTTGAAATGTTTATTCCCTGGAGGTGTGGGAGATAATCCAGGCTCAGCCATTGTTTCTAATGGAGAATCCAACCTAGTTTCTTTTCTTTTACCCTGCAAGTTCCTTTATCTACAGTCCTAGACAAGTATCGATAGTTCATCAACATCATTTGCATGGCAGTGCCAGATCTTTTTTTCAAGCCAGGGCAAAAACTGTGAATTACCAACCTTACCTATCTTCCTTCAAGATTTTATAACAAGTTCCGACGAGATAAACATAAATTGGGGGAATTCCCCCCCCCAAGAGGTTGCTGCCTGGAGCAAGGCCTTGCTCCCCCTATACAATTTTATGATCACCTCTAATATTGATCCACTGCCATAGATGGATTTACAGGGGTGCCAGGAAGTGCGCCGCACCCCCAACATTTTTGGCAGAATTTTCAAATTTTTTTTAATGAAATATATTTCATCAGGAATATATATATATATATATATATATATATATATATATATATATATATATATATATATATAAATTTATTTATTTATTTCATCAGGAAGTTTGTTAATCTACTTATGTTTTTCTATAGCCACAATGCAAGTTAATTTACTTGAAAGCAATCCAAATTATAAAACTACATGCAGTTTATTACGTGACTCGCGAGTGTCACCTCCCCACACATTGCCAGTGAGAGTGCAATTGTGCTACGCTTTAAGAACAAGTATTTTTATCCATTTAGAAAAGAAAGATAATAAGCAATTATATGTATCAAATAAACATAATTCTTAAATTATTTATTATTCAGTGCTGTATTATAGTATAATTGTGTACTCTGCAATCGGGTATTTATTGGTATATCATTACGTTTTTTTCTCTCTCAAACAACTGTGGTTAAAAACATGAGAATTATAATATCCTTTCTCCACATCGATACAAGGTACAACGAAGTCCTTGCACTTTATTTCAGTCAAAAGTGCATTATAACAGCCCCCCCCTCCCACCCGATATTGTTGCACCTCCAGAATTTACAGCCTAAATCCACCTATGTCCACTACATAATGACAGGTAAATGCCATGTTTTTTGGCCATGCTTCAGTCACATGTAATGACACTTGTAGAGGGGCTCCCAAGAGTCATTTTTTAATAGGGAAATGCATCCTTTCAAACAGCAAGGGTGTCAGAGTACTTCCTCATCAACATTATCACCTTCTCAGGCCTGACACAATCGTTCCTAAACACCTAGCTACTGAAAAAAGTGTCACAATATTTATGAACTAGTGAAAAATTTCATGTGAAGAATAAGAGTTGGACTCATTTAACTAAACTGAGCTCTTTTTAAATTTTTGGTTTAATGTTTTATTTTGAAGTTATACTTACATCATCTTCTACAGTACAAAGTGAGAAAAAAATATGCTCAAGTGGAGGTGAGAAGGTGCACTGCATTACTGTTTGTTGTATATGTCTTTGCATTGTTTCCTTGGCTAATTTTACTTACGTCCTTGTTGGATTTATTTGATCAATTTTCCGATTATTTCTTAAGAAACAAGTCAACTTCCATTAAGAATAGTGTAATAAATTTTTGTATCTCAATAGTCAGGTATTAAAAATCAAACTGCAGTTTTATTTATTTTGATACTTATTTCAGGATGATGAGGATTTCAAAGAGAAATATATTGGTGAGTTACCCGATGAAATTGAACGTGTCCCTCGAGATAGAGCTATCATCTCTTCTGAAATGCTAGAAGAGCATTCTCGTCAGTTAAAAGGTCAAGTTATTGTCTATGTAAAAAAGCAGATTCAGAGCATTTTAGATGATATGAAGCAGGTACTTTAACTTATTTAGAGTAAAAAATTCTGAATTTTCTAAATATAAGAATGTCTTTGTGGAGAGATGAAAAAATAAGATGCTTTATGTCTTTTCTTTAAAAATGGTGTAGTCGTTTGTTGCAAAATGTCCCCCCCCCCCTTTTTTTTGGTTTTATTTATAGTGTTATTTGACGCTATTAGTTTTCACATTTCTGTTATTTTTCCTGAAAAATATATTTAAATTTAAGCCTTTTTTATTGCTGAAACAAAAACAAACAAGAAGAAAATGTTTTTTTTCCCTTTAAGATAAAGTACTATTTTTACTGTTTGAAATGTGAAAAATGCATTCTGCGTACTCTTATGTAATTTGAAGGATTTAGTTCAAAAAATGAGATTCAGAATTAAGGTATAAACTTAAATGCAACACAAAGTTTCCAAAAATGTTTCTGCCATGATATTAAAACATATTTAAGGTACAAAGCATTTAAGTTCTTTAATTAATAATGGAACGTTCTTTTAAATAAATAAAATGCAAACTTAAAAACCAATAACTTTTGCTGATCAATGACTTTTTCTGCTATAAATAATTTATTGCTGCTCCTGAACATGAATTAACCATTCAAAAATCATGAATTTCTTCTCCAAAAGGGAAAATTTCATGCTGCAAAATACAGAATTTCCTGCTTCAAAACAAATCTGCAGCAGTTTTTCTTCTTTATTTAAACCCTTTTGTAACATTTATGCATCAAATGCTTACTAAGTAGCAACTCAAAGAACAAACGGTTTATTAAGTGCAAGCAGTAAGCCATATGCGTAGCAATTCTTATATAATAATGAAGGCAGTGTTGCCACAAACTAAATACTAATATCTATGGGGATTAAGGTTACAGTTAATATGACATCCGTCTTTTTTTTAAAAAATAAGAAAAAACTTACTTTTACTGATAACATATATATGGTTTCCTGAAATTATGTTTACTTTTAAGTAGCACAAAACTTAATGTCTAAAATGTTTATGTTTAGAAGAATATTCTGTATTTACAAGTCAAGTTTAATAGGTTTTTTAATCAGTCTTCCGGAGCGAGTGATAGGAGCTGATTTGTGTGTACTAGGCATGTCCTTAGGGCTAGTAATGCTACGGGTAACAGGAGAAGTTGAAGGAGAGTCTGATGATTTAACCGGTGTTTGACACTCATCCTGTACAGCATCTGACTTATCCATTTCACTGTGAGGCATCTGAAGAATTACTTCTTCATTCTGATCATCACTACTTCTAGGAGTTTGCTCCGGAGAATCGGTCGTAGATGGATTCTTATCTTTGACAGTGTTGTATCGAAGAAACCACGTATTTCGTCTATATGTTGCACCCTAGGGAGTTCTTATGATGAAAGATCTTGGTCCCGAAGCTGGCGCAATCACTTCAGCTGGTCTCCAATCTCTGTGTCCTTTGCGAAACCACACTTTTTCTCCAATGCTAATAGGCTTCTTAGGCTTAGATCCTCGATCCCTATATATCTTGTAGCCCATTCTTAACACTCTTAAGTTTTCTGGAACATTTTCGATTATTCTAGGCATCAAGAGGTTTCTGCTGATCGGCAGGGTGCCATCTGCAGAACACTTTGAAATAAGGTTCTTGGCTTCTTGAACATATCTCTCCGCCAGGCCATTGGATCTCTTGTGTTCTGGACTAGATACCTGTATTTGAAAATTCCAATCTTCAGCAAATTTATAAAATTCTTCTGATATTAATTGAGTGCCGGAATCTGAGCACAAAATTTCTGGAACACCATGAGTGGAAAACCAATGCTTCATGGCCTTAACTACTGTAGATGATGATATGTTACCCAGAATACAGAAATCAAAATAGCCAGAATAGCTATCTGCTATTATAAGATAATTTTTCTTGTTTAGGTGAAATAAATCAGTAGCTACAATTTGCCATGGTCTCTTGGGTATTTTGTTTAAAAGAATTGGTTCTTCCGTATTATTTCTTTGGCATTGTTGGCACACTTCACATTGCCTGACATATTCATTTACATCTTGGTTCATGTTAAACCAATAGACATTTTCCCTTGCTCTATTCAGAGAGCGTTCGATTCCCAAATGTCCCAGATGGATTGTTTTCAGTGTTGTAGCTTTAAGCTTACTGGGTATAACTACACGATCCCCTTTGAATATAATTCCTTCGTAGTAAGAGAATTCGTCTTTAAAAGTCCAGTACTTCTTGAGACACTGCGGAACGTTGTTAATGTCATCGGGCCAGCCTTCCATACTTCCGATAGCTACGATAATTCTTCATCAGTTTTTATTGCTTTTGTTTTAGCTCTTTAGTTCGGGCGTTAGTCATCGGGACTATGATATAAACTTCCATTTGCAGTTCAGACGCATCCGAGTTGTTTTTACATCTGGTATCTCGGTTTAATGTGTCAGCTATAAACATTTCAGTGCCCTTCTTTTATATTACTGACGGTCTATATGGCATAATGTCTAACATGATTCTTTTGAGGCATGGCGGAGCACAATGCAAGGGTTTCTTTGAGATAGAAACGAGTGGTTTGTGACCAGTTTCAACAGTAAGGTGTTTACTACCCCATACGTATTGATGAAATCTCATACATCCAAATTTTATGGCGAATGCTTCTTTCTGAATTTGGGAATAGTTCTGCTGGGTTTGGTCTAAAGCTTTAGCTGCAAATGCCACTGGACGACCTTCTTGCATTAGGACAGCAACTACAGAGTGTTGACTAGCATCAACTGATAATACCACTGGAGCATTCACATTGTGATACTTTAATATGGGTAAATCTTGCAAGATTTTCTTCAGCCTTTCAAATGAGACTTGCTGTTCTTCCTCCCATATCCATTCAATATCCTTTTTGCAAAGTTCTCTTAATGGTTGAGTAACTTCTGATAAATTGGGAACAAATTTGGCCAGGTACGTGATCATTCCCAGGAAACGTTGTAGACTTTTTGTATTTTCAGGGACTCTCGGATTTCAAATTGCTTCAATTTTTCAGGTCAGCTTTCAAACCATTTTCAGTGATTATATGACCCAGAAACTTGATTTCTTTTTGAAAAAATAAGCATTTTTCCATATTTAAGGTTAGTCCTGCATTTGTCAAAATTTTAACAACTTTGGAAGTCAGTTCTTCTAACTCCGGTTTGGAATGTATGAAAACATCGTCGATAGCACATTCAACACCTTTGATATTTCCAATCAAATGTTCCATGATTTGCTGAAATACTTCAGGGGCGGATGACAAACCCATAGGCATCCTCAGGTAGGAGAATCGTCCCCAGGTACGATTCTCCTACCTGAGTTGACATGGTAAGGTACTTGCTAGTGCGATCCGTAACAGGAACTTGCCAGAAACCTTTCCGACAATCTAGCAGCATAAACCATTTTGAGCCATCGATTCCAGCTGCTATTTCTTCTAGGGTGTTCAAGGGATAGTGCCGTCTCTTGAGATTTTTATTCAGACATGATGGATCCATGCAAACTCTAATTTTTCTCTTTCTCTGGGCTACTACCATGGGTGAAACTGCTGGCGTGGGCTCACTTACTGGCTTTATTATTTTCATGCACTGCATGCGATCAAGTTCTTCTTTAACTCTTTCTCTTATTGCATGAGGCACATGCCTAGCTGGAAATATTTCCAATTTGGGATCATCAATTAGGTCTATATCATACTTAATATTCTTCAAACAACTAATTTCATCTTCAGCAGAGCTGGTCTGTAGATTTCACGGGTTAGGCCTATAGTATTCATTCTTTTAACTAAGCCTAACTCAACACATGAATCTTTCCCTAATATAGGTTGCACCATTTCTTCCACTATCATAAATCGCATCGTGAAGTTATTTCCTACGAAATACTTTCATTAGTTACGCGCATTTTATGATTGGAAAATGAAATTAATGATCGAACATTTGTATTATAAAATTCTAAATTAGCTTTCATGGCTAAATCTCGAGACAGAACATTGCACTGTGCACCTGTATCCAATTTAAATTTAATCTTTGTCCCGTTATCAAATTCTAAAGTTTCATACCAATCTGAAATGCTTTGTTTTCCCGAAACAGTGTTTACAACGAAACATTCATCTGCTACATCTTTTTTCACATCGCTTACCGATGGAACAACATTTTTAGTGGGGCAAACTTGAGAAAAATGCCCTTCCTTTTTGCAAGCAAAACAAATCTTCTTGTATGCCGGACACTCTCTTTTCTTGTACATTTTACCACATCTTGTACACAGAGATTTAGTTGTACTCTTTTTAGCATCTTTTATTTGGAGTTTAGTTCCAGCAGAATGAGATTTATTTCTTGTTTTTATGGCTTCAATTTTCAGTGGCTCATTTTTCATGGAATTAATTTGATTCCGGGCTTGTTCCGAAGCTTTACAAATCTTTATAGCTTTTTCTAAAGTTAGATTGTCCTCCGACAAGAGTTTTTCTCTATCTGTGTCTCGATGAACTCCAACAACAATGCGATCCATCACCAGACTATCGTGCAATTCACCAAAATCGCAAGATTTACTTTTTCTCATTAAGCCATTGAGAAAGTCATCAAACTTCTCGTTTGGATCCTGTATTACTTTGTTAAAAATGAATTGCTCGTAAGTGATGTTCGTTTTAGGCAAGAAATAATTTTCGAATGCCTTTACAATTGCTTCTAGCTTTAGTTTAGTTTTATCCGAAAATGAATTATAGACACTTACTGCTTCTGGTCCAATAGCGGACATAAATAACGCAATCTGCACATTTTTCGACTTCTTTTCCAACCCGACGATGATTGAATACCATTCAAATTGCTGACGCCAAAGCTTCCATGACCTCGAAACATCGCTTGAAGACAAGATCAATGGCGTGGGTGGACGAGCACTTATGCTGTTTGCTGCGTTACTTTCCAGATTCTCACTTTGAGTTGTCATTATTTATGCTTTTGCGGAACGCATAAAATTACAGTTCAAGAGTTTCGGCACCATGTAACATTTATGCACCAAATGTTTACTAAGTAGCAACTCAAAGAACAAATGGTTTATTAAGTGCAAGCGGTAAGCCATATGCGTAGCAATTCTTATATAATAATGAAGGCAGTGTTGCCACAAACTAAATACTAATATCGCAAAACAACTTCTAACTCTCTTCTGCCACGCGGTTATACAGATACATGAAACCAATTAACTTAAAACATTTTATTGAAGAAAAATTATGAACTAAATGAACGAACATAAATTAAAATCATAACAGAACTAACATAAGCAACATAAGCCCTTGAACATGAATTCACTGAGTATATATACACCAAACTGCTTGGCTAATACTGTTGCCATTTTAAAAAACATAAAAGTTTTTCCACATACTCCCCACCTGTACTCTTTAATGAGTACACTAAAACTTAAGAATATAAATTAAACAGATCTATCAATTTAAACTAAATTAGACATTTCAATCATCACTTAAATTAACAATCAACATACTTCAGTCTGAAATTAAACTAATTTAAACATTCAATAAACAATACGTTTCATTACAAAACAGTCACTTCGAATGGATAGAGTAGTTGAATTGCTCTTCTTAAGCAACCTTTAGACGTGCGGACTATGCATGCACGTACATTGCCATCTCTTCCTATGAGAACTTTATCGATCACACCCATGCCCCACAGTAACTTATTTTTCAAAGGTCCTTCAACAAGCACTATATCTCCAATTTTTAAGTTCTGTTGGGAGTGAGGATCTAAAAAATTATGAGCACTTCTCAATTGCAATAAATACTGTTCTTTCCATTGAGACCAAATTTGCTTGATTAAACGAGTCTGGAACAATTTACGTTTCTGTAAAGTCTTTTGGTTAGAGTTTTTGTCAAATACCTCAAGGAAATAATTTGGAAAGTTAATCTTGTCCTTTCCTGGAAATAAAAAACATGAAGGTGTTAATGCAATTTGTTCATTTAAATCATTGAACTCATAGGTAATTGGTCTATTATTCAAAATAAACTCAATTTCTGTAAGGATGGTAGCAAGCTCTTCTAATGTCAATAGAGCTCTACCGAGTATTTTTCTCAGCGGGTCTTTAATACTTTTCATCAATCGTTCCCAGAAACCTCCCCACCATGGAGAACGTTCTGGAATAAATTTCCAAATGATGTTTTCCGACGCTACAAAATTCTGCAGCTCTGGATGCTTTATTATTTTACGAAAAGATTTCAGTATTTCACAAGATGAACGGAAAGTCTTTGCATTATCAGAAAATATTATTTTTGTATTTCCTCTTCTTGCTAGGAAACGTCTCAAAGCGAATATAAAACTTTTTACGGACATATCTTGCACCACTTCAATATGAACCGCTCTAGTTACAGCACATGTAAATAATACAATGTACACTTTCTCACAACTGTTTAATTTCGATTTAACAGTTATTGCACCACTAAAGTCAGTTCCCACATTACTAAACGGTGGACTTTCAGCAATACGTTCCAAGGGTAATTGACCAGTTAACTGCTTAGCTGGTTTTAACGAATATTTTTTGCAGATTAAACAAGTAGAAATAACTCTTTTCACGGTCTGTCTTCCTTTCGGTATCCAGAATTTTTTACGCACTTGAGCTAAAGTTGATGATACACCCGAATGAAAGACACGAAGATGTTCATGAAAAATCACCAATTCCGCAAATTTCGATTTCGGAAGTAAAACTGGATGTTTTTCATTTTCAGTCAATGGAGCCTCTTTTAGACGTCCTCTTACCCTAAGAACACCAGTCTCGTCCAGATATGGAGATAAGGAATAAATCTTAGAAGATTTACTAATCTGCTGATTCTTTTGAAGCCTTTGAATTTCCTCGCGGAACACTTCCCACTGCACAGTTTTTATCCACATCGCTTCAGCTTCTTGTAATTCTATAGCACTCAGTGGACCCTTTTCAATTGATAATTTTCTGGACTTCGAAATAAATCTCAACACCCATGCAGTCACTCTCAGTAATTTTTTGAAATTACTAAAGTCGTTAACTTTTAATACAGGACTGTACGATGAAACAACCGTGTTAACACTAACTTTCAAAAGTTCAACTTTCGCCGCGTCATTCGAACAGTATTGTTTCTGCAACGGCCACTCATCACTAGGACTAGCCAACCACTTTGGTCCGCGCCACCACACGCTGCCATTTTTCAACAAACTCAATGATTCACCTCTTGTCAGTTTATCTGCTGGATTCATTAAACCTGGACAAAATTTCCACATACTAGGCGAAGTCAAATCTTGAATAAGACAAATACGATTTGCAACAAATTGTTTCCACTCCCTAAATGAACCTCTAATCCAACACAAACAGATTTCTGAATCCGTCCATAATATTACTCTATCAGACAAATTATTAAATAAACCAGACAAATATTTACACAATTTTGCAGCCACTAACACTCCTAACAATTCCAGTCTCGGAAGCGTTAATTTTTTCAACGGTGCCACTCTGACTTTTGACATTATAAAGGACGTCGAAACTTCACCCTTCTTATTACTATACCTAAAGTATGCAACCGCACCATAAGCCACTAATGACGCGTCCGAAAATATGTGTATTTCAACAGAATCCCTAAGGTCACTCACATTTAAAAAGAAATATCTTTCTACCGTTATGGAATCTAAATCTTTAATCTCCCCATACCACTTCCTCCACTTCAAAGTCAAATTCTCTGGCAATTCATCATCCCAATCTGCACCTATTTTCCAAATATCTTGCATTAAACATCTAATTCTTACAACAAAAGGAGACAAAAAACCCATTGGATCAAATATCATTGCGGCTGTCTGCAGCACACAACGCTTAGTATTTTTCAACGAAGATAAATTACTCAACAAAGATTTTACATCTAATGACAAACTGTCCTCTTTAGTATTCCAATTCAACCCCAACACCTTTAACTGACAATTTTCCAAACACTCACTAGTACTCAGACCCTGGTCAACCCATAAAGATTCCAATTCAACTGAATTAGATCTGAGCTTTCTTAAGTTGAAACCCCCATCTTTCAAAACTGATACGGCATCAGACGAGAACTGAAATGCTTCTTCCACGCTTTCAGCTCCAAAATACAAATCATCGACGTACAATGAACTTTTCAACATTTCAACAGTTGTACGCCTATTATCTTCATATTTTTTTATGTGAGTTTTAATTGTAGCACTGAGAACAAAATTTGACATTGTACAACCGAATGGTAATCGATTCATTTGCATAATTTTATATCCCTCAGAGTTATTTGAAGCCCAAATAAATTTCAAATAGTTACGATCATTTTTTGCAATACTAATCATAAGGAAAGCCTTTTCAATGTCTGCATTGAATGCAATTTTAAACTTCCTAAAGTTTAACATAATATCAAGAATGTTAGCATTTAAATTTGGACCACATTCTAACGCATCATTTAACGAAATATTTTGCTTTAATTTTGAACTACAATTAAAAACGAGTCTCACTTTAGTCGTATCCTTATCAATCCTAACAACAGGACGATGTGGCATAAAGTATTCGTTTTCAGTTCTAATACATTCCTGAACTATACCTAGCCGTTCTTGTTCCTCAATAATTTTATTATATTCTTTAGCCAACCATTCATCCTTCCGAAGAATTATTTGCAATTCATCAAATCTTTTCTTTGCATTACAAAAGTTATTCCCTAACTCAATCGGGGAAAATTTCCATAGCAATCGTGTTTCATATCTACCCTGAATGAATTTTAAATTTGATTGAAATCTATCTATTATACGCTTATCTGCTAAAGTTAATTCTTCCTTATCTGTGATACCTAAAACATCAAGATCCCAAAGAACCTGAACATCCTTTGCAATTACGCAATCCGTAGCCAAAACTCCTACGAAGCTTGAATTGCAATTTTGTTGGACCCCCTGAATAGCTAACCCAAACATCGTTGGTACGCAACTTAATGTTTCATTTATTTTGAACACTTTTGAATCGCAAATTATACCCCAAAACACATCCCCTCCAATTAAAACTTCAATTTCATTTTCACTATTACACATATCTGCAAGGAACAAGCCTTTCTGTTGCAATGCATTTTGAACGTTGACATTAGGTACCGCTAAGGATGCTGAAGTTATTGTTTGCGTTACTAAAACTTCAATTTCAATTGATGATTCAGAATTATTTCTATTTGATAGTTTAAGTTTTGCAACCTCATAAATTCTTTCCGATGTTTTTACCGAACCGAAAGAATAAACTGAAAGCCTTTCCCTTTTAACTATATTTAATTTTAAACGACTTGCTAAAGATTTTGTGATCCAAGATCTTTCAGAACCGTTATCTAAAAGTACTCGAGCAATTTCTACAGAATTTGAATCTTTACCTGCACTTGCAATCACTGAACATGTAAGCAATAAAATATTTGATTTTAAAGCCGACGAATTACATTGCGTCACAACAGAGTTATTTTGTTCATTAACTTTGTCATTACTTAAAGGTTTATTCTTAGCATTTTCACATAAAACGTAACTGTGAAATTTACTTTTACAAAATTTGCATTCAACTTTTAACCCGCACATGCGACTATAATGATTTTTCGAGAAACATTTAAAGCAACGGTTTTCATTTTTTAACTTATTTCTACGATCTTCGATAGTTTTATACTCACAAAACTCATGATCTGGACTATTACAAAATACACAATGCTTTTTTGTACTAGCCACATAGTTTGCTGTTGCAGCATAGTTTTTATAACTCTTACTGTTACTTGACCCATTTTTACAATCATTCTTATCCGAATTTTCTGAACCAGATTTAAACGATTCCGACCTTAATTGCACAAGTAATGCACGTTCACGCGATTGAATTTCACTTTCTAAGAAAGTAAGAACGTCCTGAAATTTATACCCTTCCGAATATTTTCTATTGAATTCCAAAACAAGATCTCTAGGAACACGATCAAGTATGATTGGTGTTAACAAATTACAGTATGAATCTATTTCAATGCCTAAACTTTTCAAATTTCTAATTTGAACTTCCACTTTATCAAAAAAAATTCGCAACCTATTTAAATCCCTTGAATTATACACAGCAGGAATTTTCAATAAATTATTCATGTGTAACTGAATCAAAGTATGTGTATTACCAAAACGCTTTTTTAGTAATTCAATAGCCGAATCGTAATTTTCTTCTGATAAAGTAAAACCTTTAATGCAATTTGCTGCAGCACCTCCCAAAAATGTCTTTAAATAATTAAACTTGTCAATTTTGCTTAAATTTGTATTTTTATCAATTGCATTATTAAACTGATTCATAAACTCCAATTATCCCACTGGATCCCCATAGTAGGTTTTAATGTTTAATCGAGGCAATTTTACAGTCCTAACATTCTGAACATTTAATTCTGAGGAATTAACTGAACTGGAATTGTTAGTTTTAGTCTCTAAAAGTTCTATTTTATTTTTTATTCGTTGTTTCCAAAGTACTATATTTTCCGAATATTCTTCGGAAATAGTACAATCCTTTTCAATTTCATCTAGCGGTAAATACGCTTCAATATCCAAATTCACAAATTTCAGACCTTTTTCTTTCTCAAGTAATTGCTCATGAAACTCTTTCAAAATACTCGACTTAGTATCATTATCCTCGCTGCAAGTTTCAATCTTCACCAAAAAGTCATTTATTTTTTTAATTAGTTTAGTTGTCGTCATTCTAATAGCTGCTCTTTTAACTTTTAACTTTTCAATATCTGCCATTTCAATCCTTATTTACTTCAATTACCAACTAACGTATATAAAAGCACAATTTCTATAATTCTCAATTCACGATCCAAATTTCCTACAATTCAACAACAGTTCAGCTCACAACAACACAGTAGAAATAACACAAACTTCAGTCAAAATAGAAATGAAAAACCACTCACAACCTTTGCACGTGCCACAAAATTTCCAACAACTTCCACAAGCAACTTCAAACAACTCTCACAATTTCCACCTTTCACGACTTCGCGGCCTGATGCACCAAAAATGGTGTCGCGAAACAACTTCTAACTCTCTTCTGCCACGCGGTTATACAGATACATGAAACCAATTAACTTAAAACATTTTATTGAAGAAAAATTATGAACTAAATGAACGAACATAAATTAAAATCATAACAGAACTAACATAAGCAACATAAGCCCTTGAACATGAATTCACTGAGTATATATACACCAAACTGCTTGGCTAATACTGTTGCCATTTTAAAAAACATAAAAGTTTTTCCACAACTAATATCTATGGGGATTAAGGTTACAATTAATATGACACCTTTTTACTTCCTTTTACAAAAAAGGAGGTATTGTATTTGCAAAAAAATTTCACTCAAAAATCGGCCTTAATTTCCTATTTGCCCGAATTAATATTGAATTTCTTTTTCAACCCGACTACACATGGATATATGCCTGAGAACGTACAGACACCCGAAGTATCCATTTTGACTATCCCCGAGTAAATTACAATAAGTCTTCTCGTGACGTCCGTTTGTATGTGCTTAGGTATCTGGCATAACTCAAAAACCGTATGTCGTAGAATGTTGAAATTTAGTACGTAGACTCCTAGTGGGGTCTAGTTCTGCACCATCCCTTTTAGTTTTGCATTCGGATGTTCCACAGGGGGGCAGTTATACCTTTTTGGGGGTAAAATCATTGTTAATTTCAATGCAAACTCAAGTAGTGTTATAATTTGGCAAACACTTGGCATTATATCGCTACGCTTTTGTTTCCCAAGTTTTTTCGCCAACTTGGCGACAAATTTGGCGAGTTTTTTTTTTTTTAATCTGGTTTTAACTAGCCCATATTTAGAGGGTTAACCATTGAATCACAATAAAACTGCCAATATTGGGATAATTTATCTGTATAAAACGTTTTCTTTACTTCGGTTTGTAACAAACTTGGGGGGGGGGGGGGGGGGAAATATTTAAAGTGTTTCTTTGCAGACTCCGAGGCACTTTTATCATTAAACTGGAGTAAAAAGAAGTCATGTGATGCATACATCAGCTTGTTTATTTGCAAATTAATATTTGTGGTGCACTTAAATTGATTAGCATGAAAATATGCATGTTGTTTTCTCTAGAATTTTCATTTACATTTCAAACTAAAAGCTGACACTTTTTTTTTCAAGGAACTGTATGTTGTTTGTTGATGGCTACCATTTAGTCTACTATTTTTCTGCATTCAAGCTACTAAAAAAAAAAAAAAAAAAAAAAACTGTTTTGGGTCCATTTCTTCTGTGGCATTTCTGTAAATAGTGATTTTTTTGGTTTCAAATTCATTTGTTATAGCAGGTTATTGAAAAGTCAGTCCTCTGCAGATTAGGCTACTTTGTTAGCTGTAAGCTACCAGTACTTTTTTGTTTTCCGATTTATTAGTAGTATGCAGTAAATCGTCAAATTGATCAATCAATAAAAAAATCAATAAATTGATATTACAGATGGAAAGTGAACTTATTACTGTTAGGAAGAAAATTGATGGTTTAGATCAATGTCTACAAGATGTTTCTGAGAAAATTTCTTTTAAAGATCATAGTTTCACTAAAAAAGCCGATGAACTGCGTGTAAGTTACTATTTGATTACAATTTGTTTTGCATGTTTGTTATATAAAATTCCTTACGTCATTAATAGAGCTGTCGTATTTCCTAAATTTTAAACAATTAAATTATCGAATTTATGTGAGTATTTTATTATTATTATTATTATTTTTTTTCTGTTTTAAATGTAGAAACTTTTCATGAATCAAGGAATTTGATACCAATGCTGCTTTCGAATTATTTTCGTTTAATTTGCAGTGTAGTTCAATATGAAAAAGAAAAAATACAGCTGATTTCTGTGTAGTTTTGTCAAACAGGATTTTTGTATATTTTTTCAGATTTCATTCCTTTTATTTATATATTTTCTTAACTAATCAGAGCAATTGCATAAAGAGAAAACTACAAGTTTGTCAGAGATCTTTTGTTTTGTTTATTAAAAACTTATTCAGTAATGCATACACTTAGTATTATTTATTCTTAGAACTTTTCTTTTTCTTAAAGTAAAAAAGCTTTTGTAAAGTTATTTCTAATTTTGGCATAAAATTGAACCATTGCTTACTAGAAAAAAAAATTCTAAGAAAACTTGTATAGCTTAATTATTGTCAATATGATGAAAATAAAGGTTGGAAATCGGATATTTTTTACTATAACAAAAATTGAGGAAAAAAAGAAGGAAAATTTTGAACATTTTTTCTATTTTGAAAACTTAATGAAATCATACATGTTTGAGGCAATTAAATCTCACATCTTTATCCTCGAAAAGGTTTTATTAATCAGTCCCCGCAGTGCATTTGCATTATTATTATTATTACGAGGGCCATTCGGAAAGTAGTACCCGTTTCCGCCGCATGAGGCGCTGACGACGTGAGTAGCAGTCGGTCAAGGTCAGGCCGCTTCAGTGGCTTGTCTGCCTTCTCTGTTGCAAATTCCATGACTCTAGCATTGCCTGTTTTGTTTCTGTAGTAGTTCATAATGTTTAAAAATAATGAGAATGCCGCCAGTTGTGAAGTGAGGGCTGTGATAAAATTTCTCAACGCAAGAAACGTTCGGCCTTGTCTATTGTCTGATGGCGTCATTCTCCTCCGTGACAATGCCATGCCTCATGCAGCGGGGATAACACAACAACTTCTGCAGCAATTCAATTGGGAAATATTCGACCATCCACTGTATAGCCCAAACTTGGACCCTTCAGATTTTCATCTCTTTATAAGACTTAGAGTTTTTGGCGGGAAAAAGATTTGACAGCGATGAAGAACTTAAAGAAGATGTGACTATGTATTTCAATCAGCTGGCGGCGGAGGAATATGACGCTGGAATACAAAAACTCGTCACATGTTATGACAAATGCTTAAATTTGCTTGGAGAATATGTGGAGAAGTAGTTTAAGGTATGCTCTTTTCAATAAAAATGTTTAAATTTGTTAATATTTACTTCTGTGTCTTTATTTCACAAAGGTATACTACTTTCCCGATGGCCCTCGTATTATTTATTTTTTTTTGAATAAAATCTTTTTATGATAGAAATTTATCTTTTGTTTAGATTTTAATAAACAACCTTACCTCGCTTCTTTGTAAACAAATTGAAATGTTTTTTGATCTTTGCACTGCAATCAGAAAATCCATGCAGATTTGTACAGATAACTACAGTTTAGATAGCACTAGTGAAACCAAAATTTTCATCAGTTCTTTTTTATTAAAAATCAATCAATCATCCTGTTGCTTTCAGTTGCACCTTAGTCTTGTACCATCCCTTATTAGATGATATTACTCTATGATAACCAATATAACTAGCTGAGTGTTGTCTGTTGCCTTGAATCAGTAATATATTTTTTTAATGACACAAAGTGTTTCTATTTATTTTTAAGGAAAAATTTGTCAGCTTTATCATTTTCTGCATCAAATAGTATATTGAATAGTTTGAATATTTTAGGCTTTAAGAAACATGACCGAAAATCACCAGCTTTCATTAGTTCATGTAACAAGGCAGCTTGAGCAGGTGTGTACATTATTTTTAAATCTGAGTTTTCAATAACCTAATTCTTTTGCCTAATTGAAAATAAAGTATTTTTTCTGCTTTCTAATCCTTATTATTTTTCTTTGTATTGTGTTGAAATACTGTAAGTTGGAATGTTTCTTGATTTCTTATTCACTTTTTGTGGTGGTATTGTCATCCCTATGAATTTAATTAAGAAAATTTCAAGTATTAAATCCTAAATTTGGAGAAAAATTTAAAAAAAAAATGTGTTTGGGGAATTTTTACTGTTGCACTAGCACTGTTAGTGCTTAAATCAGTGGTGTAGACCTGGAAGAAACTTGGAGGCAGAGTTTATGTTTTTGTAACTTTTTTTCTGTGAAATCTCACTCAATAAAAATCTCTTTGCGTGGTGTTCCTGCTGTGCACCATTCTGGGATGTATGCTAAAAGTATCACGAAATTTTTCATCTTCAATTCAATCATTCAAATTTTCTCTAAGAAGATAGCCTCTATAAATGAAATGGCTGTTGATAATTTTGACGACCCATCTTATTTTTCATTATTATCAATAAAATGAATAATCTAATAATTTAGCCGAAAAAAAAAAAAAAAAAAAACAGGAAGAAAAGATTGAGACTAGCGTTATTCATTCGTTCTACTGAAGGCTCAAGCTCCTGTGGAAAATTTGGGCTTATCTTTTGCACTTAGTTGCATCAAACAAAACGTGCTTCTGAACCCATTTGATGCCAAATTTTAAATTAAAAGTCAGGGAATTCTTTAAATACAATAAGATGAAAGGATGCTATTGCCTTGACTGTGTTACTGGTTTTATAATACAATTGTTGTTGTTTTCATGACCATGGAGTTTTAGATCATGTCAAAAATCTAAAAGTGTGCTGTTGCCAGCTTCTTGAATGTAGAAAGCAACTCTTAGATTGTCTTCAAGTGGCACCATTTCTAATTTTAGAACATGCAGTGCAAGTGCTGGGCACTTGAAAATGTGTCTCAGTGTTAGACTAACATCCAGACAATTTTTGCTGGGAACGTCCTAGTCTTGTCCAGGAGAATATTCATCCATCTAAAATGATTTCTTCTTAACCTTTCTATAACCAATGTTCAAGTTCTAGGAAAGCTTAACCCAAAGCGTCACTTTTCCAAGTTCTAGGATTAAAGCTTCACCCAAAGCACCACTATTCCAACAATAGAATACACTAAAAAACACAGTATTTTTTTTCCTTTAAATTTTATCATATTTTTATAGTTACCCGAGATAAATAGACGTAATTTCAAAAAATTGTGCAAATCTGATTGTCCGTTTAATAGTTCAGCATGTTAATAGCTAACAAGAGCAATTGGCCTGCTAGGCTGTAGGTAGTTTATTTACCATGTTGCAAATGTCGCATTTGGGTGAGGCCTCATGACCATAAGGGCTTCAAAAGGGATTCAAAAATGCTTTTGATAAATATTTTATGTAGTTCAGTGATAGACAGGGAGGCCCCCTCAATGATGCATTGCAACAGGCCTTCAAAATTGTACATCTGCCAGTGCCGTTAGGGTGACGCCAGCATATATTTTTTGTGACACTGAATGGTGAATTAAAATTATATATATATTTCTGCCCTTCAAACATATTTCAGATTTATTTATTTAATTTTTTTATCTCTATTATCATTATCATTTTTTTTTCATTTATTTTGCTTCTAAAGTTCTGTTTTTCAAATTCATCAACATTTCACTGTCAGATGCTTCATTTCAGACCTTCTGTATATATTTCTGCTTTTTTTTTAGTTTTAACTATTGTGTACAAATTATAGTGTAGTTTTTTTTTCCCTCAAATACAAAGTCAATATTTTGAAGGCATTGAAAATCTGTTTTATACAAGGTTTGGTTAATTCTCTGACTTTATAGTTCACATGAATTTCTCTTGCATGTAAGCGTTAAATTGTTTTATTTTCATTTTTGCTCTTTCAGCCTCATTTTTCTTAAGCTATTGTTTTTATAATGTGTTATGTTGTTATCATTATTTTGAACTGTGATGTATTTGAAAACGTTCAGTGTGCATTTAAAGGTGTCACATTTATTATGACTGTATGCATATCAAGTACTAATTTATACTAAATACTAATTTTAATATTGATTGTTTATTCTCATTCATTCATTTGTATATTAGAAAGCTGAAAAGTATATCGTGAGAGAAAAAGTTAGTAAGAATGAACTGTCTGCAATTGAACATAGAGTGCAACAATTATGTGAGCGAACTTCTTCAGAAATTTTGGCAATGGTTCGTATGTATTTGTTAGTGCATTATATTTAACTTTTGGAGACTGAGGAGCATTCCTTATAAAATTAACATGTGGCTTTCTGCTAATTAGTTAAATTTTTCCAATTTAATTATTTAGATTTGCTTTTATGATTATTCTTTTTTTAAAATCATACCTCCTTCAAATCTTCTCAAAGTGTAAAAATACTAGGGGTGAGGGGGTATGTCATGCGGTATCTTTTCATTGACTCAAGTTGTAATCATGTAAAAATATACTCAGAAAACTTCATTGAACCAATTTTGTTGAAATGAAACTGCAATTTTGTTGAAATAAAATTGTATAGGCAAATTTTATTTTGAAATTGCTTCAGTGCTCCTAATTCTGTATTCTACTCATACTATTTAATATGAGGTGTAACAAGTTAGCAATATTTTCAAAATTCATAAAATTCATCAAAGTTTTCCTGGCATAATTAATCAATTGGTGATTTGATTCCAATATGAATGTTTTATATATTTTTCTTTATCCTTATGAATTTATCACAGCATTATTTTTCTTTGTAAATGATACCACTCTTGTTTAAATTTGTTTTTTTCTCTTAATTTGCCAGTGGTTTCAACCACGTTGTTAATACTGTAACTTTTTAACTGTTCTGGAATTCAGGTTCATTTTCTTCCTAGGGACAATCTAAAAATGGTTATAAAGAGATTGTTATGCATTTATTTTCAGGAAAATAAATTTGAGGAATTTTCAGCAAAACTTAATACAGAAGTGGATAAAAAGTTGTACAGTGATGATTATGACATAAGGCTTGAACCTTTTGTTAATAAGTTAGAAAAATTGGAAAGAAAGATGAAGGAACTTAATTTAGAAAAAACTGAAATAGATCTTCATAGTACAAGGTATGTTTCCTTTTCATGTGAAAGAGATATTTAGGAATTTTGTCAATATTCAAGTTGCAATTTTCCTAAAGTTATTGATTTCATTAAGAGTTGACTAATCTTTCTGCATTATTAATTTGTAGTTTCAAAGGCTTATTTTAAAGACTTGTCTGTATAACTGAAAGCAAGCTCTGAATTTATTTATATAATACTGTACTGATTGATTTGAATGAAATATTATCTGCCAACAATAAATTTTGAACCAGAACTTTATGCGATGTATTTTAGAAATTAAATTTCTATTTTTCTTTTGGTAAAATGAAAATCCTAACCAAAAAAATTATACACGGTGTAATTATGAGAAAAAAAAGAAGAAAAATCTAAATAAGTAACAAATCAAAAAAGCATAAGAAAACATGTTTTGGGATGTCTAAATTATTTGCCTTCGTGTCCCCATAATCCAAATGTGATGTCTTCAGGGTACAAAACTTGAATTTAATTCTATACAGTTTTAATGTAAAACAAACTTTAAGAGACTGAATTTTATTTTTGTTTATACGTTGTTAAAAACGGATGATATTAACACAAAAATACCTTTTCTTTGTTTTAACAAAACTGATACGAAAAATTGTGTTTGTCTTCAAAGATGAGAATTATTTTGTTTCCAACACATTGTAAGAAAATAACATTAGGATTAAACATAAGATAAATTTGGCAAACTATAAATAAAAAAATTCAGCCAAAACTAAAATTGAAATAACATAAGTAGAATAATTCTTTTCATTTCATCTTTTGTTTTGCTGTTGTTGCTCAGACAAACTTTATTGCTATTGAAAAGCTCAGATTTTCTTTCTTATAGTAAAGAGTTTTCTTGTTATTCACTATAGGTTTAATTTGAGGTATGTTAAAGAATTAAGTTGTATTGTTTATAGCAAATCTAATTTTGGATCAGTTTTAATTCCCAGTTTTCGTGCTTTAAAATCAACGCCTCTTTAATACTAAAATCAAATTACATTTGCCTCAAAAAAGGATCCGCTGCCGGTAAACCTTTCAACGCTCGCTACCTCCTACCTGGTGGCAATGCAAGGATGGCATTGCTATGGCGTTGGATCCAAGCAATTCAAAAAAAATTGTTAATTGGTTAATTTAAAAATTTAATTTTAGATTTTAACCAATTGCGTTTTCTGCTATTAATTTCTAATGCGTTTGACCTTCGATAGATGGCAGTAACAGGTGTACCAAAATTTGCTTATTGGGATCTTGTTTGCTCTATGTTAAAAGTGAGAAAGCAACAGGCATTTAGTATTAAGGAGGCGTCGGTTTCAACAAACCGAAATTTCAGTGATTTTACAATTTGTACCTTAAGGCTTGGTTTCGATATAGCACTGTACAATTTATTCAAAGTTTTGTATAACAGTTTAATTACAACACCATACGTGTTGATCTGATTTATGTTATGTACATAATAGATGAGTTTAAAATTTTTTTTAAAAAGTCTCGAAAAGCACAGTTTCGTTACTACACGGTACGAATAAACCATGTTATACGAGGGACACCTGTACACACCAATATTTTCAGTCTTCCCTCATGCAGCTAATTTGTTAACCTGCGCAACAATAAACCAAACTAATATTTATGGCATCGGGCATGAAACTCAAACATTATATTCACATTGAATTTTTAGCTATTTAATTCATACTTTTATACTTATTATTTTTCTTTTTTACTTTCAGGCCAATAAAAATTCAGCAGTATATCTTTGATAAAAATAAAAGTAGAATTCTCAGAGGAGGAAAAAGAATGTTAGTAATGATATAACTTTTCCTGTTTTGTATATTGCCTAAAAGTTTTGTTAATGTATTTAAAAATATACAAATGAACTAACCGTACTGAAAATCATTTCCATGCTATGTAAAACTACTTCCATGCACAGCAAATCTTTCATTTAAAATTTTTGTAAGACCGAGGAATGAATTTTCAAATACCACTTAAAGCATTTATGTTTGGGCACTGCTTTAATTATCTGTCTGTTTATTTTTAGGTCTAAAAAATTATTAATTTACAGCTTAAATAAACCCTGTAAAGCTCTGAAATTATTTAAGGTATGACATATAATATTTCATGATTGTATATATGTATGACCCTAAAAACATATTTTTTTTTTAATTCAAAGTTTTTTTTCTCTCCATTCTATTTTTATTACCAACATTCTATACATAATACAAGCTTCAAAATAGTACGATTCATAAATTAAAATTTTAATGTCATGAGAATTTTATGTTGTGGAAATGTTGGCAGGGTTACATTTTTGATATTTTTTATTATACATTCATGAATTTTGTACTTTAAATATTTACGAGGATTTATTTTTACACCTAAAAGGATTTCATATTTATCCACTTGAATTAGTCTTAACATTTGAAAAACTTGGCATCTTAAGTTTTCCAAGTCAAAAATCTTTGAATGTAGATATATGCGCTTGCTGGACAAGGGAAATATTCACTGCATTATTTCACTCTGGAGATCCCAAAGCAAACCCTTTCAGAAATGCATTTTGAAAGATTATTCACTCATCAAACCGTCTACATTCATGAATCTAAAAAAATCTTTGATGCAGAAATTAAAAATGTAATGTACGTATTATCCTTGTACTGGGCGACTGAATTTCACTCTTTTTTTTTGTATGTGTGTATGTGAAAAACATTCTTTTTTCTATCCTTTCTTTTTTTCGGAGAAGATACAAATGCAGAGATACATAAATATATTTCATCAACTTTAGTTCCGCACACAGAAATTTTGCAAGGGGAGGGTCCAAGGTTGAAAGTCTCATTCTCATATCAAACCTCAGTGCGTTGTCAAACATATTGACTTGATTTTATGGATTCCCGAGAATGAAAAACAGTGAAAAAAAAAACTATTGAATAAATAATTAGCATTATTTAATGAAATATACTTAAATAACTAGAACACAAAATAATTTAAGCTTTAACTTTTCTCATAATTGAAAAATGGATTCAAGTTCATAGAATCTCATTTTAATCTGCAATTACAAAGCTAAAAACATGCATTTGCATTCACCATTCTGCTTCTTATATGCAATTTGTTATAGGGAAAGTGCAGAATATTTTTAAAAATCTTTTAACATGAAGAGTTAATTTTTTTACTTATTAGAACTGAAGTTATTGTTAACTTTGTTTGAAATTATTCTATGTGCAAAATACATTGAATCGTAATTAATCTGCAAAAAAGAAAGACCTATGGAAGGGGTCCGTACCTTCTGGTCCCCTCCCTTATGTGCGCCACTGATCAACATCATGACTGCTTTATCCGTACGACATCCACTGCTGAACATAAACCTTCCCTCTAAACCTAAAGTGACTCTGAGCTTGCATCTACATATTTATTTATGCAAGCTAACTAAAAGAGATTTAATATTACTATTAACTCTGTTTAATTTTTACTTTCTTTTATCAACAATAGCAGCAGAACTCCAGTAATTGGTCCTGATCACTATTCTCCAACAGTTCATGACGATGATGTTAGTAAAATTCCTACCGAAGTGAAAATCCAAGCAAAAAACATGTATAGTATTTTTTTTCCTCTTTAAATATTTATGGTTCGTTGTAAAAAGGATTTGAAACTTACTGCACTTCCTTCATCAATAAGATATTACAGAAACCAAACATTAGTTAAGAATTTTAATATTTTGTAAATTGAATATCTTAGTCTTTGGCAAAATAGGTAATTAGATGTTCTTCTCATAGCTGTGGTTTCGTCTGAAATTTCTGTTTACATATCGTCGTCTCAGAGCAACAGTAAGACATCTAATCTCAGGAATAACACTAAGATATCCTACTGTTGCTCTGAGGCGACAATATATTGATAAAAAAAAACAATGCTGCAAAACTAGGTTCTTTTTATTATTGACAAATTCAAAATGTGGCATGTGTTTCGAAAATTATTTTTACGTCTGTTTTATTTAAAAGCAGTTAGTTCACTGCAGTAATGAGTGATTAAATATTTAAAAGAATATTTCCTATTTTTGTACATTATTTTTGATTTTTTTTGTACTAACTACATATATGTAGTTTCATAAAAATATATATCTATTTATTTATATACTTATAGATTGGAAGACTCTTCGATTCGAAACACCAAACGGTATTGTAGTGGAGAATACACAAAAATGTGAAAAAATGAATACAATATTAACCCTTATTTTTCTCATATTTTGAATTCAAACTTTTGAAACTTTTTGTGAGTTTTTATAGTTTTCAAAATTTTAGTTTGATCCTTTTATTTTTATTAAAAATATAAAGTTTGGTCTTAGTTTAAAATAAATGTATTCTATAAATATTTGTAGCTTGTTCTTTATACATATATTTATACACAATAATCTTAAAAACTATTTGCTATTGTTCCAGTTGTTTAACTATTATAATCATCTTGGCTAAGCAACCAAATGATTTCAATTGAAGATTTTTCTATAACTCTTACATGCACATGGGCACATCTCTGTCATAGTGTACCACATTTTCTATTTCCATTGCTATATATTGTAGTGCTTTTCATCTTACAGCTAAACAAAGGGTGCTATTCAGTTCATTCTACAGTAAACTTGCGTTTACTCTAGGATAGCGTTTCTTAAATTGTGTTACGCAGAACCTCAGGGTTCCAGGAAGCTCTTTTAGGGGTTCCATGAGACTTGCAGGTTTTCATTCCACATCTTTCAAATTTGTCACTTAAAAAATCAATAAAAACACTTTCCCAAAATTAAAAATAAATTTACTTTTACTTTCTTGCACCAATCTGAGCTTTATTACCCATCAGAGTTAGCCACTGTAAGAATAATTTTATTTGTCTCTTGAAATTGTGCCTTTAAGATTCAACTTCAAAATTTTTCTGAGATCAGTCATAAAGCACCTCTTTCTCACACTTCAATTTCGAAAAAAATCCAAAAGAAGCCACTGTCTCCCTAATATCTCCAAAGATAGTTTAAAAGTGACTTCAATGTTGAAAAACTTATGGAAGGACACCCCCTAATTCCTTTTTCTGCATCAATACCAAATATTGACTAAAATTGCAATTTTTGACGTAAACTTCAAATGTTCTACTATTAATACTAGCCACTCTCCCAGTATCTATGGTAGCAGATGAAAACACAATTTTAACAATTAATGAGTGACCGAATGTGAGGACCAATTTAAGGCAACATAACATACAGTGACATCAAACTTTAAAAATTGTTGTAAAATTGGAGACATTTTAGTTTTTTGTTTTAAAAACTTATTCTTTGTAAATTTTAGTGAATTCTTAACGCTATTGTGGGTAAAACACATCAGTATTTCTTTTCGTAACTAAGAAAATATTTTAATCATATGAATCAATCATTTATAATTTCTGAGGTTATTTATCCCTTTTTTAAAATACTCAGAACCACAAATAGGCATAGGCAGCTCGTATGAAGGGGCAATTGCCTTCTCATTTTCAACAGTAAAGGAACTTTCTAAGTTCAAAACTAAGGGTCGAATGAAAAATGATAGCGATGATCTATTCACGTGTTCAAAGAAAGACCTGACTTAATAAGTTCTTGTTTTATGCTTTTTTCATGTTATTATTCTGTAAAAATTAGAATGGAACTTTGATTTTGCAGGAAGGAATCTTCTGTGGCCATCTGGTCTCGGTTTTTTGTGTCGGTTTCTCCAATTTTTGGGAAAAGGTCAATTCATTAACAATGATGTAAAAACTCGGTTGCCCAATTTTTGAAGAAAAAATTTAGCTTTAAAGGTCTGTAGCCCACCAAACCTGCCCCCCCCCCTGCCGCCCGCACCTCCTTTAACCCCCACTCTTTTGGGGCACCAGCCGCCAATGCAAATGGAGTGTTTTGGTGTTTTATAATAATTAGCAGTTAGCAATAATTACCATGATCTATAATAAAGTCTATTTAATTATCAATTTAACGACAAATAGAATGTGATAGTCTCTTTGAGATAAGAAGTGCTCCCTCTCAAACAGAACCTTGGCTACGCAACTGCAAACTATTGACAAAAAACTAAGGTTTCCACGAAAGAAGTGAGCATTTAAAAGGGTTCCACTGATCAAAGAAATTAAGAAATGCTGCTCTAGGAATTAGGTATGGCAGATAACCCTCAAAAGGCTGCAAAGATCTGTGGAAAATAAAGTGAATATTGTTCTTGCTAAAAACCTGGTTGTATTGGTTCATAAAATGTTTTGCAAACTGAAAATGTACGGTACAGTATATTAAACAAAACATAAAAGCAATAAAGAAAAAGAATTTGTAAAGAGAGTATTAAAAAAAATCAGACTTATGCTTTCATAAAAAAATCAATCTTTTTTTTAATTCTTAAGGGGCTGCCAGCTGCAGACTAAAAAAGCGACTATTTTGAAGAGTTGCAGACTATGACGACTATTTTAGCCTAAAATAAGACAAAAAAGACTATTTTGTAATAAACCACTACTATTTCAGCTTAAAACGACTAAAATGTAACAAAATACAACGAATGCAAAGAAAAAAAAGGATATGTAAAAAAGAGAACTTAAAAGTTTAAAGATTTTTTAAAAATAGAAGGAGAAAGAGCAATAAAATGAAAGCAGGGCAGTCGCAAAGTCAAAAACTTGGGCAGTGCGTATGAGTTTGGCGGCCAATCAGCCAATTTTCAATGCATTTTAACACAGAGAGAGAGCGAGAAGTTTTCAGCTCCTAGTTTAGGAGAGTGTCACTACAGGAATGAACTGTTTGCAATACAGTAAAACCTGTCTACAACGATACTGTTGGGACCTAAAAAAATATCGTAATAGACAGGTTATCATTATAGACAGTTTGATTATTCATGCTGACGTTTTGCTAATGGCATTAAAAAAAATTGTTATAGACAGGTTATCATTATAGACAGGTTTCACTGTATACGCCTAATCGTAAGTGAAGTATTTTCTCAGATATAGGGTATTCGGGGGTTTCTCCCCCGGTTTCGAAATTGTAGTTTTATAAATGCCATTGTAGACAATCTTTAGTAGTATTGGGGGGGGGAGGTAGAAGTTCAAGGTTCCTCACCCGGTAATTTTTCGAAGTCGAAATTTTAAAAACACAGGTGTAGGCTTTGATTATAGCAGAGGAGAGGAGTTGGGGATCTCCATCGGAAAATTTTCAGAACTGTAGTTCTAAAAATGAAGTTTTATACAATCTTTGGGGAGAAGAGATTTGGAGTCCTTCCTCCGAAAATGTTTCGAATTTGAATACTTAAAGGACGTTGAAATTGAATGGAGGAGTTTTTTAAGTCTCTTCTCGAAAGTTTGTCGAAATTGTAGTTTTAAAAGCGCAGTTTAGACTATCTTTGGTACTAACAGAAATATCCAACGTTGTTTAGAACAAATATGCAGATTTTGTTTGTTTGTTTTAAACAATGTTGAATATTTCCTGTTAATCCTCGGCACAAAGATATTTACTTTTTGCTCATCTTTGGTACTGTTTGTGAGAGGAGAAGTTTGGGGGCCCTGACAATTTTTCGTACCTGAAATTCCAGAAACACAGTTGTAGATGATATCCAATGATGTTATGAGAAGAGGGAGTTCAAAGAGCTCTATCACAGAAATTGTTTAGAAGTGATGCCCGTAAATGAGTTTAGACAATGGGGAGGGGGCGTTTCTAAGGTTTATGGAGATGTGCTCCCCCGGGAGTTTTTCAAAACTGAAGTCCTAAATAACAAACTGTAGGTTGCAAATGTGGCGTTCAGGAACCCTCCCAGGAATTCTTCCAAATTCAAAGTTTCAAATAATGATGGGGAAGGAGAGTTTCTAGTCTTCTGAACCGAAATTGAATTTTTTCATAGTTGTTGGTTGCAATTGTGCGGTTTGGAAAATCCCTACAAAATGCTTCAAAAATCAAAAATTCAAAAACACATTTTTCTACGCTATCTTTGGCCGCGTAAAATGAAGGAATAAGATTCGAGAAACCATTTCTTGGCTATGCTATCTTACGTATTCTAATTATTATTAAAACTGTTTATTAGTACTATTTCTTGCCCCAAGACAGAGTAGGCATTCATCTACCATTTGTACTGGTAGAATCTCCAAATTTTTAATTTTGCCACTTACATACCTTAGCTTCTCACTGCCTCATATGGTGGACATCAAATGATTTTTTAACGTACTATTGGGTTATCCATCATATCATGTAGTGAAAATAGTCAACATTTTTGCTTTGTTTTATGCATATACAGAGTAGTGGGAATGATAAATTACTTCATTTAAGACAGAAAAGTGACTGATTAGTGCTTGAAAGAAAAACAAGCATTTTTTAAACTTGTATATTTTGAGACAGTTCAAAAAAGCAATTACTGGCTGTAACTTTTGCATTGTTTTATTAATATCTCTAATATATGCACAACTTTTACATCCTTATCATTGAAATAAGGTTGGTATGAAACCATGTCGGGAACACCATTTGTGTGTAAACGGAGAGAATTCCGCTTGTTCAGGTGATCTCGCTTATATACCATGCAGCTGAGATATGTCTATGCATCAAAGTACATGTAGCATGATTTAATATTATACTATTTAAAAAATGATGGGAGACTATTTAAGATACTGTTTTTCTCGTTTGGCGACTATTTTGTAGACTATTTTCCATTTAAGACGCTAATAAAAAGACTATTTTTAGGATCATAGCTCAGTGGCAGCCCTGTTCTTACTGGGAAAACTTATTTTCTTGATTCTTGACTGAATTTTTTTTCAGCATCAACATTGCAGCCAACTGTGTGTCACCATCTTGCTTCTCTAAATACTACAACAGTCTGTTGGCAAGTTGCCAAATCCTGTCCAACTTGCAAATTATTTTATAGTATTTTTCTTATTTAGTAGGATAGTACCCCCCTGGGTCTTTCGTGGGTAATCAGGACCTTGTTGTGTCAATAAAAAAATGCTTTTAAAAATTAAGATAGTAAATTTTTTGAGACTATAATAATCTATTGACTAGTTTTCAGTACGGTTTCAAGAAAGGTAAATCTTGTGGAACTAATTTATTACATTTCTATGACAGAGTTACCATGACTTTGGACAATATGAAGCCTGTAGATGTTGTTTACATTGATTTTCAAAAAGCTTTCAACAAGGTACCGGATGTTGCTCTACTTAGCAAATTAGCTGATATAGGAATAGGAGGGAAAACTCTCATTTGAGTAATAAAACTGGCTGACCGGAGGGAAACAAAGGATAGTTGTAAGGGGAAATTATTCTAATTGGAGTGAGGTTTTAAGCGGGGTGCCTCAAGGATCAGTGTTAGGGCCTATTTTGTTCATTGTTTTTATGAACGATATTCATAAAAATATTTCTGCAGAAAAAGTTACTGATCTGGGCGTCTTAATAAGTCAGGTTTTAAAGTTTAGCCCACAGTGCAGCATAGCCAGTAACAAAGCCAATAAGATGCTTGATTTTATCAATAGATCTATTTCAAACAAATCTAAAGAAGTTCTTCTGCCCTTATATAGAAGTTTGGTAAGACCTCATTTGGAGTATTCTGTTCAGTTTTGGTCCCCTTATCTTAAGAAAGGTATTAATGTATTGAAAAGGGTTCGAAGGTGGGCTACAAGGCAAATAAATTGACTTTCTCGTTTAGACTATGATTTCAGGCTTAAAAGGCTAAAAATGTACAGTCTTGAGCAAAGAAGAGACCGAGGGGACATGATTCAGTTGTTTAAATTTATTAAAATGAAAGATGTTACGGGGCTGAAGTTTAGCACTGAAAACAGGACAAAGGGTCATTGTTTTAAGCTATTTAAATCTCAGGCTAACATGGATATTAGGAAAAATTATTTTTTCAGGGTAGTGGAACCTTGGAACAGCTTACCGGAAGAGGTGGTAATGAGCAAGGGAGTACATAGTTTTATGAGGGTCATTTTTTTTCACTGGGGATTGTAAATTGACTAGGACCAGTCTAGCTGGGCTCAGAGCCTGTTGCTGGTCGTCACTTTTGTATTTGTACACTGAAGAGCCAAAAAAACTGGTATAGGCATGCGTATGCAAATAAATTGATATGGAACCAATCAGAATACGGCGCTGTGGTCGGCAACGACTATATAAGACAACAAGAGTCTGACACAGTTGTTAGATCGGTTACTGCTGATACAATGGCAGGTTATCACGATTTAAGTGAGTTTGAACGTGGTGTTATAGTCGGCGCACGAGAAATGGGACATAGCATCTCCGAGGTAGAGGAAAAATTTGGATTTTCCCGTACGACAATTTCACGAGTGTATCGTGAATATAAAGATTCCGGTAAAACATCCAGTCTTCGACATCGCTGCGGCCGAAAAATGATTGTGAATGAACGGGACCAACGAAGATTGCGAAACATCATTAAACGTGACAGAAAAGCAACCCTTCCGCAAATTGCTGCAGATTTCAACGCTGGGCCATCAACAAGTGTCAGCGTGCGAACAATTCAACGAAACATCATTAATATGGGATTTCGGAGCCGAAGACCCACTCGTGTATCCTTGATGACTGCTCGACACAAAGCTTTGCGCCTCGCCTGGGCCCGTGAACACCAGCACTGGACTGTTGAAGACTGGAAACACGTTGCCTGGTCTGATGAGTCTCGTTTTCAACTGTATCGAGCGGATGGACGCGTACGGGTTTGGAGAAAACCCCATGAATCCATGGACCCTGCATGTCAACAGGGGACTGTTCAAGCTGGTGAAGGCTCTGTGATGGTATGGGGTGTGTGCAGTGGGGCTGATATGGGACCACTGATACGTCTTGATGTGTCTGTGACAGGTGCCACGTACGTAAGCATCCTGTCTAATCATTTGCACCCATTCATGACCATTGTGCATTCCGACGAACTTGGGCTATTCCAGCAGGACAATGCGACAGCCCACACGTCCAAAATTGCTGCAGAGTAGCTCCAGGAACATTCTTCTGACTTTAAACAGCTCCGCTGGCCACCAAAATCTCCAGACATGAACATTATTGAGCATATTTGGGATGCTTTGCAACGTGATGTTCAGAAGAGATCTCCCCCTCCTCGTACTCTTAGCGAATTATGGACAGCCTTGCAGGATTCATGGTGTCAATTGGATCCAGCACTACTACAGACATTTATCGAGTTCATGCCACGTCGTGTTGCGACACTTCTGCGTGCTCGCGGAGGCCCTACACGATATTAAGCAGGTGTACCAGTTTTTTTGGCTCTTCAGTGTATTTCTAAATACTTTCTTTAAGAGACAAATTTTCAATAACTCACCGAACATTATTTCTAGATTTTCGCTTTAAAAATTGTTCCAGTTAATCCTTTTCATCAGATAAAACTATTATTTAAAAACAAAATATGTAGGGGAAAAGGGGGCACATGTGATCATGGTATGTTTTACTAGGATAACGTCATGCAAAAATCTCAAAAAATTCTCAAGTAATAGCAGTACTATCTCTATTATTTAATCAAACTTTCAGAGCAAGGTGCCAGTTTATGTTCCTGTGGTGACAGCTTCTTTTTTTTAGCGGATGCTGATGTACTTTTATCACTGTCTTCGTGTAAGAGCATATTTTATCTTATATCTTTAAACGAGCAATTCTTGTAGGTATGTATACTATACTATATTTATATTTCGTATCTCGAAAACGGCTCTAACGATTTGGATGAAATTTTGGACTTAATTATAGTTTTGCATTCTAAGTTCATCTTCATCAGTGTTTTTCTGTAAAAACGCTATTTTTTACAAAAAAACATTTTTTAATATAAAGTCTAATTAAGTTAAGCCTTGAAAAAACTGTGAATTGACACATAAGGCAGATTATTTGCAACCATAACAATGAAAATGTGTCTCTTCTCGCTTTAAAATTTTTAGGGTTGCCAGCCTAGGCTGATATTAGCCACTTTGGCTAATTTCAATCACACTTGGCTAAAAACAAATTCAAAAGCATTATGTCAGACGATGTAAGGTTTTTTAAAGCGAAAGTATTGCTTGACTGTTTTATTTTATTTATTTATTTTTTTAACATTTCAAATAGTTTTATGTGTTTTTTAAATCACGCACCTAAATTTTATTTCGAAAAAACATATATATTGAGACTGTTTATATTTTGTTTAAACAGTTGTTGTTATAATTTGCTGGAGTGGTTTGTGAATCATCAGTTTTTATGCATAGCATGCGGTATGTAGCATTTCCTGGCGTAAAGTGACCAACAACACTAAAAATACTTATTCCAAATGAAAATCTCGATTGGGATAAAATCGTGAATTGCAACATAGTATGGAAGGAAGTATTGGGTTAAACACCGATTTCACCATAGTAAAATTGGTTCCAAGTTCAAAATCATTTCATTAATGACATTAAAATTGTATAGTGGAAACAAAAATGTAGCATAGTTTAAAGTAAAATGTTGATTTAATTGCATTCAGAATCTTCTTTGTTTGGTACTTTAGAGTTATAAGAAGGTCGCGGCTCATTTTCATTCCTAGCAATTTTTTCATATTTATTGTCACCATGTTTGGTCGTAGAAACATTTTTTCTGGCAATACCGTGCATTAAATATTCAGGAGGCCTATATTCAGTAGTAGGCTTCTGATAGCTGAAATTATTTTAATGCTGATGAAGTGTTTACACATGTATATTATCGTTTCTCGAAATCATATTCAACAAATAGCGAGAACCTTAATATTTCGTTAACGTGATGCTTTTCAAGTATATTTCAAAAAGCATCGTATCTTAGAAAAATACGAGTTGACAAAAAATAATTATTTTAAAGCCGAGCAAGGCTCGGTCGTCCAGGTACTAATAACTAATTATTGCAAACATTATTGCAATAATTAGTTTGCATTTAATTATTGCAAACCATTGTATGAACATTTGCGTAAATTTATGACAATGTTTAAAGTTTGTAATTCAATTAAAAATTCTTTATTTTTGAAAATTAATTCTAAGGTAGATGACAGGTGCACTTGTGAATACAACATGTTAGGGCACATATGAATAGTTCCCATTTCCTCTTCGCAATATAAAAATTTATGTAGGCTTATTATAAGTGTTAAAAGACATGCAAAGATTTATCATTAATATTTTGCTGCAATCAGTTTGTGAACTTATTGTTAATTCTTATTACATAATTATTAGTTATCGATTTTATTATTTTTTATTTTTAAAATTCTTTAATTACTAAATAGTTGGCTAAAAATTTAGTGGTATAAAAAATTTGCACCAAAAATAAAGACAAAATATTTTCCTTTAACTAAAAACTGAAGTTTAGAAATTTTTTGAAATTCATCATCATGTTCTGTATGAAGCTTAAACGTACTAAGTAACAAGAATGTACTTTTCAGAATAAAATATTTTTTGTATTGTTTAGTAGTCTTATAAGATTTTTCCTTGTCGATGTATTGATTAGATCATGCTATGAAACTTTAAAATTTGACAGTGAGCAGAGTTTAAAAAAACATTTTCTTAATAACAGCTACTGTACAATTCAAACTGACAGTATAAGTTACAAGTCCTAGAATGTAATTAGTATATAAGTATATGCTTCATTATAACGAGTTTTTTGTTGAAATATGATATTTGTCCTGCATTTTTCAATCGTGTTCACATGTGCCCCACGCTTTTCACATCTGACCCTCCTATAGGGACACATGTGAACAATTGAAGACATTTTTTTAAAATGCCATAAAGTATAGAAATAATTTTTTTAAAAATCTGAAAAAAATTCATTGCGCAAAGAAAGGACTATTCAATCATGAAAAGCCTTTTTCTGTGAGAAATTGAAAATATTTTCTGAAAAATTAAGAAATGAAAAAAAAAAAATGTTCACATGTGCCCCCTTTTCCCCTATTTCTCATAAATTTCAAAAGAAAACAGAGTTTGCAAACTGTAGCAAATTTATTATTTCCATTCGTTAGACACTATATTTCATTCAAGAGGTTTTCATGCGGAAAAAGTATGAAATTAAAGCAATGTTCCAGTGAATAATTTTGGGAAAAATTAAATCGCAAACTGGGTGGGCCAAAAATGCTCCCAATTTGAAAAATTTTAAATTAAAGAAAAATAATAATGAAGAACAGTTTTAATTAAGCAGATTTTTCAAAGGCATTTATTTAACAAATATAATTTTATTTAATTACAGTTGTCAGAATCATCGTTTTTCTTCTTAATCGTTCCAAAAGCAATAAAGAATTAAAAGTATCCTAAGATTGCAGAAAAGGACTATGTTTTAAAGTGAAAAAAACTGAAGTAAAAGATAGGTCTTAGTTAAATATTTGTCAAATTTTGTTTCCCTGTGATAATACTTGATTTGTAACTAGCAGTACCCGCACAGCGATGCCCGTGCTAAGATTTTAAAGCAGTGGCAGGTAACCCGTCGATCGCGATCGACCTGGAGCCCTGTTTTCAGTCGATCCCGGCGACATTCTGAACCTTAATAACGAATAAATACTTTTGTGCTGAAAATTAAAATAATTAGTAGTCCAACGTTATGAAGCACAAAAATTGCAAAATTATTGCAGCTTCTTGATGAGCTTCTGGATGAAAAGTCATCCGACAAGTTTCTCGGATGACTTTTCATCCAGAAGCTCACACTTCTTAGCATTGGAAAAGGTGTTCCTTATAACACCGAAACACGTGTCTGCAATAATTTTGCAATTTTTGTGCTTCATAACGTTGGATTACTAATTATTTTAATTCTGGACCTTTTTATTTTCTTGTTTAAGTACAATTAATAAAAATTATTTTCAGGGGAAAAACAGGCTTTGCTTCCAAATCAAAAAGGTGTTGAAGATTTTTTAGAACTTTTTAAAATTGCTGAAAGAGGAACCGTTTTCAATATTTGAGAAAAAAAAAATTTTTTTTTTGCCTTTTGTTCTTGAAAAACAATATCCGCAAAAGTTCGAATGGATTGATAGATAAAACTTGGTTTGGTATGAATGTTTATAATTTATTTTAGCAAAACATTGTTTTGAGCAAAATCTTTTTAGTGGCGCAGCGAGGAGAGATCAGTCCCTCCATCCTCCCCCGCCACTACCACCCAGTGAAGTCGATCGTGGCGTTTGCCAAACTTGGAAAGTATATCGGCAGTTAATTTAGGTTGCTGATGGCTAATTGAAAGGAAGTCCGTTGAATAAAAAATCCATGCCCCCCCCCCCCCCCGATGGGAAATGATAATTTTTTATAAAAACCTTTCAAAATCCCTTTGGAATTTAAAACTATTCGTCAAAACATTTTAAAAGATTTACGGTAGCTTTAAAACTCAAAATAATCGTCCAACTGTATAGTTCATCGCTTAACGCGCCAAGCAATCACGCTACCGTAACCCTTACCTTTTGCGAATGAAGCAGTTTTTTTTATCTGCAATTCGAAATGCTTCAACAAATAACTAAAAAAAGACATCAAATAGTATCTTTCAAATGTAAAATAATTCCACAACTCTATTGTTTGTAGCCACACACGCCAAGCGACCACGCTACCGTAACCCAGCTCTTAGCAAGTGAAGCAAACTCCGATTGATTAGCTATTCCATCTGTCTAACGAAAAGAAAAAAAAAAAAAAAACCGTGGGACATTCAAAAATTGTTAGAAAAAAAAAGGAAAAAAAAAGTCTTGCATTTCATTTGGTTAAAAACCAAATCAAAAGTTCTTGGGAATTCAAAGCGATTCGCCAAAACATTGAATTACAAATCTTCTGTTGCTTTAAAACTTAAAACAATCCTTCAACTATTGTTATCGTCTAACTCGCTTTTTTACTTTAAATAACGGCTTGGTTTAATTATTTGGAAAACTACTTTTCATTTTATTAGTTTTGTTTCAATTCTTGTTTTTCGTTCAAAAAAAAAAAAAAAAAAGCACAGTGACAAAATAATGCATGGTTTCGCCAAATAAGCAGAAGGTTTAATTAGAGCCGCTATATATACGGCCCCGTATATGTAGGGGCCTTCGGTTTAATCAAACACTAGCTGCGTTGCCCGGCTTTGCCCGGTCCACCTTGAAAATAAAAATTGTGTCAAGTGACGTATATTGAACAATCAGGCGTAAAAAATAAATAAAAAAGAACCTCATGTTTTCCCTTCCAAACAATGACGACAAACATTGAAATACTTTTAAGAAATTAAATCCAGAAAGATGGATTTAAAATGCGTAACCATGGAAACAGATAATAAAATAAGTTTAAGGAATTGAAATTTGAAAGAAAACGGTTCACAATTTGAATGAAATCGATATTCCTTAAACGTAATTTAAAAAAGCTTGTAACTTTTTTCCTTTCGAGATAAAAGCTTATTTTTTCGACTATAGGTCGTGTTAGATCTGGAGTAAAAAACGCAGCTCTTTTCAATGCTGTCAAAAAGAAAACTGTGGGACAATTCCTTCACTTTTTATTGATGGATTTAATGAAGAAAGTAGTGCCTAAATTTCAGCTAAGCCTAAACAAATTCGAGCTGAAAACGTAAAAAACTCCCGCCACAATTAAGTTAGAGCATTGGAACAAATTGCGTAGAACGCGGAAAATTCTTCCCTTTCCAACGATATATAATATTACTATTTGCGAGTAATTTTTCACCCCCATATTCGGGAATTTACGTCAAAATTGGGCTCAAACTGGAATAAAAAAAGAACTATTCATCGAATGTTTTCGAACTGGTCTGCAAACCTTCTCAGGACTTAAAGGAACAAACTGAAAATTTCAGCAAAATTGGCTGGGTAGTTCTCGAGTTTAGCGAGTTCAAACACACAGACGCTTTTTGGGGATCGCTCAATATCGCCATTAAAACAAAATATATCACTCACCCTCAAAAATAACGTTAACAAAACTATAAAGCGTCAGATTTTTTTAAAGACTACGCAGCCATTAAAATCGTGCATGAAAACATCGGCTTGCGACAGACAATTGCAAGAAATTAATTTTACTTCTTGATACTCAAGCAAGAAATGGTAACAAATAATATTGTTCAGCTTTTCTTCAAGCTAAAATTAATCTCGCGCAAAAAATGGAGGAAGGAATTTCTTTTCGAAATAAATTAATTTTTACTTCAAACGCTTAACTTTTTTGGTAGTTATTTTTCGATGTCTGCAGCTCCAGTCTTTGCGGATATTTTTGAAATGATTATTTTTTGTGGACTTTCCAACGGTACAAAAACCGAAAATATCGGATCATTTCTTGGCATAGACGTATGTTCAAGTGGACGTAAAATTGAGTTTTTAACTAATATCTCCGTTAATCAGCATCTTACAAGGATGAGGCTAGAATATTCGTAACCCTTGTAAAATTTCGAATTTTTTAATAGCTGGGTTCGACTTTGAACTCGAGCCTATCCTTGAGAATTTTGCATATGAGTGCAGAACGTTCCCCAAAAATCTTTTCTTAGCACGCGCTTACGTTATAAAATTAACCTATAGTAGGGCCAGTTTACAAGATGGCCCTAGGACTGTCTTCAGAAAAGATTTGGCGAATTTTTCCTTATGCTGGCAGCCTGTTTTCTCGGATCTTGTTAAAAGATCCGAGACTTTTGTCATCTTGTCTGATTTTGTTAACAGTCTAAACTTTTAAAGTTTCAATTTTTTTATGTTTTTTATACTTACTCTTGTAAGCCTCGTGGCATACTGTGTGGAACACGAGGAGTTTTTAAATTGTATTAAAAAAAAAAAAAAAAAAAAAAAAACCTATGTTTCAAATTTCAGCTTTCTAGAATCAGTAGTTTTGGCTGTGCGTTGATTGTCAGTCAGGACTAGCTATTTTATATATACAGACGAAGTGTCATTTACAGGCTTGAACTTCCAGTATATGTTTTTCCTGCCCTATTAGAAAAGAGGAAGGAGGAGACTTTGAATCTGTTATTGTCAAATTATGCGATTAAGCGTTTTGTTTCTGCCGCAAATATTTGTCAACTTCGTTTGCCTATGACGATACTTTATTTGCAAAAATACATCATTTACAGGCTTCTATACCGAGTAAATGTTTTTCCTGATCCACTTTTGGAAAACATGCTTCGGATCTGCTTTTAACTAATTGCGTTTTTAGGGGTTAAGCAGATATTTTATAGTTTTTTTTTCTTTGCAGCAACGATACTTTATTTGTAAGAAAACGTCATTTACATGCTTGTGTTCAGAAACCATGCTTTTCTTGCCCTCTTCTAGAAAAGAAAAAAAAAATGGGGAGAGAACTTCAAATCTGTTATTGTGACAAAATAAGTGTCCCCTCTCCCTCTAAAAAAGAAAAAAAATGTTTCACTGCAACTGTCACCATTGTTTTGCCGAGACACTACTTTATTTGTAAGAAAACGTTATTTAGAGGCTTGTACTTTGAATGAATGATTTCTCTCTCTCTCTTAAAAAAAAAAAAAAAAAAAAAAAAAAAAATAGAAGGGAGGGGGCTTCAAATCAACTATTGCCAAATTAATCGTTTTCGGGTTTTTTATCCATCATGCATTTGTCAAAAGCTCACTCATTGCGACAATATTTTATTTGTAAGATAACCTTATTTACAGATTCGCACTTCGAACAAATGTTTTTGTGCCCTATTTTATAAAAGCCGATGGAGGAGACTTCGAATCTGTTATTGACAAATTAAGTTTTGTTTCCTCCAGTATTAGTCAAACTTTGTTTCCCTATGACGATACTTTATTTGTAAGAAAACTTCTTTTACAGACTTCTCCATCAAGTCCTGACCAATTTTAGAAAAGATGAAAAAGGAGACTGAATCTGTTTTTGACAAGCGTTTTTTAATGTTAAGCAGCTTTATTTAAGCGTTGAACAGGTATTTTCAAGCTTTTTTTTTCACTGCGACGATACACTATTTGTAAGAAAGCATTATTTACAGGCTTGAACTTCGAATTGATGTTTTTCTTGTCTTTTGTTAGAAAAGAGGAGTGGGACTATACAAATGAGTTATTCGCAAATTAATCGTTGTATCCTTTTTTTTTTTACTCCGCATGCATTTGTCAAACGCTGTTTCACTGCGACGGTACTTTTTTTTGTAAGAAAACGTCATTTGCAGGTTTATACTCCCAGTAAATGTTTTTTCTGTCCTATTTTAGAAAAGAGGAAGAAGGAGACTTTGGAGTCGAATTTTGACGAATTAAGCGTTTTTTATTGTTAAGCGGCTTTAATTAAGCGTTGAACAGGTGTTTTGAAGCGGTTTTTTTTTCACTGCGACGATACACTATTTTCAAGAAAGCTTTATTTACAGGCTTGAACTTCGAATAGATGTTTTTCTTGTCTTTTGTTAGAAAAAAGGAGTGGTATTATACGAATGAATTATTCACAAATAAAACGTTTGCATCCTTTTTTTTAAAAAACTCCGCATGCTTTGGTAAACGGTGTTTCACTGCGACGGTACTTTATCTGAAGAAAATGTTCGCTTACAGTTTTATACTCCTAGTAAATGTTTTTTTCCGCCCTATTTTAGAAAAGACGAAGAAGGGACTTTGAATCTGTTTTTGGCAAGAGTTTTTTTATTGCTTGAATCTGTTTTTGACAAGCGTTTTTTATTGTTAAGCAGCTTTAATTAAACGTTGAATAGGTATTTTCAAGGTTTTTTTTTCACTGCGACGATACTCTATTTGTAAGAAAGCTTTATTTACAGGCTTGAACTTCGAATAGATGCTTTTCTTGTCTTTTGTTAGAAAAGAGGAGTGGGACTATTAGACCGGGATCTGAAAGGGGTTGAGCATGCATGGAAAGGCTGACGCAAGATTATTTCTGGTTATTGTTACATGCACGATGGTGATTATGAAACCACATGTCGTCGCCCCTCTGGGTGGTCGACAACCCCGGGGGAGGGGGAAAGCAGTGGGGGAACCGTTTTCTAAAACACTCATAACTCGCGAACTACTTGAGATAAAACACTGAAAAAAGTGGCAATCGACGCAAGAAAACAAGTGCTTCATAAAAGCTAAATATAATTATGGACCTATCTTTGTTGGTTTCTGAGTAAAATTCCATTTATCGCAAACAAGCAAAATTTTTGAATAAAATGCGCAAAACAAACTTTTTTTGACCAAAATAAATTCCAAATCAAAATTTTTGATTTTTTTTTCAAATAATGTCCAAAATATCATTATTCAGTTTGTTAAAATCATTTAAGTACTGTTAACGCGTTGAAAAACAAAATGACAGTAGCAAGCTCGAACACGATTTGCATTATAGTTCAGGATCTGAAGGGGTATTTTGAGCATGCATGGAAGACTTGACGCAAAATTATTTCTGATTAATGTCACAGGCACTATAGTGAATATGAAACCACATGTCTTCGCCCCCTGGATGGTCAACAACCCCGGGGGAGGGGGGAAAGCAGTGGGGGGAGCCGTTTGCTAAAACACTCATAACTCGCGAACTATTTGAAACAAAACACTGAAAAAAGTGGCAATCGACGCAACAAAACAAGGGCTTCATAAAAGCTAAATATGACTATGATAATATCTTTGTTAATTTCTGAGTAAAATTCTATTTTTCGCAAACAAGCAAAAAATTTGAATAAAATACGCATTTTTTTTTTCTTCAAATTATCAAAGTTATTTAACTGTTTAAGGAACCATAAAATCTGAAATATCATTCTCCAGTTTGTTTAAAATTACTTAAATATTATCAAAGCGTTGAAAAGTGAAATAAAAGCAAGCTCAAAAAGCATTTGAGGTAATTCACAAAAAGAAAAAAAAAAAAAAAAAAAAACAAGTTTGCGGAATGTACCTTGAAGACTCGACATAAACCAAAGTAAATTTTGTGGCTCTCCTGTTTTGGCGGTTTTATTTCGTAATATTATCAAAACAATGTCCCAGTTAAGTAATTACTTAATTACTTAACCTTTAACGCATTATAGCTGCTTAGTATGGGTCACAATGGGACTTTTTTAAAAATTAAAACATGCAAGTTTGCAAGTACGAAGTAATTACGGAAAGGATAAAGGATCAGGATAACCCTTTTGCAGATTTTACACCTGAGTTATGAAACATAGTGAGCGAGGCTATTGCCACATAAGCAGCATCAAAATTTCAGTGGAGCGTTAAAGAAAATGTGAATAGTCTCTTATCCAGAGAAGTCCTGCAATGGCTATGTCTTCAACAGCGACTGCAAAACAGCAAAAGAAAACCAAAAAAACATTTAACTTGGGAAACGTTAGCTCAAAAGTGATGTTAGTACATCTAAAAATCATTCCCATACAATAAGCCCAATGCTAGGTTAGGTTCATCAGAATGGTTCACTGAAGCAAAGCGCGAGGTCCGATTTCCTGAATGTAATTGAAAATGATACTTCTTGCAGCAAAACTCTGGAAGAAGCACCCTATTTTAAGAACAAAGTTCAAGTTATCGATGGAATGAATGACTATGGTTCATAATGTCCCAAACACTACTTTCAAATGTAGCAAAGATTTTGCAGGTCTCCAAATAAAAAATAATAAAATTTTCTCTCCAATTGTCAAACTACACGAGTGGACCTTAAACACGATCGGTACATCTCACTGTCGTTTTCATAACTTGAAAACCAGAAGTTCCGGAAAGTACATTACAATAATTTCTTGTCATTTCCATCAGAAATAAATATAATATCAGTTCTTTACCATGCTCCTGCAATTCTTTCCAACATGTGCTAAGAAGTATTGCTCAATACTGTACTATTGAATCAATTCCCCTGTACCATAGCAGTGCCTTTAGATGTAACCAAGTTTGGTTTTCACTTGAATGAAAATAAATGAATAAAGCCCCACACCTTATGATGCAGCCAGTGTTACCAGATAGTTTAATTCCACCCTGCGCAGGCAAAAGCTGTAAATAGTATTGTAATTGTTTTATTAATAATTCATCTTCCTTTAAATACTGTGCTTTTAAGACTAAAGCAAAAACCCATAAACTACAAAATACTCGGAAGAGAACGATTCAATAGAACAATTACAAGTCAACAAAAAAGTTTATGATCCAGCTTTCAGAATTTCTGATATATTAATCCTTTGTGTATGCATATTGATATTCTACAATTATTTTTTAATACGCATTATTTTACTAATTTTATTTAATTAGTTTTTTTAGAACTCTGGTGTATAATTTTATATTTATATTCGTTTTCATAAAAGCTCAAGCTTCTCATTTTTTTATATTTATTTAGTGCATATTAATTCTTGTATCATTGTTCTTTGTTGAGTAAATTATAAAAAGCAATATCCGCAAAACAATACCCGCAATATTCTTTTGTGCAAATTGAAAACACAAATTAATAGAAATAAATTAAAATTATATTTGAATTGAAACTACTCTGAGCCTGGTTCCCTAGTTCCTCTCAAATTTAAAGCAGTATATAACAAAATTAAAGCCATAGTTAAATACTTTGCAATTAGAATAAGTTTGTAAACTGAAGAATGAATAGTTCGTCATAAGGATAATAAGGCTATTTTTTTCTCCTTAGCATACTGCCGTTTTATTCAATGCGCTAACTTAGGCAAGTGCTTGCACTTTCTATTTCGCTTTTTAACGCTCACGTTGGTAATAATTAAGTAGTTTTAAACAAACTGAATAATGAAATTTCAGGTTTTATTGATTCCCTAAACGGTTAAATAATTTTAAAAAAGAACTTATCTTTGAAAAAAAAGCTTTTTGTATTTTATTCAAAAATTTTGCATGGCTGCTAAAAATGGAATTTTAATTAAAAACCAACAAAGATAAGACCATAAACATATTTAGGTTTTTCAAGCCCTTGTTCTGTTGCATCTTTTGCCACTTTTTTCAGTGTTTTATTTCAAATAGTTCGCGAGTTATGAGTGTTTTAGCAAACGGCTCCCCCCACTGCTTTCCCCCCTCCCCCGGGGTTGTTGACCATCCAGGGGGCGAAGACATGTGGTTTCATATTCACTATAGTGCCTGTGACATTAATCAGAAATAATTTTGCGTCAAGTCTTCCATGCATGCTCAAAATGCCCCTTCAGATCCTGAACTATAATGCAAATCGTGTTCGAGCTTGCTACTGTCATTTTGTTTTTCAACGCGTTAACAGTACTTAAATGATTTTAACAAACTGAATAATGATATTTTGGACATTATTTGAAAAAAAATCAAAAATTTTGATTTGGAATTTATTTTGGTCAAAAAAAGTTTGTTTTGCGCATTTTATTCAAAAATTTTGCTTGTTTGCGATAAATGGAATTTTACTCAGAAACCAACAAAGATAGGTCTATGATTATATTTAGCTTTTATGAAGCACTTGTTTTCTTGCGTCGATTGCCACTTTTTTCAGTGTTTCATCTCAAGTAGTTCGCGAGTTATGAGTGTTTTAGAAAACGGTTCCCCCACTGCTTTCCCCCCCTCCCCCGGGGTTGTCGGCCACCCAGAGGGGCAACGACATGTGGTTTCATAATCACCATCGTGCCTGCAACAATAATCAGAAATAATATTGCGTCAGCCTTTCCATGCATGCTCAACCCCCTTCAGATCCTGGACTATATACGAATGAGTTATTCGCAAATTAATTGTTTCCATCCTTTTTTTTTTACTCCGCATGCATTTGGCAAACGCTGTTTCACTGCAACGGTACTTTATTTGAAGAAAACGTCACTTACAGGTTTATACTCCCAATAAATGTTTTTTTCTGTCCTATTTTAGAAAAGAGGAAGAAGGAGACTTTGGAGTCTTTTTGACGAGTTAAGCGTTTTTTTTATTGTTAAGTGGCTTTAATTAAGCGTTGAACAGGTGTTTTGAAGCGGTTTTTTTTTTTTTTACACTGCGACGATACACTATTTGTAAGAAAGCTTTATTTGCAGGCTTAAACTTCGAATAGATGTTTTTCTTGTCTTTTGTTAGAAAAGAGGAGTGGGACTACGAATGAGTTATTCGCAAATTAATTGTTACATCCTTTTTTTTTACTCCGCATGCATTTGTCAAACGCTGTTTCACTGCGACGGTACTTTATTTGTAAGAAAACGTCACTTACAGGTTTATACTCCCAGTAAATGTTTTTTCTGTCCTATTTTAGAAAAGAGGAAGAAGGAGTTTTTTGACGAATTAAGCGTTTTTTATTGTTAAGCGGCTTTAATTAAGCGTTGAACAGGTGTTTTGAAGCGATTTTTTTTTCACTGCGACGATACACTATTTTCAAGAAAGCTTTATTTACAGGCTTGAACTTCGAATAGATGTTTTTCTTGTCTTTTGTTAGAAAAGAGGAGTGGTATTATACGAATGAATTATTCACAAATTAAACGTTTGCATCCTTTTTTTTTTTTAACTCCGCATGCTTTGGTAAACGCTGTTTCACTGCGACGGTACTTTATCTGAAGAAAATGTTCGCTTACAGTTTTATACTCCCAGTAAATGTTTTTTACCGCCCTATTTTAGAAAAGAGGAAGGAGGGGACTTTGAATCTGTTTTTGTCAATAGTTTTTTTATTGTTTGAATCTGTTTTTGACAAGCGTTTTTTTATTGTTAAGCAGCTTTAATTAAACGTTGAACAGGTATTTTCAAGGTTTTTTTTTTCACTGCGACGATACGCTATTTGTAAGAAAGCTTTATTTACAGGCTTTAACTTCGAATAGATGCTTTTCTTGTCTTTTATTAGAAAAGAGGATTGGGACTATACGAGTGAGTTATTCGCAAATTAATCGTTTCCATCATTTTTTTTTACTCCGCATGCATTTGGCAAACGCTGTTTCACTGCAACGGTACTTTATTTGTAGAAAATGTCACTTACAGGTTTATACTCCCAATAAATGTTTTTTCCGTCCTATTTTAGAAAAGAGGAAGAAGGAGACTTTGGAGTCTTTTTGACGAGTTAAGCGTTTTTTATTGTTAAGCGGCTTTAATTAAGCGTTGAACAGGTGTTTTGAAGCGGTTTTTTTTTTTTCACTGCGACGATACGCTATTTGTAAGAAAGCTTTATTTGCAGGCTTGAACTTCGAATAGATGTTTTTCTTGTCTTTTGTTAGAAAAGAGGAGTGGGACTACGAATGAGTTATTCGCAAATTAATCGTTACATCCTTTTTTTTTTACTCCGCATGCATTTGTCAAACGCTGTTTCACTGCGACGGTACTTTATTTGTAAGAAAACGTCACAGGTTTATACTCCCAGTAAATGTTTTTTCTGTCCTATTTTAGAAAAGAGGAAGAAGGAGTGTTTTTGACGAATTAAGCGTTTTTTATTGTTAAGCGGCTTTAATTAAGCGTTGAACAGGTGTTTTGAAGCGGTTTTTTTTTTTTTTTTTTTTCACTGCGACGATACACTATTTTCAAGAAAGCTTTATTTACAGGCTTGAACTTCGAATAGATGTTTTTCTTGCCTTTTGTTAGAAAAGAGGAGTGGTATTATACGAATGAATTATTCACAAATTAATCGTTTCCATCCTCTTTTTTTTTTACTTCGCATGCATTTGGTAAACACTGTTTCACTGCAACGGTATTTTATTTGAAGAAAACGTCACGTACAGGTTTATACTCCCAGTAAATGTTTTTTACCGCCCTATTTTAGAAAAGAGGAAGGAGGGGACTTTGAATCTGTTTTTGTCAATAGTTTTTTTATTGTTTGAATCTGTTTTTGACAAGCGTTTTTTTATTGTTAAGCAGCTTTAATTAAACGTTGAACAGGTATTTTCAAGGTTTTTTTTTTCACTGCGACGATACGCTATTTGTAAGAAAGCTTTATTTACAGGCTTGAACTTCGAATAGATGCTTTTCTTGTCTTTTGTTAGAAAAGAGGATTGGGACTATACGAGTGAGTTATTCGCAAATTAATCGTTTCCATCATTTTTTTTTACTCAGCATGCATTTGGCAAACGCTGTTTCACTGCAACGGTACTTTATTTGTAGAAAATGTCACTTACAGGTTTATACTCCCAATAAATGTTTTTTTCTGTCCTATTTTAGAAAAGAGGAAGAAGGAGACTTTGGAGTCTTTTTGACGAGTTAAGCGTTTTTTATTGTTAAGCGGCTTTAATTAAGCGTTGAACAGGTGTTTTGAAGCGGTTTTTTTTTTCACTGCGACGATACGCTATTTGTAAGAAAGCTTTATTTGCAGGCTTGAACTTCGAATAGATGCTTTTCTTGTCTTTTGTTAGAAAAGAGGATTGGGACTATACGAGTGAGTTATTCGCAAATTAATCGTTTCCATCATTTTTTTTTACTCCGCATGCATTTGTCAAACGCTGTTTCACTGCAACCGTGCTTTATTTGTAAGAAAACGTCATTTTACAGGTTTATGCTTCCAGTTAGGTAAAACACCAGTAGTGGCCACTCCAAGGTTTAAAGCGCACTAGTAGTGGCCACAGTGAAGTACATTTTTAAACTGTTGGTCTACAATATTATTTTCCCCTCTTGAAAATCAATGAGCGTTTTATAGTTCAACGCTTTAAAATTCTTTCCAATTTCTAAAAATGCCAGAATTCCAATTAGTTCAATTTTTATCAATTTTTTCACAAACCTTAAATTTGATCCAGCAATCTGAAAGTTTCAGTAGTAGCCATATCTGACACTCTCCCATCCGAAGTATTCACAATACTAGCTTTAAATTTAAATAACTGATGAATAAAATTCATTCAATATGACAATTAAATAAAGTAGCAACAAAAAATCACATTATTATTGTTCATTTCTTTCTTCTAAGTACAAAAGTGAACTTGAAATGGCCACTACTGATGTTTTACCTTAAATATTTTTTTCTGCTATATTTAAAATGAGAGGAAGGAGGAGACTTATTTGAATCTGTTATTGACAAACTAAGCAGTTGAGGGTTTTGTTTCCTCCTCTATTTCAAACTTTGTTTCCCTATGACGATACTTTATTTATAATAAAACATCCTTTACAGTTTTATACTCCCAGTAAATATTTTCCCTGACTCATTTTAGAAAAGAGAAGGAGAGAGACCTCATTTGTAAGTTTTTGACAAATTAGTGTCAAGCAACTTTAGTTAAGCGTTAAGCAGATAATTTGGTGTGGTTTTTTTTTTTTTTTTTCACTGCTACGATGCTTTATTAGTAAGAAATCTTCACTTTCAGGCTTGTGCTTTGAATGGTTTACCCCCATTTTCGCCGACATTTAGAATCCGCCCCCCTTACATATATCAAAAGGTATGATTTAAAACTCAAAAACGGAGGGGAAGTAAATTTCGTGTTGACAAAACTGGTAAGGAGATACTCTTCGAATAAATGTTTTTTTTCCCCTTTAGAAAAGAGGAGAGAAGAAGGATCTACGAATTAGTTTTCGACAAATTAGTTTTTTCCGTTTTTTTTTTTATACCCCGCATGCATTTGTCAAACGCTGTTTCACTGCGATGATGCTTTATTTGTAAAAAGAAGTTATTTACAGATTTGTACTTCTAGTAAATGTTTTCTCTGCCTTGTGTTAGAAAAGAAGAGGACTTTGAATCTATAATTGACAGATTAAGCGATTACCATACTTGGCAACTCTACTGTTTTTAATGGGAGACTCCCTTTTTTTACGTCTATCTCCCGAGATTTCTCGTTTTTTTACCATTTTCTCCATTTTAATAGTTTTTTCAATCATGAAAAAGTTTTAGTTTCTTTTCAATAGACGCTTCTAGTCATCCATGAATGCCAGGGGAAAGTAGAACCCCATATAGCGCATAAGAGGGTTTATAGGAATAGGAGGAAAAACTTTACTTTGAGTTAGAAATTGGCTGACTGGAGGGAAACAGAGAGAAGTTGTGAGGGGAAATCATTCTAAATGGAGTGATGTTTTAAGCGGGGTTCCTCAGGGTTCAGTTTTAGGGCCTCTCTTGTTCATTATTTTTATGAATGACATCAAAGAGAATATTTCTGGAAGCATGAATTGTTTTGCTGATGATGCAAAAGTTATGGGGTTTGTAGAAAATGAAGTGCAGGTAAAACAGCTTCAAGAGGATTTAGATTATATTACTAAGTGGGCGGATAGGTGGGGTGTGGCGGTTAATGTAGGGAAATGTCAAATGCTACACTTAGGTCGTGGAAATAAGCATACGAGTTATCGTTTACAGGGTTTAATCATTAGTCAGGAAGAAAATGCTATTGATTTGGGTATCTTAATAAATCAGGTCTTCAAGTTTAGTCAACAGTGCAGCATTGCAAGTAACAAAGCCAACAGAATGCTTGGGTTTATCAATAGATCTATTTCAGACAAAATCTAAGAAGGTTCTTCTGCCTTTATGTAGGAATTTAGTAAGTTCCCATCTGGAGTATGCTGTGCACTTTTGGTCGCCTTATCTAAGGAAAGATATTTGTGTATTGGAAAGGGTTCAAAGAAGGGTAACTAGACTAGTAAGGGGACTTTCAGATTTAGATCATGATACCAGACTTAATAGGCTTATTAATATGTACATACTGGAGCAAAGTAGGATCAGAGGGGACATGATTCAGTTGTATAAATTTATCAAAATTAATGATGCTAATGGATTAAATTTTTGCACCGAAAGCAGGACGAGTGGTCATTTTTTTAAGCTATTCAAATTTCGGATTAACCTGAAAATAAGGAAAAACTACTGCTTTAGTAGGGTTGTGGGCACCTGGAACAGCTTACCGGAAGAGGTGGTAATGAGCAAGGTGATGGATAGTTTTAAGAGGGCCATTGATCTTCATTGGGGACTAATTAATTGACTAGGACCAGCCTAGCTGGGCCCAGAGCCTGTTACTGGTCGTCACATTTGTATTTGTATATAAGAATAAGGACTGAAACCAATTTTTTCCCCATTGATAAGAATTCTATGACAATAATGCTAGAGAAGGTCAAAATAGATTTTCTGCACCAACTTGCAACAAAGCTATATTATGGACGGTCGTCGCCATTTTTTTCCTAAGCCTAAGCATAATATGTAGGATCGCCAGAAAAGGGTGCCAGCTAAGTACTCCATTTTCCCCATTTGTGTGCTGCGAAAATTCATTTTTTTTGGGGGGGTGGGGGAGGCTGGAATCCCACGATTTTCGATTTTTATTCTTTTCGCACTAAAGGAATTAATTGGCTTGAAGAGCTTTTAACTTTCCAATTAATAACTCATTTAAAAAAAAAAAATTTTGGAAGCTTTCCGCAATGCATGTTCAACGAAGCGCGTGCTTTGCCAAAAATTGCAGCATATTTCAATCTTTTTGCATCATGAAAATATTTCTATTATTTGAAAGTTGGAAGTTATTTCAACATGTGCTACCCTATACCTACTTATTTTACATTTTATTTTAATAATTTTGTTACATTTTTCGCAGATTTTAGTAATGAAATTTTTGTAGTTACTTTTTTTTTGGGGGGGGGGGGGATTGGGGAAGGTACGAAATTTTAAGAGGATGCACTCCTTATTATTTGATTTTTTAATTGCAGTATTTTTGTATATTTCTTGTATTTGTACAAATTTGCTTAAATGTTAGAAAAATTCCTATTTTATTTTAAATTTAATATTCACGGCATTTAAAAAGCATAGTAATAATATCGATGTGAAATATGTTACTAATGAATTATCTATGCACCTCAAGTCGCCAAGTTGGCGACAAAAATTTAGCGACCAAAAGACTGGCGATGTATCGCCAAGTGTCCGCCAAATTAGAACACCACTTGAGTTTACATCGAAATTAACAATGATTTCCCTCCAAAAAAGGGCAAAAGACCCCTTTAGAAACACCCGAATGCAACTAAAAGGGGAGGTGCACAACTAGAACCCACTAGGAGTCTATGTACTAAATTTCAACTTTCTAGGACTTACCGTTCTTGAGTTATGCGACATTCATACTCACGTACGCATTACATACATACGTAGATACAGAAGTCCCGAGAAAATTCATTGTAATTAACTAGGGAATCGTCAACTCGGTCGAGTCGAAAAAAATACTCAATATTCATTCGAGGGTGAGTAAATTGGAAATTTAGGTCGATTTTTGAGTGAAAATTTTTTCGCGAATACCATACTTCCTTTTTTGTAAAAGGAAGTAAAAAAGGGGGAAGGGGACTTAGAAACTGTTTTTGACAAGTTAAGCGTTGTTTATTGTTATGGAGCTTCAGTTAAGCGTTTTAACAGGTGTTTTTAGGTGTTTTATACACTGCAACGGTATTTTATTTGTAAGAAAACGTCATTTATAGGCTTGTTTTCCGAGAACATGTTTTTCTTGCACTTTTTACTTCCTTTTACAAAAAAGGAAGTTATTCGAGAAAAAATTTTCACCCGAAAATCGGCCTTAACTACCATTTTGCTCACCCTCAAATGAAGGTCCAGTTTTTTTATCAACCCGACCACACGTGGATATGCGCCTAGGAACGTGCAGACAACCGAAATATCCATTTTGACGATCCCCGAGTTAATTACAACGAGTTTTCTCGTGACGTCTGTATGTACATATGTATGTGTGTATGTATGTCGCATAACTCAAGAACGCAATGTCCTAGAAAGTTGAAATTTGGTACGTAGACTCCTAGTGGGGTCTATGTGCTCCTTCCTTTTTGACTGCATTCGTATGCTCCAAAAGAGGTCTTTTGCCCCTTTTTGGGGGGAAATCATTGTTAATGTCGATATAAACTCAAGTGGTGTTATAATTTGGCGGATACTTGGCTATATATCGCCAGTCTTTTGGTCGCCAAGTTTTGTCGCCAACTTGGCTACAAATTTAGTGATTTTTCTTTGTTTTCTATCTGTTTCAATTTGGTTACTGTTGGTGATATTTTGAGAGTAAACTATTGAATCATATTAAAACTGCCAATAATGAAAAAATGACATTAAATTGGAGTAAAAGGAAGTCATGTGATGTATACATCAACTCGTTGTAAAAGGAAGTAAGAAAGGAAGTACAGTCGACTCCCGCTACAACGCGATTCGACTTACGCGAAATGGCTGTAACGCGAATTTTTCACGAGCAACGTATTTTAGAGCTAAGGCGAATTTTTCGCCTACAACACGATTTTTTTTTCTGGAGAAAGTATCAGTTTCGTTATTGGCTACTAAATAGTGATTTCGTGAATGTTATTACATCCGTTTAAGCATTTATTGACAGCCAAACTTCCCACACCAAACTAGTCCACGCATCGTGTTGTTAGTGCATCAAATAACCACTCAGCATCTTTCATTTTTTTATTTTTTTCATTCTAAATATTAAAGTTGATGAAATGCAAAGGCACCTTGGTGGCACTTTCATCTTAAGTTTGTGAAGATGGAAAAAAAGAAAGTTTCTGATTAAAAAAAAAAAGACTCTCGATAACTACTACAAAACGTCGACAGTAGCGCGACAATAAGTATGAGTGAATGGTCCGTACGCGCAATTAAAATTCAAAACAAAAAGATCTTGTAATGTATATTAATAAAAAGATCAGGAAGAGGATATGTTGCCACAAAGTGAAACGTTATAAAAGAAAAGGCGAAGCAATCGTATTTAAAAATGTATTAGATAAGAATAACGATCTGATCCCATGGAGCAGAAATCATCATTATCTTCATTTTTTAACTTTAAATAATGTTACTGCAACTACTGTTCAGTACTGTTTTAGTGCATCATTTTAGTATTACTACATGCTGCGCGTACCGTGTTGTTTTACCTCCGTGTGTCTTTCCTTCCCATTGGTCATTCATTTTGTGCATCTTAAAGTATTTCATGCTCAATAAAACATTTTTTTTATTTTTTAAATACTGTAAATGTTCAGTTCTATATACAAAAAAAACTATAATGTATAGTTGAGGAATGCTTTATAGCAGTTTAAGGGGAACTCAAAAATCGACCTTAATTTCCATTTTGCTCTCCTCCGAATGAATGTTGAGTTTTTTTTCGACTCGACCACACGTGGATAAGTGCCTAAGAACGTATAGACACGCGAAACAACCATTTTAACGATTCCCGAAAAAAAAAAAAAAAAAACAATGAGTTTTCTCGTGACGTTTGTATGAGCGTATGTGCGTATGTATGTCGCATAATTCAAGAAGGAAATGTCCTAGAAAGTTGAAATTTGGTACACAGACTCCTAGTGGGGTCTAGTTGTGCACCTCCCTTTTTGGTTGCATTCGGATGCTCCAAAGGGGGTCTTCTGTGCCTTTTGGGGGGGTAATCATTGTTAATTTCGATGTAAACTCAAGTGCTGTTATAATTTGACGGACACTTGGCGATATATCGCCAGTCTTTTGGTCGCCAAATTTTGTTACCAAGTTGGTGACAAATTTGGTGATTTTTTTTTCTTTAAATCTTGTTTCAATTTGGCCACTGGTGGTGATATTTAGAGAGTAAACTATTGAATCACATTAAAACTGACAATAATGAGAAAATAACATTAAATTGGAGTAAAAGGAAGTCATGTGATGCACACATCAGCTCGTTTAGGAGAAAATCAAGAAGAGGACTTCGAATCTATTATTGTGACAAATAAAGCGTTTCTGTGTTTCTAAATCCCCCCCCCCCACCAAAAAAAATATTTTTGTCTCAACTCTCTTTAACTGCGACGATACTTTATTTGAAGAAAACTTCATTTACAGGCATATGTACTTCGAGTAAATGTTTTTCCTGTCCTTTTTACTTCCTTTTACAAAAAGGGAAGTATTGTATTCGCGAAAAATTTTCACTCAAGAATCGGCCTTAATTTCTATTTTGCTCACCTCCGAATAAATGTTGAGATTTTTTTTCGACTCGACCAAACGTGGATAAGTTCCTAAGAACGTATAGATACGCGAAATAAGCATTTTGACGATTCCCGAGTTGAGCTTTCTCGTGACGTCTGTATGTGCGTATGTATGTCGCGTAACTCAGGAACGGTATGTCCTAGAAAGTTGAAATTTGGTACGTAGATTCCTAGTGGGGTCTAGTTGTGCACCTCCCCTTTTGGTTGCATTCGGGTATTTCTATATGGGTCTTTTGTCCCTTTTGGGGGGAAATCATTGTTAATTTCGATGCAAACTCAAGTGGTGTTATAATTTGGCGGACACTTGGCGATTTATCGGCAGTCTTTTGGTCGCCAAGTTTTGTCGCCAACTTGGTGACAAATTTGGTGATATTTAAAAAACAAATATGTTTCAGTTTGGCCACTGGTGGTGATATTTAGAGAGTAAACTATTGAGTCACATTAAAATCGTAATGGGGAAATGACATTAAATTGGAGTAAAAGGAAGTCATGTGATAAACACACATCAGCTCGTTTGTAAGAAATCGTCATATACAAGTTCGTACAAGCAAATGCTTTTTTGTCCCATTCTAGAAAAAAAAAAAAAAAGACGGAGGGGACTTTAAATCTGTTATTGTGACAAATAAGGCGTTTCCGTGAATATAACCACTTCCTCCCCCATCTCAAAAGAAGATTTTTGTCCTAACGTTGTTCAACTACGACGATACTTTAATCGTAAGAAAACTTCATTTTCAGGCTGGTACTTCGAATAAATGTTTTTTCCTGTCCTTTTTAAAAAAAGAGGAGTTAGGCGATTTTGAATCTGTTACATGCATAAGGTCTGCAAATGGTAAAGAGCCAATATGCTGACTCCGTAGAAGCAAGCAATTGATAAAAGTCTACCTTTTTTGAGATTTTATCCTATAATGTATGTCCTCTATAAATAGCTTCAATAAAAAAAAAAAGAAATTGAGCAACGTTTGTTGCAACGAGAACGACAACGATTTCCACTAATATATGATGCTAAACAAATGAAGGCCAAGAGATTCGACGTCTGAAATGCAGTACAACTAAGTCACTCATTTCAAACTGAAACATTAATCAAATTATCTGACAGCCACGTGAAATGGGTTTCAAGGTTTAAGGTAGTTTTTTAAACTACACATTCTTCTTAACAGAAAATGTTTCCCTTCGGGGAGCACTCATAAATCAATAATTCTAGTTCTCATTCACTTTTATTTGCTCATATGACGTCCATTCATAGATTTGGCAAGGGAAAGGAGTATTATTTTGACCGTTTTATTTTTTCTGAAGGGCTAGAAAGTTTTGAACAAAAGATTCAGTTGCTAGAAGAATGTCACAAAAAAAAAAAAAAAAAAAAAAAAAAAAGAAAAAAAAAAAAGATTTTCCGCCGACAAAATTGACATTTGGTTATGTAATTAATTATATTTCTCTATTAGAGTTTTTTAATGCTACGTTAAATTATCATTTAACGTAGCAATTTAAAAGCTGTAGTTGTTGTTAAGATTTTTTTTTGGGGGGGGGGGGGAGGGGAGGTTTAACAAACGAAAAAATAGCTACTTATAAATTTCCTCCTACTCGCCAATAACAATCAGAAAAAATTCCCAATCTTGATGCGTAATGTGTATGCTGTCTGAGAAAAGAAAAAAGGATGAGTACCACTGACTTGTGTCATAATGAAGGTGCGTCCCGTTTTCAGGTATATCCTGTCCCATTTTTCGAAGAGACAGAACAGGATACTGAATGCTTCAACCAAAAGTCACTGGGTGCAAATCGCAGTTTTTAAAGCTATGTCAATTTTAAAAGTAAATTGTTTAAAATTCTGCCAAGAATTTCATTCTTTTTGAAAGTAAGCACCTCAATGTACTCAATCAAATTTTACTTTAAAAATTACATCAGTTCTCTCTTATTTTTAGTTCATTTCTGCTTTTGTTTGTCGTAAACTAAGAAGAAAAGAAAAACACTTTTCCGTTTCATATACACGTGCAGATGTCTAAAAATGATAAATGTCCCGTTAAAAGAAAAAAAACAAAAACAAAAAACGATCATATTAGTTTTAAACCAGTGATGTCCCTACTGGTGGGGACGGTCCTCCCTGGGTGTCACACGTCTGGGGGTGACACCCAAAGCGGAATTGCAAGTTTTATAAAAATATGAAGCTAAAATGCCTTTTTAAGACTACAAATTTTACAAATTTTCCAGGGGGAAACCCCACGGATCTACCTCCCTTTCACCTCGCATCATGACCTGAATACTGTACTCAGGATTAGGTTCATATTGTCAATACTCAGACCTGGTAGTAACTTCCTCATATACCAAAACACTAAAATCCATTATCTTTGTCTGTGTTTGAGATACGTTTGCAAAAATTAAAGGGCCATCAATTTCATACGCCCCCTTACTTTTTTGAACTCTTCACGCACACATGCGTCTAGGGTAAGTTGCATAAAAAGCGTTCACTGTTTTAATTTGTCCTTTGAATACTGCATAATCGTACCTTTTTAGTGTCTGCAAACCTATTTTGATTTTGCAGTTTTTTTTTTTCTTTTAGATGCATTCGTAAACGTCTGGTTCTTATTGTGTTCTTTCGGGCTGAAAATAAAACACTCTAAGAATAAGTTCGCATATTGAATCTATGAAACCATGCCTCTGAGTGGAACTTTTAGTGTCATTACATAATTACCGAATCCTGCAGCAATTTTAGAGCTAATTTTGTAATTTTTTTGACATTTTCTTTCTTTCGGAAACAATTTTTATTTATAGATCATTGTCGCCGAAGTTTTTAATTTTATCCCTTAGAAAATTATCTGTTTCGAATTTCAAGGAAAAAATAAGTATCTCAAAAAGTAGTATATTTTTAAGGATTCCTTTTACCTTTTAAACGTAAAATTAACAAGTGTAAACATGACAATACATAAGCGATCAGTTTCAAAATTAAGAGTTTTTTTTCTTTCTTTTTTTGAGCAATCACGATTGCTTGTTGCTTTCATTTGACTGTTTTGATGTCCTATCATTTTATTTTCCGGCCAGCACCCTCTGCAGCATCACCGTCGACCGGCTCCTCACGATGCTGCTCCTCTAGCGAAAACCGTCTCCAGGTTTTGTCAATATCCTACATTTACGCGCATACAGACACGCACCTACACACACACACATATACATATATACACCTACACACAAACATATGCACACACATACATACACCTATACACATACACAAACACATTACACTCAAACACACACACACCTACACAATCACATGCACACAAGTACTCACACACTCATGCCTGCACACTGATATAAACACATATGCCTGCACACACGTCCCCCCCCCACTCCCCACACACCTACACACATACACACAACTACCCACAGACTCATGACTGCACACAGACACAAACACACACGCCTACCCACACATACACATACCCCCTACACACAAACAACATACCCTTCACACACAAACACACACGCCTACATACACACACTCGTGATTGCAAAGAACATAATTTGAATTCAAAATGACAAAATTCATTTTTTTTTTGTTTTTTAACGCTTAGTTCAATTAAGATTTTGATTTTTGACTTCACAAATGAGGCCTTGAGAGGCAAAGGGATGTAAGAGAACTTTTTAAAGTTTTGAGTAAATTGCGTTTAAAGTTAAAATCCTAGGTAGACTTTCATTGAAATTATTAGCAAAATTTTGCTGTATAGCAGTACCTACCAGAGCTACAAGTACCTTTTCTTGTCCATAATAGAGAAGAGGTTCTCCTAACATTTGCACTAGTTATCTCGAAATTTTCAGTTTTGGCACTTACACCCCTTTGCTTCTCACTCCTTCAAATGTATTCAAGAATGCTATAATCAGATGAATTACGACGATAGTGGAAAAAATGGTTTCGATTTCTCAAACTAATTGTTTGATCTAATATGTTCGTTTTTAAGCTGATGATATAGTGTCGTACATCATGTTATTCGTTTCTGTAACAATGTTTCCAATTTTCAAATTAATTTATCTTGATCAAATTTCGTTTCATAATATAGAGCGTGCACAGTTGACCTTCTAAGAAAAAGAAACATGCTATTTCGGAAAAAAATTCATTTTCTCTTAAGTCTTGAAAAAAGCGGCCGTAGAGGTACCTTTTGACAGTTTTCATTTCTATAACTTTAAGATCGATATGTTTGAACAGATCATAATGCTCAAAGTGAGAGTGAAATTGCGTGACATCTTGAACATCATGTGAGAGATTTCATGTGTTTCAAGTTGATGTTCTCTGGTAAAGTAAAGTTCATCTTCTAGTTCAACTTGGAGGAGCATCGAAGTAAGTGCTTGTATCTTTTTCTTGAAAAGTGAAAAAAAAAAAAAAAACTTCAGAACGAGATTTTTTAACGAAATGAGAGAGAAAAATGAATTTTAGAATGTTGGGTAAATTTATTTGCCATTTTAAGCCTCTGAAAACACATTAACGTTGATCGAAATATATTAAATAAAACTTCGTAATAAATTTCGAATAGGACAAAGTGAAGAAAAAAACTTCTTTCCAGAAATTTTATCACACTCTTATTTGAACCAATGAAATTATTTCTATTGCAATTTTCAGTGCAATAAAAGAGCTTCGGCATCAAATTATGTGTAAGGGGAATTGATTTGCAAATTTTGTTTCCCCAAGTTTTTTTTTTTTTTTTTTTTGTGCCTGCGTGTGTGTCTGTGTACAGACGGCCGTTTTGCTGTGTTTTAAAGGCCTTTAGGCTGTGAAATTTGATACAAGTTCGTTTCTTTAAAAATAATTTTGTTTTTCAAATTTTTTTCGAACTCTTTTTTTTTTCTTTGGGTTGTGGTGGGATTTTACTATTTTTCTAAATTAAAGGAGCTCTTCACTGAAACTCTTATTTTCTTCGGAAAAGGGTTCCCGATTTCTATTTTGTTCTAATCGTAACATGCATTTTGATCTAGTTTCTCTTAACAGGCGCTTTAAATCTTCGCGAACCATATGAGATTGCGAGGTAATCCTCAGGGGTTGGTGAGTGGTCACGAGCAGGGGGCAGAGCCCCCGAGTTAGTTAAATTATTATTATTATTATTATTATTATTTTGTTTGTTTCCAATGGAGCTGTGTAAGAAGCCATTTAGCCTTTACCAGACCCAGTGCGCTCTCCGACAAGGGGTGTCTTTCATGTGACACCATTAAGGCGCTGATGCATGACACGAAAGTAGTTTTTAATGCCCAGTTTTCACCAGATGAAGGCACCTGAGATCTCTGACACTAGGAGTTTAATTTTGCTGAGGGAGTTCAAAGCTAAACGAATACCCAAGGGATCTTTCGCATACCGCGTAATCATACGACATGGGCACTGATGATTTTCTGCATCTCGAAAATCCATCGATTGGCCACCTCAGGTCAGAACCCGGGTCCAAAGCGGGAGACCGGATCCGTTTCCCGTACTCCTGCTAATTTCTATATTTCCTTGCTTTCCATTTTGTGATTGCTAACGCTGCTATAGGCATCCGTCCGTAGCAATTGTCCACCAGTGTATATATATATATATATATATATATATATAAATATATATATATATATATCATAGAGCGAGGAAATTCTTTTATTTTCAAAACATTTAATTTTTAATTAATTTTTTAAAGTGCCAGATTTTTCAAACAAGGCGCGGTCTTTATGGCGTCTCAAGTGATGAACTTTGGCACGTACTCCACTGGCGCACTGAACGCTTGCGCTTGCTGTCTACCGCGTTTTCAGCTTTTGATAATTCAGAAGCGAATTAAATGTTGTATAATCAGAGTAATCTATGGTTTACTCTGATCATTAGTCTATCGTTTATTCAAAAAGCATTTTTCGTTCTTTCTTTTTTCCTCCCAAAATACACTTTTTAAGTGAGGCGAGCAAAAAAACTCTTTTTACAGTATCGTATTAAAATGCTGCGAAAAATACACAAAGGCTTATGTCTACCATGAAGTGGTAAAAGTGTTTACTCTGAGAAAGAGAATGAATGAAAAAGCAGAAAAGGTGGACTAAAATTTAATGCAAAATTATAGATTTTAGACAATTCCTTATTGCGAAAACTTCTCATTTGTCCAAACCGAGTTCATGTTCTATTTTTCCGTTTTACTTTTAAAATCTTAGTTGCACTAAATTGATTTGAGCCACTACAACACAATGCAATATTTTTTTTTATATTATGGTTGCTATAAGGAACGGCCCCACTCAATACTTAAGGTAAGCGCCAGCGTCGTTGAGTGGGGCCATGTACTATAAGGAAATGAAAGTAAATATCCATTTTAATAGCAAATGGCAACAATCTCGACTGTAAGCGAAACAAGTCAGAAAATGATAAATTTTCACTAAAAAACCTGCCCGAAGAGTTTGTGTATGATAAATTAGTTTCATATTTAAGCTTTTGAGTACGAATAAGTTCGTTTCGATTCCGTTTGAAGGAGTAGAGATGTGATTTATTCAAAAATAATTTTTTGCATGATAGATTTTTTTTTGGGGGGGGGGGGGTAGAGGGAGGGGGAGAGATCATCATAATGCAGAACATGCTAAATTGGCGTTAAAATTGCTATTGATTAATTAACTGTTCCCATTTTTGCTCTAAATGCTTCAATTTTACATTTAAATGAAACTTGTTGATCAATAACTTTTTTTAATCATTTATTTCGCGGTTTTACTTTACATTTTAATGTTTTCTTTTAATAATTCGGTCGATTAGTTTTCCTGTTATGACACTTTTAGTCTTGTTTAATGGCTTGTCTTACTTAGAAATTCAATTTTATATTTCAGCTACATTGATTTTTTTTCTTTTTAGCAACGGCTGCCTTTTAGCAATAGTACTTCTAAAAATTTTTAAGCTCAGAATTCTTCTATAAACGCCAGGGGAGTGGATATTTCTATAAAGTTCTTTTCTGTTATAGGTACGGTGAAAAGTAGCTTTGATAATTATGAGTCTGTCTCGACCGACAAACTTTAAACAATAATTATCTTATTGTGGCAATATCAACAAGACTGATATTTATACTCGTACAATAGCTCTTAGTCTTTGGCTTCAAAAAATTTGGTGGCGAAAGAAAAAAGACTCCAAATTAACCGAAAACTTCCAAGTCAGGAAAATCATCAATAAACTCAAATCAACGTACTACCCCCTATAGATGATGCTGATTTTGTACAGATGAGATATAAACCCTCATTAGTGATATTTTTATTTTATTTCATACTAGCAGTACCCGCACAGCGATGCCAGTGCTAAAAATGTAATGGAAGTCCGTTGAATAAAAAAATTGGCGCCCCCTCTCCCTCTGATGTGAAATGGTCATTTTTCTTTGTATAAAATGCGTACACACCTTTTGAAAAAAAATATTAAAGTTTCTTTGGAATTTAAAACTTTTCGTTAAATCATTAAATTAGATTTACAGTTGCTTTGAAACTCTATTTAGCGAGTGAAGCGATTTTTCTGCAATTTAAAATATTTCGCCAAATAAACAAAAAAAAAAAAAAAAAAAAAAAAAAAAGACATCAAATAATATCTCTCAAAGGTAAAAATAATTTCGCAACTCCATTGTTTATCGCCAAACTCGCCCAGCAACCACGCTATCATAATCCATCCGTCTAACGAAAAAAAAAAAAAAAACCCATCCCGTGGAACATTCAAAAATCATCGTCAGAAAAAAAAAGAAGAAAATGTCGTACATTTCACTCGGATAAAAACAAATCAAAAGTTTTTTTTTTCTTTCAAAAAAAAAAAAAAAAAAAAAATCGCCAAACCAATGAATTACATTTGCGATTGCTTTAAAACAATAATACTAGACTGAACTGCTCAGCGCCTAACGTGCCAAGCGACCACGCTACCGGAGCCCAGCTCTTTTGGCGAGTGAAGCGGATGCTTTTGATGTTTTTTCTTTGGCAATAATAAATGTTTCGCCAAACAAACAAAACAGTATGAAATCACATTAGCAGTAGCTTTCAAATCTTTATACATTAAGAGCTGCGTTGCTCGGCTTTGTCCGATCTACCTTGAGAATAAAAATTGTGTCCAGTGACATATATTCTACAATCAAGCTTAAATAAAAAAAAAAAAACACCATGCAAAATTACCCTTTCAAATAATGACGAGAGGTATTAAAATATTTTTAAGAAATTAAAATGCGAAAGATGGATTTTAAAAGCGTAACCATGAAACACGAAATAAAATAAGTTTAAGAAATTAAATGCAAAATAAGGAAATAAACAATGGATTCAAAAAGGCGTAACCGTGGAAACGCGAAAATAAAATGGTTGAGTCTGGATCAAAATGACATTTTTCGAATTTGCTTTTAAAACGCTTGTAACTTTTTTTCCTTTGAAAATAGAAGGAATTAAAAAAATTTTGAAAAAAAAAAAAAAAAAGAAAAAAAGAAATAGAACCGACTTCAAAATTGCTCTAAAAAGTGAAAAATAATTTTATTCTTTAAACACCATCGATAATGCTTTTAAACATAATTTTTGAAGTTGGCGCAAAAACAAAACGTAAAATCCAGTGTAACCATGCTTCGTTCATATTTTGTTCAGAAAAGCATCCTAAGTTACGAACGAAACATTTATATCGTTATTCAAATATGTTGTCATCAATGCATAATTTATGTGATAGTGAAGAAACTGGGGCCTGGTTAAATTTATAGTTGTAGTTGAGTAATGACTGTGAATGATTTTATCTATCGTTTTTGCACCAACTTCAAAAATTATGTTTAAAAGCATTATCGATGGTGTTTAAAGAATAAAATTATTTTTCACTTTTTAGAGGAATTTTGAAGTCGGTTCTATTTTTTTTTTTTCAAAATTTTTTTATTTCATTCTTTTTAGTGTAAATGTAGATATTTCAGTAAAAGTAAGAAGTTACCTAGTAAGAAGTTCGGCTTTATATCACTGTATTGCTTTAGAAAAGCCTTTATTCAAAATTATCATTACAATTACTATTAATGTTATATGGCACCAAACTTTTATAACAATGAGTTTCATATTGTCGCGTAGATGAAGGTAGCGAAGACAATGTGAAAGCCTAATGAAGCGAATACTCGTTAGTCTCAACTCGAGATCTTTATTCAGAACCACGAATGAACGTTACATCTCCTTATATACAACTTGAGAAAGTGCTGGAACTTTCCAGACTTGGAAAGATACAGAAATTAATAGAACATTCGAGAAAATACGGGAAACAGTAGAAACGAAATTTTACTAAAATTCACTTTGTCCTAGTCGGGATTTGAACCCGAGTCGCTCGTGTGGGAGGCGAGAATTCTACCACTGAGCCACCGTTATTCACGGATGAAAAGTGCGAACTACGCTACAATATCATTTTAATCATTTAATAGGGAAATTGCATAAAATGTATTGTTTTTTGCCCCATAACTTTTTTTCTAAAGAACAAATATGGTCGAACAAAGTAATGGGACCTAAGTTGAGCCATCCTCTATCCATTAAAAAAAGAATCATCAAAATCGGTTCACTAGGTGAGACGCTATGAGTGGACAAACAAAAAACAAAAAAAAAAAAACATACATACGGTATGAACTGATAACCGCCTCCTTTTTGAAGTCGGTTAAAAAAGGAATTCGACATGTGTTTTTCGACCACATGTCGAAAGAGATCTGGAATAAAAAATGTCGCTTTTTCCAATGGTGTCAAAAAGAAAACTGTGGGACAATTTCTTCGCTTTTTATTGATGGAGTTAATGAAGAAAGTAGTGCCTAAATTTCAGCTAAGCCTAAAAAAGTTCGAGTTAAAAACGCAAATTACTCCCGCCGTAATTAAATTAGAGCATTGGAAACAAATTGTTTAGAATGCGGAAAATTCTACCCTTTTCAACGATATATAATTTAATATGTGCAAGTAATTTTTCACTCCCATATTCGGGAGTTTATGTGAAATGTGGGCCTAAATTGGAATAAAAAAGGAACTATTTATCGGATTTTTTTCGAATTATAGACTATGTTACTCAGTAAGAAAGCACCTTTCATACAGTGAAGGAATTTTTCAAATAGGTTAAGTGGATCCGGAGATTACCTCGAACATATAAACACACAAAAATCCGCCTTCTCTCTTTATAATATTAGTATAGATTTTATTTCTTGGTGATTATTTTTGCTTACAATGTAAAATATGGAAATTGTTATAAAAATTGTTTTATTTTTAGGTGTTCATTGCAGTTTCTTGCATCCTCATGGAAGAGCGTAATACTCGCTTCCGCCATGATTACATTCCGCACCTATATCAAGATGGGTAAGTTTTATTATCTAGAATGATATAATAGTTACTTACATGTTTAATTTTTCAACCTTCTAGTTCATTTACACGCTTGTGCTACGATAAGATGAAAGACGGCAATAGGCGCATTACATGAGCGCCCATGTGCAACATTTTAAGGAGGCGAGGCTCAGAAATTTTCCTCATAGTTTAGCAGGATATTTTCCCCATGGAAACCGATTTCATTACAGATTAGAGTTATTAAAATTTGATATTTTTATTAACTTATTCATTAATAGCTGGAGGAGAAAAGTTTTTACATTTTCGCAAAGAAGAAAAGTACTAAAAGCAAGAAAGTTCTAATTTCTAAGGTGAGTCTGGAGCCCCCAATTGCCCTCTATATGAGCGCATATAAATAGGCTAAAGTAAGCAGATCGATTTCAAAGACAATACTGCCGTGGGAAGATATCTGCAAATATTTCATTTTCTTGCATTTTTGTTATCTATTGTACTTAAGCTTCATTGTACCAGCTTGCCTATTTACTTTCCACTGAAAATAAAGAGAGAAAAAAGCGTGAAATTTCAACACCTCCCTGTTGGGTATAAAATCCGAAATGCGTTTCTTCAAATATTTCAATAGCTCATTTTTGAACATACTGCGCTTTACCCTGCTCACGGCAGAATTGATGACACGTAAGCTTCACACGTCTTATGTAAGGCTATATAGCGGCTCTAATCTTATGCAATAGCTTTTCTTCTCTTTGTTAGACATTGACGAAGGCACAGATTTCTCTTGAAGCCCGTCTGCCTATTTGAATTTCTTATTATATGATGACTATCAGTACTCGCACGGCGATGTCTTTGCTAAGAATGCTAAGAATTTAAAGGAAGTCCCTTGAATAAAAATTCCCCCCTTCTCCCTGTGATGTAAAATGATTATTATTTTTTCTTAATAAAATGCATAAACACCCTTTAAAAGATCATATACGTGTTTCTATGTAGTTTTAAAAAAATCGCCATAACATTAAATTACATTAACAGTAGCTTTCAAACGTAAAAAAAAATCCACCAACTGTATTGTTTATTTCAGATGGGATACTATTATCTAATTTTCTTTTAAGTAAGAAAATATTTCAACCCAAACGAGCAAAAACCTCTGAGGACCAATCAAATTTTTCTGTGGACCGGTCTCGGTCTTCTGCACTCTTTGTTGAGAACCACTGATGTAGTAGATGATTTTAGCGAAGTTTGGTCGTAATTTTTTCATTATCATTAAAGTGATGGTGTATTACGTGTGTCTAAGTTGTTTCTTGTCATAGCAATAAAATGTTAATGTTTGACTATACAGGGGGCTCAGAAATGGGTTTGGCCTAGGGCCTCTCTATATCTTAACCGGGCCCTCCTAGTAGGTTCTACGAAAATAATGAATCATGCCCATCTTCATCAATTAGCGTTTTTTACTATTGAAATGAGATTTTAATGCAGCTTCGACATGCTTTGCATATCTGTGCGCTTTCTGGAGATAAAATATCTTTACGCTGTGTATTTTTTCACGTGATTTCTCTGTGTGAACACTTCTTGTCTCTTCTTGAAATTGTTGTCCAGGAATATTTTTAATACAAAATTTTGTTGCAGACCTTTAGACATTACACCTCACGATTCATTTCACGTCGGCAAGCATTTCAACTCTCTGACAACTCACAATATCATATTACCCCGGCCGAACGAAATTCGAACTTTGCGGGCTCTGACGGAAGAAAGAATGGTAGATCGTATGCCGTGGATGGGAAGGCAGGCCTCTCTGCAAGGAAGAGTAGATCACAGACTGTGGAACGCGTTGCAGGATAGAGGAACTGCTTGTAATCACGGCCATATTGTCATGCCTGATTATGTGGTGCCCGGATACACTGGTAAGTATGATTGCCTTCCTAAACAAGGTGGATGTGCATTTTTTTTTTTTTTTTTTTTTTTTTTTGAGCAATCACGATCACGAACAGCATATTATCCTCATTTGACGAAAATTGATGTTGCTCTGATTTACCATGACTACGACTGTATTTATTTATAGAGCAAAATTTTCATCGTCATAGTTACAAATTGTCTGCGGTTTGATTTTATTGTAGAATTTCGTTTTATCAGGACAATGCACTCGAACATAACAGCAAAACTTCATCTGAATACAAATTTCCAGATTACTAATTCTTTACATTTAAGATTAATGAGAAATGAAAATATGTAACGTTCTACGTTGTAAATAAACTGCAGCCAACTCTTGATAACTTGAAGTCTCAAAGGACCGGCTAAAACGTTTGATTTATTGGTAGTTCGAGTTATGGTAAGTTTTTACAACAGTCTCAAGAATTTAGGACCCAAAAATACCTTTGAGATACAGGAATATTCGAGTTATAAGCTCCCGAGTACCAAGATCCGACTGTATAACGGCCATGAAATCTTTATCTTTGTTACCGCATTCTAATCACCATTTTTTTTATGGATGTGTTTCGTATTGTTTATTCTAGAAAATCACGAGTCATAATAAGACGATTCCAAATATCTTGACAATTTCCACTCCATTCCATTTGTATTAACGAGAAACCCAACGAGGAGAGTCCCCACCGCAATTCGTGATTGCAAAAAACATAATTTTATTTCAAGACGTCAAAATTCAAATGAATGCTGGATGCTTTATTTTTTATTTTTGAGTAATGAAACTTTTTTTTTTCACGAATCGGTCAATGACTAGGCTTACAATACAATCATACACATTTTAAATTTAGTTACATAAGAACAAATAATGTAAATGTCTGTTTCGACAATAACAAAAGGATAGCTGTTAAAAAGGGTTCGAAAAAAAAAAAAAAGCACCACCTCGTTTATCCGTACTTACTGCGACCAAAACAAAATTGGTATTCTGGATTATCGAAAATCCGGAAGTGCTTAATCCGAGTAATAAGCAAAATATCTCATAAATAAGCAGGCTTGCCAAAACTACATGTTTATTAGGTCATGCTATGAAACAAAATTGTAAAACTTTTTAAGGGCATTAAAAAATATTTAAAAAAGAAATTACATCATTTCTTAACAAGGAATTAGTCTTCTGTCTTAATCTTGATAAAAGACAAGTTTGCATTTGACAAGTGTGCGCGGTCGCCTAAGTGCTTATCATTAAAAGATCAAAACAAAAGTTCAATTATATTACTTACATTTTAATCAGCTGTCATTATCCTCATATATAACAGTGAATGATCGAGTAATGCTGATGTCATCAACAACGACACGACATGATAATTTGATTATATTTTTTGGCAATGCTTGACATGCAAGGAAATGCTTTATTTTTCATATTCGAATTCAGTTTCGAGTCAAGGCTGAACTGGATCCAGTCACTTAACTCTTTTCTTGGTAAGACAGTCATTTTAGGAGAATGAAGAAGCAAACAAGTGGTTGAAAATTAACGCTATCCACTGGAGTTTAGGGTTAATTCAATTTAAAAAAAAAATCTCTTTTATATTTTAACGATCATTTGTAAATGAAATTACTTTCTGTTTATTTTTTTTTTGAAGGTTTTATTAAAACTGCACTGTGTGTTGTTATAAAATAGTTAAATTTCTTTTAATTCTCTTCTTAAAAAAAAGCCCTCTATTTTTTTTTCTAAGCAGCGAATGACAAATCAGCGAGACATGAGAATATCAACCTCCATTGATTGATTGTAAATCTCTTGAGCTTGCTGCGTTACTTGAAAAAATATGAAAATGTATTGTCACATACCGATGCATATGCCTTTTGTTTCTGTTGATTCTATTGCGCTTTTTAAAAAACTAATATTGAAACTTGTATTATTTCCCACATTATCACATTTTCAATAATACTTTCATTGCAAGAAAATCAAGGTTTTTCAAAATTAAAGCATTCAAAATAAACATTTTGTAATTTTTATTTTTAGGCAGCATGCAGAAAAATCCTTACAGCACAGCTCATATTTTCAAGCGTTGCTGTCCAATGGCAAATTACGATTATGATGTCATTCAGCGCACGAAGCCTTATGAATTTCAGAATGTCTTTGAACCTTGTCGCCAAATAACGCCAATTGTTCCTAGTTTACGGTTATCCATGGGACGAAAAGAGTGGCTGTGATCGAAGAGGTACAGAACATTGGATGTAGATTCCGCATCGTTGCAATATTGCATTTTTTTTAATGTTCATTCATTTGTTCAATATGTTCTTTCTCGATCATAATATGTAAAATTTAACTATAATTTCTTTTCAAGACATTAGGGAAATGGTATGGAATAAATTAAATGCCTCATTTATTGATTCGTACTGCTTTTTTTCTGTACTAGGTAAAAGTTTCATTTCCCATATCTAGTTAGTTAGAAACATGATTATTACTATCATTATATTCACCGTCTTTTGATTTTATATATTGACGAGTCAGTGGTACAATATTTACTCGTAAAAATTTTGAAAAATAAGTGTATGAAAATTTAATAGACATTTTTAACAAAATCAAAACCTAGTTCGGAACACTACTGTATGACCATCGATTACATGGAAAGGCTAATATCCGATTTATAGGCGGAAATGGACGTATCTATTAGTTTATAGGGGTGTTAGTTGGTTTGTTTCAGATGTGCACTTTTGCCTCTATTATTTAGCATTAGTTTTGTAAAAACGAAAATTTGCTCTCAGCAACTTTTTTTTAATCTAAAGTATTTTCGTTCTATATTCTCACGGAAAAAAATAATTGATTGATTTATTCACAACAAATTTTTGAGCTTACCATTTTGCTTTTACATTCCCGAACGAAATGAAAATATTGTATTTTCTTTTTGTTGTTTCCATGGTAACTATTTTTATTTCCCTTTATTTTATTTTAGAGAATGCAATACATGTATAAGGCACTAGTGACATTATAAAACGCGTGCATTAAAATCCCATCATTATTTTCCCTTCTTCCCTGCTAGATTCATTCAGATGGAATCGTCTTTACTTGGCAGATTGCCGAATTACATACAATCCGTGGTCAAACAGTACTTCTGAAATTTTTGTGTGGAAAAAGTGATTTATTATTTCAAAAGAAAATTGATTAAAACTTAATAGTTTACTCTCATTGTAGCTCGCGTAAAGAACGAAAAATAAGTTTAGAAATTGAGTTTTGCTGGTTAAAAATTCTTATAGCTCTTTTTCTAGTTAATTAAGGCGATTGTAGCCTCAACGTTTTATGAAAAACATTGTTTGGGTTATTTTTATACATGCTTTAGAACTGAACCAAATTCGAGAAGATAGGATAATTTTTAAGGTAGAAAAAACCGCTTGGAAAATAAAAATGAATTTTTATTAAAGAGCGACTTGGCTTTTTGTTTCCTCCAGTATTTGTCAAACTTTGTTTCCATATGACGATACTTTATTTGTAAGAAAACGTACTTTACAGGCTACATCAGGCTACATTTCTACATCAAGTCCTGACCTGTTTTAGAAAATATAAAAAAGGGGTCTGAATCTGTTTTTGACAAGCGTTTTTTATTTTTTATTTTTTTATTATTTTTTTTATTGTTAAGCAGCTTTAATGAAGCGTTAAACAGGTTTTCTCAAGCGTTTCTTTTTTTCACTGCGACGATACACTATTTGTAAGAAAGCTTTGTTTACAGGCTTGAACTTCGAATAGATGTTTTTCTTGCCTTTTGTTAGAAAAGAGGAATGGGACTACGAATGAGTTAATCACAAATTAAACGTTTCCATCCTTTTTTTTTTTACCCCGCATGCATTTGTCAAACGCTGTTTCACTGCGACGATACTTTATTTGTAAGAAAACGTCACTTACAGGTTTATACTCCCAGTAAATATTTTTTCTGCTCTATTTTGGAAAAGAGGAAGAAAGGGAGTTTGAATCTGTTTTTGACAAGTTAAGCGTTTTTTACTGTTAAGCAGCTTTAATTAAGCGTTGAACAGGTATTTTCAAGCGTTTCCTTTTTTTTTTCACTGCGACGATACACTATTTGCAAGAAAGCTTTATTCACATGCTTGAACTTCGAATAGATTTTTTCTTGCCTTTTGTTAGAAAAGAGGAATGGGGCTACGAATGAGTTAATCACAAAATAATCGTTTCCATCCTTTTTTTTTTCACTCCGCATGCATTTGTCAAACGCTGTTTCACTGCGACGGTACTTTATTTGTAAGAAAACGTCACTTACAGGTTTATACTCCTAGTAAATGTTTTTTCTGTCCTATTTTAGGAAAGAGGAAGAAGGGGATTTAGCCAATTAACAAAAATAGAATGAAACAAATCAGTTGAAAACAGAGGAGAAGCATGCTTCCAAAGATATATATATGTATATATATGTGTGTGTGTGTGTGTGTATATATATATATATATATATATATATGTGTGTGTGTGTGTGTGTGTGTATATATATATATATATATATATATATATATATATATATATATATATATATATATATTAGGGCTAGGCGATATCAGAATTTTAATACCACGATATATCGCTCTCAAAATATCGATATTTTCGATATATCGATATATTTAGGTCGTTAAATTCAACATTACATGGGGGGTGGGACTGCAAAGCCATAGGCCATCTTGGTGAATAAATATTTTAGCAATTTATTCTAATAATATAGCTACAGCAAGGATTCTCATGTGTTTGTGTCAGAGGGAGGGGGGGATCATGAGGCAGATTATACCACAGAAATGTTTGGAGAAATTACTTTGGAAGAATTTAAGTCTTTTTATTAGTATGTCACAATTCTCGCGGGAAAAGGAGACTTGGTAAAATTGAGGGGTGCCATCGCAATCGGGGGGAATGGGCAACTCTAGTTACAGCATCTGCATATTAAGATATGCTACAGAGAAACGCGATTGGACATCTTGAGAAGAAAATATTCCATCGGTTTATTCGAATAATAATAGCTAAAGCAAGGGTGCCTATGGGGGGGGGGGGTCTTGAGGCTTAGTATACAATTCAAATTATCAGAGAAGTTATTTTAAAAGGAGTTTAGTCTCTTCAATAAAAGGTTGCGTTTTGGGGGAAGCACGATAAAATTGAGGGGAGAGGGGGATTTATGCGAATAGTAATAGCAATATATAAGAACAATAGCAGCCCTTGTAGGGGGGTGGTATTTCATGACGCAGACAATGCCATTTAAGTTTTTACAGCGGATTTTAATCCATTAAAAAGATGGTGGCGTTTTTCTTTTGTTTGGGGGGGGGGTGATAAAATTGAGGGGAGCCACCGCACTTGGGGCGGGAAATTGGCACCCCAGCTACATGACATACATTATAAGATCTGCAATAGAGAAAAGTCATCGAACATCTTGATAAGCAATTTAGACGAATAGTAATGCCTAGAGCAGGGTACCCATTCGGTGAGGGGGGGGGGGATCTTGAAGTTGACTACGCCATTGAAATTATAAGAGAACTTATTTTAAAAGTATTTTAGTCTCTTAAGCAGGGACTCTTGGTTTTTTGGGCGGGGGGAGGAGGTGGCGGGGGCATCGCACTTATTAGGGATTGGCAGCCCTAGCATGAGGATCTATATGATCTGCAATAGAGAAAAACCTACGAAAATCTTGAAATGTAAATATTCCAGCAATTTATTCTAATGATAAAGCTGAGGTGCCCATTTGAAGGGGGAGGGGAGGCATGAGGCTGACAATACCACTGAAACTATCAGAGGAGTTATTTTTAAAGGATTTTAGACTCTTCACTAGTGGAGCCCGTTTTTTCCGGGGGGGGGGGATAACGCTCAGTACAATTGAGGGGTGTCGTCGCAGTTGGGGGGATGTGCTTCCCGAACTATATTATTTGTATATTGAAATCTGCAATAGAGGGAAGTCATTGGACATTTTGAAAGCTAAATATTGAAGTAGTTTTTCCCAATAATAGTTGCTGAAGCAGGGATATGCCCATTGGGGGGGGGGGCAGACTATGTAACTGAAAGAATCAGAGATGCTATTTTAAAAGTTTTTATTGAAGATCCTGTTTTTTTTGGGGGGGGGAGGTTTTGTAAAATTAAGGGGGGGGGGCAACGGACTTCGGGAGAATTGGCACTCCTAGCTACATGATCTGCAGTAGAGAAATTTCATCGTAAATCTTGATCCAAAAATATTTCAGTAATTTATTCAAATAGTAATAGCTGAAGTAAATGTACCTTTCCTTGTGGGGGGGGGGGGACATGAGACAGATTTTACCACTGAAATAATTAATGAAGGTTTTTAAACGGATTTTAGTCTCTTGAGATGTCATGTTTATTTTCGGGGGGGGGGGGGGGGTTCGTTTCAATTAAGAAGGTTATCTTTGGGGGAAGGAGCACTTGGATATATATGTATGCATATCAGGATCTGCAATTGATAAAAGCCCTCGGTAAGTAGTATTTCTGTAATTTTTTCAATAATATTCGCTACAACGACCCTCCCCCCGCTGTTGTGGTGGGGGTTGGGTGTCACAAGCACAGACCAACTTGTTGAAATTTTACAAAGGGTACTAGAAAATTTTCAAGTCTTTGTGAAACAGATCTCATTATTGGGGAATAACATTTTTAAGGGATATTAAAGTGCCATGTAAACTTTCGAGGGGGGGGGGGGTAACATCCATATTCAAATCATCTGCACATTAAAATTTTCTTCCTTTACATAATGTGCAAAAACCATACAAGTTCAGAAATGCAATTTTATTCTCGGTTTTCTACAACAATCGATGTTTCGCAAAGAACCGGAAATCCTAATATACGCTACCTCAATTCAGCAACCTATGTTTGATAAATCGAAAAAACCCCAAGTACGTAAATGCGTAGAACTTTCACAAAGAAACCTATGTCAGTGCAAGCTAGAATTTGCATTCGTATAATCTTTTCAACCCCAAGTACATAAATGTGTAGAACTTATATAAAAAAACACTATGTCTGCACATGCATAAAACTGTCTGGCGACAACAGGGATATCGGAAGTTTCAGTTTCAATTTCGTTCCGTCAGAGCTGCCAGCGATAACGATTTAAAGTTGGTACGTTATATGTACTTGAATTCCGTTTCAACTGGTGCAGTGTGTTATGAACGAAGTCAATATTTTCAATCTTAATTCGGGACTTATAAGTTATATTCGTTCAGCTCATGCGGTCCGAAAGGGATGAGTTGCACTCCAACTAGTGACAGAAATAGTCTCATTAGCTTTTTTTTTCGTTTTTCATTTTTTAATACAAATTTTGTTTTTCAGTATTTTTTGCAAACCTTTTATTCAGCGTAATATCAATGGTTGACGTTTAATTAGAATTATGAATCGTGTTGATACCTCAATTGGCTAATTTTTAATTGTTGCATTAAGATGCTTTTTTAACCAACACGCATTTACTTTTCAGGGCCCAGGAGAGGCCATATCAGCCTTGCCAGAAACTAGGGGCACGGTCCTTAGAAGGGCCCCGCTTTTGAAAACTTTATAGGGGGATGGGATCCGGAGACCAAACTGACAATGGGCTCACCTTGACCTTCGGCGGCCCTGTTAATTTTCCCTTTTACTATAATCAAATATTTAATTACTGATTGAGGAATCCAGATAATTTCTTGAAATTTCAAACACTCACCCATCACACAGAACTATCAAAGATTATGTATTTTTGAGTCAGTATTTCGATTCCTCCGTAATTATGATCCGCATTTCCGTTTCAAACGATATATCGGACAGATAGATATCTAAGTATCGTTACAGCGGTGATAGATATATATCGATATATGACGATATATCGGTATATTCCCCAGTCCTATATATATATATATAAAGATAACTGAATTTTTATCATAAAGTAATAAAGATCTGAGCAAAGACTTCGTGATTTCATGATCTATCATATTTAGAATTAAAGAAAAAAAATGGAACTATAGAATTAATTTTTGTCCATCTAATAGTGTTTGGAGTGAACACGTTAACAGATTTAAAATGATGTCAAACATTATTTTGTACAGTAAGATATCATGATAATAATTGAATCAACTGTAATTTGTAGAGTTTGGTAAGAAAATGGAAACAATTATAAACATTCATAATGATCTCCCTGCACGAATACAATGTTTTTTTTTTCCCTCTCCAATGCCAGCCTGCACGCATCATGTATCGTTCAAACCAAATGAAGAATTTTCCGATCATTTTATTTGTACCGTAAAGAGCCAAGAAGAAATACTTCTACGCGATTTCGACATATTGTATCAAAATTATAATGTGAACTAAGATTCTGATTCAAAAATGATCTTGAGTTAGAACTATTCTTATAAATTCCTCTTGCGTAGCCTTCAGGCAATAGATTCTTTTTAAGATAGGAGAAAAAAGGTTCAAGTATATCTCGTAGGAGAAACAATTGGTGCCTTTGTTAACATTATGGTGATAAAATCAAGAGGAACATAATAAGTACACGCAAGTGTCAATACTGATGTTTTTATACATTAAGCAAAGCATAGTAATCAGGTTCATTGCATAACTACGAAAATTCAACCTTCCTTCCGAAAATGATATAAAATCTTTTCAGAAATATTCTTTTAAGAACTGTCTGGTATATGGCATCTGAAACGCAGTGTTTACGCCTGTTAAAACAATGATTGAATTTTTGGGATTTGGAAAAAAAAAAAAAATTCTAATGACGATTAAATTTAAATTTTGCTTTACAAAATTGCTTTTTTCTGCACGGTGACTTGAAAATTTTACAGTTGTATACTTGCTTTCATTTAAGTCTGATGGTTTATCATGCGTCGCTTGACACAGCTTTTATTTTCAAGATAAGCTATGCAACACCGGACAACGCAGCTAGTAAATAAATAAATGAAAAATAATAATAATAATAATTTGAATTTTGACATCTTGAATTAAAATTATGTTTTTCGCAATCACGAGTGTGTGTGTGTGTGTATGTAGGCGTGTGTGCTTGTGTGTGCGGGTATGTGTGTAAGGGGTATGTGTATGTGTGTGTAAGCATGTGTGTTTGTGCCTGTGTGCAGACATGAGTGTGTGGGTAGTTGTGTGTATGAGTATTTGTGTGCGTGGGCCGGGGTATGTGTATGTGTGTGTAGGCATATGTGTTTGTGTCTGTGTGCATGCATGAATTTGTGAGTAGTTGTGTGTATGTGTTTGCATATGTAGGTGTCTGTATGTATGCGTGTGTGTACGTGTTTGTGTATGTGTGTGTATGTGTATGTGTTTGTGTATGTGTTTGTGTATGTGTGTATGTGTTTGTGTGTGTGTGTGTGTATGTATGCGAGCGTGTGTAGGATATGAACGCAACCTGGAGACGGTTTTCGCTATGGGAGCAGCATCGTGAGGAGCCGGTCGACGGTGATGCGGCAGAGGGTGCTGGCGGGAAAATAAAATGATAGCACATCAAAACAGTCAAATGAAAGCAATAAGCAATCGTGATTGCTCAAAAAAATTAATTTGAATTTTTGTTATCTTGAATTCAAATTATGTTTTTCGCAATCACGAGCGTGTGTGTGTATGAATGCGCGTGTGAGTTTTTTTTTAGGCGCATGTGTGTGAGTGCGTGTGTGTGTATGTATGCATGTGTGTGCGTGTTGTGTATGCAGTGCTTTGTGTGTACGCGCGCGCGTGTGTGTAATCTTTCGTGTGTGTGTGTGTGTATGTAGGCATATGTGTTTGTGTCTGTGTGGAGGCATGAATGTGTTTGTGTGTGTGTGTGTAGGAGTGTGTGTTTGTGTGTGTGTGTGTGTAGGAGTGTGTGTGTTCGTAGGAGTGTGAGTTTGTGTCTGTGAGCAGGCATGAGCGTTTGTATGTGTGTGTAGCCGTGTGTGTGTATGCGTGTGTTCGTAGGATATGGACGCAATACAACCTGGAGACGGTTTTCGCAAGAGGAGCAGCATCGTGAGGTCGGTTGACGCGGCGGTGGGGCTGGCAGAGGGTGCGGGTGGGAAAATAAAATGATAGGAATTCAAAACAGTCAAGTGAGAACAATAAGCAGTCGTGATTGCTCAAAAAAAGGAAGAAAACCTTTCGAATTTTTAAAATTAATTTGAATTCTGAAATTTTGAATTTTCAAATTATGTTTTTCGCAATCACGAGTTGCGACAGGGCCCTACTCATTGGGGGCTATTGTTTCTAGAAACAGCTCCTGTCCCTCCAAGCCTACCCCTCCTCTGGGCGGTTACGTGTGTATAGTTGTGTGTGTGTGTGTGTGTGTGTGCAGGCGTGTAGGCGCGCGCGCGTGCATGTCTAGGCTTGTGTGTGTGCGTAGATCTATGTGTATGAGTGTGTGTGTGTGTATGTGTGTGTGTGTGTGTGTGTGTGTGTGTGTGTGTGTATGAGCGTGCATATGTGCAGGACATGGATGCCCCCGACCAGGAGAAACGGATTCCAGAAGACAGTGCTCGGAGCCACGCCTGCAGAGGCCGGTGGGCGGGTGGTGCTGGTGTCCTAGGTCCAAGCTGAAAAAGGAACCACAACATCAAAAACGGTGAAATGAAAGCAATAAGCAATCGTGATTGCTCAAAGAAAAAAAAAAGAAAAAAAAAAAAACGCGCACACACACACGCACAGAAATGGAAGGAATGTCTTCAGCAGAGATGGCTACCCAGGGGCGCCCCTAAGGGAAGTCACGGGAAGCCACCATGACCTCCTAAAATTTCCTTGTTTGGTAAATTTTGTCTAACAAGTTTTAATCGGCGAAATTATCATCATTTGGTCAAATTTGGAATTTGGAGTTCCATTCGGCAAATAGAGAATTTCCGCCCTCCAAAAAATTTGAGTTCGAAGCGCCCCTGAAACTGCCCCTGGTAGCCTAGGTAAGATTTTGTTTTCTGACATAAAGAAAAAAAAATATTCACTCAGTAAACCGATGTCGGTTAAACGAGGTTCCGGTTAAAAGAGTTTCTGGAATAAAACAAATTAGAGTGCTTCTAAAAGCCCTTTCTTTTGTTCCTTAATGCCTCCAAGCCGAACATAGTAGCAAATTATTCAATAATTGATTATAAAGGCATTTGTGGCCATTGTGTTGGTCAGTTGCAAAATATGCCTGCTTAATATTTTTGACATATGCGTCCCGATTAGCATATTTGCTTGCATTTTTCAGTATTTAGGACAAGAATAGAAAAGGTAGCTCCCTAAGTTAAAAGTTGATTAATGAAAATTCGACAGGGGAGACAATGCCTCGGCCGACCCTCAAGGTATTTTCCTTTGCTACTGTGCGGAACTAATCGGAGATGACCCGTCACTACAATAGTATATTAAGGCCAAGGATGTCGCGGGCAAAAAGACTAGGTGACTGCGATGACAGCAGTTTCCGCCTTTTTTAGATTTCCTTTCATCTCTGCCCAATTCTTTGTTCTTCTGATGAATTTTAATGTAGATAATGGCATCAAAGGTGAGGCTTTATCAAGAAAATTCAATGCAGCTGGGTCGAGCTTCGTTGCAACATTTTGTGGAAAGACTTTTCGCTTGTATTTTCCTTCTATAAAGGTTCGTGCGGGCGAGAACGATCAGGATTGTTCACTAAAGTCATTTTAAATGTTTATCAAGTATTTATCTCTTTTTTTTTGTAAACAAAAAGTCAAAATTACCAACATCCTGTTTTCTTTTGCGGTTAAATTTTTTGGATATAATTGCATAGGATTTTTAAGGGTTTCCTTACTTTTTGATGCGCTACTTGAAAAATAAAATCTTAAGAAAAGTTGTAACGATTTTTTTTTTATGATTCAGGGTTAACACTAAGTGTTACTAAACTTATATTCCAAGGACACAAACATTTTTATAAATTGGACTAGAAAAGTCCAATGGTCCAATCACCCGTCATGGTATGACGGGTGAAAATTGTTTCTACATTTGAACGAAGCAATTGCCTGTTTGATAATATTTTGATAGTTGAAATTTTAACCCTAACACCAGTGGATTAACCCTAATCTCCAGTAGATAGCGTTTATTGTTTTGGTTTCGTCGTTTTCCTAAAATGAAAGTCTTACCAGTAACTACAATTTAGTTACCGGTTCTAGTTCAGCCTTGTCACAAAGCTTTTGCCTGCATGTTAAATATTACCAAAACATATTATCAAATTATCATACCGTGGCGCGAGTTTCATTGTTGAAACACGCGGGTTACTCGGTCATCGGCTATTATGTACATGAGGATTCGTCCATAAAATAATGTCGCATGTATATATCGCGAACGCCACGATAAAGTGCGATGCATCCGCATCTGAGGACGCGATATAACAAAATTCATTAAAATAACGATTAAAAAAAAACGTCAAAATATCAATTGATAGCGAAAAGGGGGTACGGCAAGTGTGAATAAATTTTTTCTTTTCTTTATTTAAAAAAAATATTATCAATTTCTCGTTCTCAGAGCGTAAGTGTCCCCATGATTGAATATTCTTTTCTTGCTATCATGGAGTTTTTTTTAAAGATTTTTTAAAAATATATATCTTCACTTTCTGTTATTCTGTTTAAAAAAAAATCTTTGGTTGTTCATTTGTGAGCAATGTGACGACAATGAGTCGATAAACCTGATGCGATCATCAGGCTATTCAAAGAATTGCTCTTTGATATAAAACATATAAGCGTATACCAATTTTATTGAAGCGTTAATGAACTACTGTGACACTTTAAATTGTTCAGTAATGTGTCATCAAAAAAATATTTTTCTAAAATATATGCATAACCCTGCTCACTATCAAATGTTTAAGTTTTGTAGTATATTCTGATCACTTTATAGACAAGAAAAGACTTACAAGACTGCATAGTGCAAAGATCATTTTATTGCGCAAATATTTTTCTTATTTTATATTGTTTTAAGTTTTATAGGTTGTGAACAAGCTTGGAGTAATCGCCGATTACGTAATCGTAATCTGAGTAATCGATTACATTTTTAACACGCTTTTATTAACTTCACCTGTATGTATGTATGTATGTATGTATGTATGTATGTATCTTGTAACGGAATCTTGCAGCTCAAATTTCGCCCACTTCCTGCGATCTGATTCTTTTGAGATTTGGCACGCGACCTCAGACCCGATGACAATCCAATATTCTATAATCAAATTAATTAATTAACTCTATTAATTGTTAGTTTCCTCCAATTTTAATCAATATTTTGGCATCAATCCAACAATGTGAAAAAGGAAAATTTTTAAAAAATACATTAAAAAATGCTCGCAAAAATTATTTAAAAATATCTACAAAAACCTTTCATTTTTCTGCATCAGACAAAATTTGTTCCAATGTTCCAAGATAATTAGAACATGAAATATAATTGTTTTTAACTAATTTCATGCCAAAATTTAGGTGAACCTTCAATTGGAAATTCATTGCTGGTTAGACCATTGTTGAACAAAACTTTTATTCAAATGCATCTCAAATTTTCAAAGTAATATAAATATGATTTCCGCAAACATACATCGATGACACACAGTAGCTTCCCATCGGGTTGTCTTAACTTTAAGATATTACCTCGCACTCGTTTTATAAATAATTTAGTCAATTAAGTCCCAATCTGATTCAAATTTTCATATACCGCACAAAAAAAAAAAAAAAAAAAAAAAAAAAAAAAAAAAAACTTTGAATGATAATTCTCCAACATAATACTAAAAAACAGAAAAATAAAATAATAGTTTAAAAAACTAAAAAAACACGCTTTCGTAGCAAAATGAACTAAAAAGTGAAAAATAATCTTTGGATGATAGTAGTTGACTCACTTAATTTTAATGTAATACAAAAGAGCGTGGGGGGCTTCTTATCAGTTGTCTTGAATTTCTTCCATTTGTTGTCCAAGCAAAAATGTAAATAGACAGCACCCCACGCTTTTTTGTATTATTTGTAATCATAATCATAATCGTAATCTGTCGATGGGATACTCCCGTAATCGTGATCGAAATCATAATCATCAGGCTTTTCATGCGTAATCGTAACTGTAATCTAAGTAAAATAAATCGCAATTTAAGCTTTGTAATCGTGTAATCTTGACATTGTAAAAGAGTGAAAATATTTCAGCCGCCCTTTCACTATTGTATGAAAAGATAACATAATTAAATAGTTACATAGAAAACGACTTCAAGCTATTCAGTGCTCGTCCTTGTTTGCAAATGAGAGTCATAAATCGAGAACTATCTTAAGTGTTTAGTACAATTAGTACCCTGTGGGCGCTTTTGACAGGAACGTCTCAGGGTCTCCTGGGAACCACTAAGGAAGCTGGAATACTGATACATCTTGATAAAATTTAATTCAATTTAGCTCATTCGAGACAGCATAATAATTTCCTAAAACCACAAGTCAAGATTTCAAAAATTTGTGGTTCACTTAAATATTAAGAAGAAAAAAAAAACAGTTCTTGAAAAAAAAAAAAACCCAAGATGATCGTGATATTTGACCAGCCAGGAAAATGTACGAAAAATAAAGTCTGAGTTAGGTAATGAGATTTCCTCCTTCCCATTACGAACCTATTACAGCTCTACGGGAAGGGGGGCTGGCCGCTCCAAAACAACAATGGAAAGCGGCGAGGAAATGGGCGCACGCTAGAGTGACAAAGCTGAGAGCAACACTCGGACGCCATGTTGTGAAATGGTTTCCGTTTATAGAGGACGATGAAGATTGTTTTTCTTGGTCGTCTGACGCGACTTTTCCCTAAATGTTGCTTTCTCAGAAGAAAAAACGTTGTTTGGGTGCGCAGATGATTAATGGTTTTCTAAGAAGGGTCGAAATGGTGGGCGAAAATTGAGTTGCTTTCTACCATGCTGATATTAAAATATTGATCAAAATGGAATTCCCTTTTAAAGAAGTGCCTTTTATCCTGCTCATATACTTTGAGAGGGTTATTTTTTTGAAAAAAGAAATGTAAATTTTGCAAAGCACAGTCGATTTATTTTCGAGAAGCAGAAAATCAAGAACGTTCATGTCATGTAATTATGCGGAAAGCTAAAGATCCCTTGAATATTCATTTGTCTTGTCAACAAATTCTAATAGAATGAAAAAAAGGAAAGAAAATTGAAAAAGAAAAAAAAACCCAGATTTTTCAAAACGAAGAGATTTAAGGAGTACCTGAATTCAAGAAAAAGAAGCGGAAACAGAAGACACGGAACATTCAGATAAATCTTAAAAAATATGAACAAGACAGAATTTAAGAACATCTAAAAAAAAAGAAAGAAAAATTATATTGAGTAATCGATCTTCCTCTGAGCATATCGTCGCCTCAGAGCAGCACTAAAGACATCTTATCCCAAAAAGAACACTAAGATATCCTACTATTCCTCTGAGGCGACGATATGGTAAAATTTGGTAGCATGTTTACAAAAAGGATGAATAAAAAATTTTCACTTGGAAGTATTTTGCAATTTTTCATGGAAAATGAGTAGTTTCGACGTGAGGAGTTATTCCAAGAGGCTTGTTCGTCAAAAGAGAGTGAGTATGACTAAAATGCACACATGGTAGCGCACAGTTTAATCTGCCAAATATTTTGCTAACTTAGCAAACTCACATAAAACAGACAAAATTATTCAACATCGGCAAAGAGGAGATTGGAGAAAGATTGCGCAGAGAAGATCCCTGGGAAAATACAACAACGATCAAATGAATATCAAGCTTCCCTACAATTCAGTGCAAAAGAAGAAACATAACGTGTAGAACTCACTGCTTTTCGGCAGTAACTTTCATACTTGAATCAAAAAATTCAAGTAGGGGAAATTCAAGTAAGGGAATGTGGGGCAAAGTGAAATGGTTGAGATGACAGTTTTTTCAAAATGAACGAACCGGAAATTTGTTTTCAGAAGAACAGTACACGAAGAAAGAACATTATATTTTGCGATAAAACTTGCGTTGAAACAGATTTTTTATTTCTGGCAGTACATTTGAGTCTTCAAAAAAAAAAAAAAAAAAAAAAAGTGGAAAAATTTCACTTTTTTTTCCCATGGGACAAAGTGAAAAATAAAATACTTTTCTTATGAAATATTTTCTATTTGACTAGAAAACATATTTTTGATCAAAACAATCAGTAAATATAAGGTTGAATGAATAAATGAAAAGATAATGAAACAATAAACGAATAATTAAATGAATAAATCAATATATGAAGAAAAATAAATGAGCGAGTAAAGGAATGAATGAATAAATATAAGTGAATTACTAAACGAAGGAATGTAAATGAATTAATAAATTGAAACGTAAGTGAGTTACATTAAATGATTGAGTGAGTAAATGATAGAAACTATTTCACTTTGCCCCATCCACTTTTCCCCGTATGTACTTGACTAATTGTACAATTTATTTAAAATACAAATAAGCTTAATACTAACTAATACTTCATTCAATATTAGGAGGTCTCAATTAATATTTAAAATGTAAATAACATGAACTTTATCCTTTTATAGCAACAAAAATAACTTTTTACTTGCAACAAAATATTACAATATGAGTATCAATTTTTTAAAATTGCCTGTATTTCCAAATACTCTGATCTTCGGCGGTATTTTTTTCTTGAGCGGAATAGACTACATATGGGTACTACATAGTTTGAATAATACCAAATGGGTGGAGCTAAAAGCAGAGTAAATATTCACCAGTGCCCCGCTATTTCACTTTACCCCATGTACCCCTACTTTCACTTTTGTCAACAATTTTTTAGTTTTCAGCCATAAAAAACATGTGTGCATTCTTAAATTTCAGTAAAAAAATTAGTCTAATTGTTCCGCATGGGACTGTGAAATCACCCATTCATCATTCGTTTCGTTATTCATATTTGTATCTGCTTCGAAATGCGGTCGCGTGTCACAGGATTTAAACAAGATTTCATTTGAAGAGTGAGACAAAAGAGAATTTTGTAGAAATGTTTCTTATCATGTAAAAAGTACAATAGAGTATTTAAGAGACACGAGATGTTGGGACAAACTATTGTTTTGCAATGAGCTATCTTCACTTTCTCGTTGGCAAAAAAAGATCTTACAAAGCTGCACGAGGCTATTGTGGTTGAATATGGTGAACCAAATAAGATGTATTACGGTGTTGTTGTGATTTCGGGTAGCGTAAAATTGTTTCAACTTTGGGAGCAATACTTACCTTGCGACTTTTTTACCCGTCGGAAGTATATAGCAAAATCACCGAATAGGGGGCATCTTTTGTTTTCCTTACTTGCAACTAAAATGATCAAGAATGAAATAATAATATCTTAATATATAAAAATCAATGTCCTGAGATAACGTATATATATATATATATATATATATATATATATATATATATATATATATATATATATATACAGTAAAACCTGCAAAGTTGACCACCTTTATAAGTTGACCACCTGTCTATGTTGACCGCTTTTGTCAGGAACGGAATTAGTCCTATGTTATATAATGAAGGAAAACCTGTGTAACTTGACCACCTCTCTATCTTGACCACCTGTCTATCTTGACCACTAATGAACACCAAATTTGGTTTGGAGTATTGTAAAAAACCCTTTGTAAGTTGACCACTTGGTTTATTTTTAAAATTTTACTTAGCAAATTATTTTTTTATTTTTTTTATAGCTTTCCAAGAATATTTTTGATACCAGACCAGCATTTTACTAACTAAATGAAATAGCAGCATAACTAAACCTCCTTTTGCGCTTAACCACATGGGAAAACTACTAAGAACCCTATAGAAAAGTACAAAGTATTTTTTTCCAGTTGCAATATTTTGTGTCAACAATGGAATTGTGCTAAAGAGTAAAGTTACTTGCATTGCAGTATTTTTGGTGCAAGGGATTAAGAGATACGACATTTTCATTTTCAACTGCTTTTTTGAACTATGAGTTTCCAACTTGTTGCTCGTTGTGTTATAGTTTTACATAAAATAGCTTCAAAAAGAAAGTTAGTTGAACTTGAGATTGATAAAAGATATGAAACATTAAAATTAGTTGAAAAGGGAGAAAGCCAGAGAAAAATAGCTG